>NW_025316690.1:1445784-1767713 GCF_910594005.1 Cervus elaphus | reverse complement strand
AGTCCTGACGTCGCTGAAGAAACACGTGGGGTGGAAGGGCCATCCCCGTCGTAACTCGAGAATATACCCCGGTTTCCCGCCGCAACTCGAGAAAAACCATGAGACTTCCCCCTCGCCGCGAGATGAGGGCCCGATTCCCCCTGCACTGCGTGCAGAGCAATTCCGTGTTGCACATCACACATGAAAGGAGCCTTGATTTCCTTGATGGCACTCCAGAGAAACCCCAAGAACACTGTTTCAAGGCTAGAGGGATCCTGAGGTCACTGTAGCAACATGAAAGAGCTCCGTGGGCCAAAAATCAACTCGAGATGAGAGGTTAGTCCCTGGCTTCGACTCCAGAGGAATACCACCTTACCACAAGCACCTCAAGAGGAGGCTTCTCTCAGCTCTAGGTATGTGAGCGGGACCCTGAGTTTGCGGCCTCAAGTGGAATGGACACCGCGATGCCCTGACGCGAAATAAGGCTGGATATCCCTGCAGTGACTTGAATGCAGGCTCGTCTTGCATCTCCCAAGATGAAAGGATGTCTGAATCCCCTGTGGAGACCACAGAGAAAGACCTAGTTCCCCACCTCATCGCGACCGGGAGGCCTCACATCCTTTGAAAACTCCAGAGGTACGCGGAGATCAGTGCCTCCAAAGGAGACGATGCCTGACTCCTCGTGAAACTTGATAGGAGTCCCAGGATTCCTGTGGCACGTGGAAAAGGGACCCTTGGTCTCCCGTCTCAGCTGGAGAGGCGTCCCAATTGCTCTGCAAAGCCTCGAGGAGAATCCGAGTTGTCCCTCGCAACTAGGCAGGAGACCTGACATGGCTGAACACACACGTGTGTGGAAGGGCCAACCCCGTCGTAACTCGAGAATATACCCCAGGTTCCCGCCGCAACTCGAGAAAAACCATGAGACTTCCCCCTCGCCGCGAGATGAGGCCCGATTCCCCTGCACTGCGTGCAGAGCAATTCCGTGTTGCACATCACACATGAAAGGAGCCTTGATTTCCTTGATGGCACTCCAGAGAAACCCCAAGAACACTGTTTCAAGGCTAGAGGGATCCTGAGGTCACTGTAGCAACACGAAAGAGCTCCGTGGACCAAGAATCAACACGAGATGAGAGGTTAGTCCCAGGCTTCGACTCCAGAGGAATACCACCTTACCACAAGCACCTCAAGAGTATGCTTCTCTCAGCTCTAGGTATGTGAGAGGGATCCTGAGTTTGCCGCCTCAAGTGGAGATGGACACCGCGATGCCCTGACTCGAAATAAGGCCGGATATCCCTGCAGTGACTTGAATGCAGGCTCGTCTTGCATCTCCCAAGATGAAAGGATGTCTGAATCCCCTGTGGAGACCACAGAGAAACACCTAGTTCCCCACCTCATCGCGACCGGAGGCCTCACATCCTTTGAAAACTCCAGAGGTACGCGGAGATCAGTGCCTCCAAAGGAGACGATGCCTGACTCCTCGTGAAACTTGATAGGAGTCCCAGGATTCCTGTGGCACGTGGAAAGGGACCCTTGGTATCCCGCCTCAGCTGGAGAGGCGTTCCAATTGCCCTGCCAAGCCTCGAGGAGAATCCCGAGTTGTCCCTCGCAACTAGGCAGGAGTCCTGACGTGGCTGAACAAACACGTGGGTGGAAGGGCCATCCCCGTCGTAACTCGAGAATATACCCCAGGTTCCCGCCGCAACTCGAGAAAAACCATGAGACTTCCCCTTCGATGCGAGATGAGGCCTGATTCCCCTGTACTGCGTGCAGAGCAATTCCGTGTTGCACATCACACATGAAAGGAGCCTTGATTTCCTTAATGGCACTCCAGAGAAACCCCAAGAACACTGTTTCAAGGATAGAGGGATCCTGAGGTCACTGTAGCAACACGAAAGAACTCTGTGGACCAAAAATCAACTCGAAAAGAGAGGGTTAGTCCCTGGATTCGTCTCCAGAGGAATACCACCTTACCACAAGCACCTCAAGAGGAGGCTTCTCTCAGCTCTAGGTATGTGAGAGGGACCCTGAGTTTGCGGCCTCAAGTGGAATGGACACCGCGATGCCCTGACTCGAAATAAGGCCGGATATCCCTGCAGTGACTTCAATGCAGGCTCGTCTTGCATCTCCCAGGACGAAAGGATGTCCTGAATCCCCTGTGGAAAGCACAGAGAAAGACTTAGTTCCCCACCTCATCGCGACCGATAGCCTCACATCCTTTGAAAACTCCAGAGGTACGCGGAGATCAGTGCCTCCAAAGGAGACAAGGCCTGACTCCTCGTGAAACTTGATAGGAGTCCCAGGATTCCTGTGGCACTTGGAAAGGGACACTTTGTCTCCCGCCTCAGCTGGAGAGGCGTCCCAATTGCCCTGCCAAGCCTCGTGGAGAATCCAGAGTTGTCCCTCGCAACTAGGCAGGAGTCCTGACGTCGCTGAAGAAACACGTGGGTGGAAGGGCCATCCCCGTCGTAACTCGAGAATATACCCCAGGTTCCCGCCGCAACTCGAGAAAAACCATGAGACTTCCCCCTCGCCGCGAGATGAGGCCCGATTCCCCTGCACTGCGTGCAGAGCAATTCCGTGTTGCACATCACACATGAAAGGAGCCTTGATTTCCTTGATGGCACTCCAGAGAAACCCCAAGAACACTGTTTCAAGGCTAGAGGGATCCTGAGGTCACTGTAGGAACACGAAAGAGCTCCGTGGGCCAAAAATCAACTCGAGATGAGAGGTTAGTCCCTGGCTTCGACTCCAGAGGAATACCACCTTACCACAAGCACCTCAAGAGGAGGCTTCTCTCAGCTCTAGGTATGTGAGAGGGGACCCTGAGTTTGCGGCCTCAAGTGGAATGGACACCGCGATGCCCTGACGCGAAATAAGGCTGGATATCCCTGCAGTGACTGGAATGCAGGCTCGTCTTGCATCTCCCAAGATGAAAGGATGTCTGAATCCCCTGTGGAGACCACAGAGAAAGACCTAGTTCCCCACCTCATCGCGACCGGAGGCCTCACATCCTTTGAAAACTCCAGAGGTACGCGGAGATCAGTGCCTCCAAAGGAGACGATGCCTGACTCCTCGTGAAACTTGATAGGAGTCCCAGGATTCCTGTGGCACGTGGAAAGGGACCCTTGGTCTCCCGCCTCAGCTGGAGAGGCGTCCCAATTGCCTTGCCAAGCCTCGAGGAGAATCCCGAGTTGTGTCTAGCAACTAGGCAAGAGTCGTGACGTGGCTGAACAAACACGTATGTGGAAGGGCCATCCCCGTCGTAACTCGAGAATATACCCCAGGTTCCCGCCGCAACTCGAGAAAAACCATGAGACTTCCCCCTCGCCGCGAGATGAGGCCCGATTCCCCTGCACTGTGTGCAGAGCAATTCTGTGTTGCACATCACACATGAAAGGAGCCTTGATTTCCTTCATGGCACTCCAGAGAAACCCCAAGAACACTGTTTCAAGGCTAGAGGGATCCTGAGGTCACTGTAGCAACACGAAAGAGCTCCGTGGACCAAAAATCAACTCGAGATGAGAGGTTAGTCCCTGGCTTCGACTCCAGAGGAATACCACCTTACCACAAGCACCTCAAGAGGAGGCTTCTCTCAGCTCTAGGTATGTGAGAGGGACCCTGAGTTTGCGGCCTCAAGTGAAATGGACACCGCGATGCCCTGACTCGAAATAAGGCCGGATATCCCTGCAGTGACTTCAATGCAGGCTCGTCTTGCATCTCCCAAGACGAAAGGATGTCTGAATCCCCTGTGGAAAGCACAGAGAAAGACTTAGTTCCCCACCTCATCGCGACCAATAGCCTCACATCCTTTGAAAACTCCAGAGGTACGCGGAGATCAGTGCCTCCAAAGGAGACGATGCCTGACTCCTCGTGAAACTTGATAGGAGTCCCAGGATTCCTGTGGCACTTGGAAAGGGACACTTGGTCTCCCGCCTCAGCTGGAGAGGCGTCCCAATTGCCCTGCCAAGCCTGGAGGAGAATCCAGAGTTGTCCCTCGCAACTAGGCAGGAGTCCTGACGTCGCTGAAGAAACACGTGGGTGGAAGGGCCATCCCCGTCGTAACTCGAGAATATACCCCAGGTTCCCGCCGCAACTCGAGAAAAACCATGAGACTTCCCCCTCGCCGCGAGATGAGGCCCGATTCCCCTGCACTGCGTGCAGAGCAATTCCGTGTTGCACATCACACATGAAAGGAGCCTTGATTTCCTTGATGGCACTCCAGAGAAACCCCAAGAACACTGTTTCAAGGCTAGAGGGATCCTGAGGTCACTGTAGCAAAACGAAAGAGCTCCGTGGGCCAAAAATCAACTCGAGAAGAGAGGCTAGTCCTTGGCTTCGACTCCAGAGGAATACCACCTTACCACAAGCACCTCAAGAGGAGGCTTCTCTCAGCTCTAGGTATGTGAGAGCGACCCTGAGTTTGCGGCCTCAAGTGGAATGGACACCGCGATGCCCTGACGCGAAATAAGGCTGGATATCCCTGCAGTGACTTGAATGCAGGCTCGTCTTGCATCTCCCAAGATGAAAGGATGTCTGAATCCCCTGTGGAGACCACAGAGAACGACCTAGTTCCCCACCTCATCGCGACCGGAGGCCTCACATCCTTTGAAAACTCCAGAGGTACACGGAGATCAGTGCCTCCAAAGGAGACGATGCCTGACTCCTCGTGAAACTTGATAGGAGTCCCAGGATTCTTGTGGCACGTGGAAAGGGACCCTTGGTCTCCCGCCTCAGCTGGAGAGGCGTTCCAATTGCCCTGCCAAGCCTCGAGGAGAATCCCGAGTTGTCCCTCGCAACTAGGCAGGAGTCCTGACGTGGCTGAACAAACACGTGGGTGGAAGGGCCATCCCCGTCGTAACTCGAGAATATACCCCAGGTTCCCGCCGCAACTCGAGAAAAACCATGAGACTTCCCCTTCACCGCGAGATGAGGCCCGATTCCCCTGTACTGCGTGCAGAGCAATTCCGTGTTGCACATCACACATGAAAGGAGCCTTGATTTCCTTGATGGCACTCCAGAGAAACCCCAAGAACATTGTTTCAAGGATAGAGGGATCCTGAGGTCACTGTAGCAACACGAAAGAACTCTGTGGACCAAAAATCAACTCGAAAAGAGAGGTTAGTCCCTGGATTCGTATCCAGAGGAATACCACCTTACCACAAGCACCTCAAGAGGAGGCTTCTCTCAGCTCTAGGTATGTGAGAGGGACCCTGAGTTTGCGGCCTCAAGTGGAATGGACACCGCGATGCCCTGACTCGAAATAAGGCCGGATACCCCTGCAGTGACTTCAATGCAGGCTCGTCTTGCATCTCCCAGGACGAAAGGATGTCTGAATCCCCTGTGGAAAGCACAGAGAAAGACTTAGTTCCCCACCTCATCGCGACCGATAGCCTCACATCCTTTGAAAACTCCAGAGGTACGCGGAGATCAGTGCCTCCAAAGGAGACGATGCCTGACTCCTCGTGAAACTAGATAGGAGTCCCAGGATACCTGTGGCACTTGGAAAGGGACACTTGGTCTCCCTCCTCAGCTGGAGAGGCGTCCCAATTGCCCTGCCAAGACTCGAGGAGAATCCAGAGTTGTCCCTCGCAACTAGGCAGGAGTCCTGACGTCGCTGAAGAAACACGTGGGTGGAAGGGCCATCCCCTTCGTAACTCGAGAATATACCCCGGTTCCCGCCGCAACTCGAGAAAAACCATGAGACTTCCCCCTCGCCGCGAGATGAGGCCCGATTCCCCTGCACTGCGTGCAGAGCAATTCCGTGTTGCACATCACACATGAAAGGAGCCTTGATTTCCTTGATGGCACTCCAGAGAAACCCCAAGAACACTGTTTCAAGGCTAGAGGGATCCTGAGGTCACTGTAGCAACACGAAAGAGCTCCGTGGGCCAAAAATCAACTCGAGATGAGAGGTTAGTCCCTGGCTTCGACTCCAGAGGAATACCACCTTACCACAAGCACCTCAAGAGGAGGCTTCTCTCAGCTCTAGGTATGTGAGAGGGACCCTGAGTTTGCGGCCTCAAGTGGAATGGACACCGCGATGCCCTGACGCGAAATAAGGCTGGATATCCCTGCAGTGACTTGAATGCAGGCTCGTCTTGCATCTCCCAAGATGAAAGGATGTCTGAATCCCCTGTGGAGACCACAGAGAAAGACCTAGTTCCCCACCTCATCGCGACCGGAGGCCTCACATCCTTTGAAAACTCCAGAGGTACGCGGAGATCAGTGCCTCCAAAGGAGACGATGCCTGACTCCTCGTGAAACTTGATAGGAGTCCCAGGATTCCTGTGGCACGTGGAAAGGGACCCTTGGTCTCCCGTCTCAGCTGGAGAGGCGTCCCAATTGCTCTGCAAAGCCTCGAGGAGAATCCCGAGTTGTCCCTCGCAACTAGGCAGGAGACCTGACATGGCTGAACACACACGTGTGTGGAAGGGCCAACCCCGTCGTAACTCGAGAATATACCCCAGGTTCCCGCCGCAACTCGAGAAAAACCATGAGACTTCCCCCTCGCCGCGAGATGAGGCCCGATTCCCCTGCACTGCGTGCAGAGCAATTCCGTGTTGCACATCACACATGAAAGGAGCCTTGATTTCCTTGATGGCACTCCAGAGAAACCCCAAGAACACTGTTTCAAGGCTAGAGGGATCCTGAGGTCACTGTAGCAACACGAAAGAGCTCCGTGGACCAAGAATCAACACGAGATGAGAGGTTAGTCCCTGGCTTCGACTCCAGAGGAATACCACCTTACCACAAGCACCTCAAGAGGATGCTTCTCTCAGCTCTAGGTATGTGAGAGGGATCCTGAGTTTGCCGCCTCAAGTGGAATGGACACCGCGATGCCCTGACTCGAAATAAGGCCGGATATCCCTGCAGTGACTTGAATGCAGGCTCGTCTTGCATCTCCCAAGATGAAAGGATGTCTGAATCCCCTGTGGAGACCACAGAGAAACACCTAGTTCCCCACCTCATCGCGACCGGAGGCCTCACATCCTTTGAAAACTCCAGAGGTACGCGGAGATCAGTGCCTCCAAAGGAGACGATGCCTGACTCCTCGTGAAACTTGATAGGAGTCCCAGGATTCTTGTGGCACGTGGAAAGGGACCCTTGGTCTCCCGCCTCAGCTGGAGAGGCGTTCCAATTGCCCTGCCAAGCCTCGAGGAGAATCCCGAGTTGTCCCTCGCAACTAGGCAGGAGTCCTGACGTGGCTGAACAAACACGTGGGTGGAAGGGCCATCCCCGTCGTAACTCGAGAATATACCCCAGGTTCCCGCCGCAACTCGAGAAAAACCATGAGACTTCCCCTTCGATGCGAGATGAGGCCTGATTCCCCTGTACTGCGTGCAGAGCAATTCCGTGTTGCACATCACACATGAAAGGAGCCTTGATTTCCTTAATGGCACTCCAGAGAAACCCCAAGAACACTGTTTCAAGGATAGAGGGATCCTGAGGTCACTGTAGCAACACGAAAGAACTCTGTGGACCAAAAATCAACTCGAAAAGAGAGGTTAGTCCCTGGATTCGTCTCCAGAGGAATACCACCTTACCACAAGCACCTCAAGAGGAGGCTTCTCTCAGCTCTAGGTATGTGAGAGGGACCCTGAGATTGCGGCCTCAAGTGGAATGGACACCGCGATGCCCTGACTCGAAATAAGGCCGGATATCCCTGCAGTGACTTCAATGCAGGCTCGTCTTGCATCTCCCAGGACGAAAGGATGTCTGAATCCCCTGTGGAAAGCACAGAGAAAGACTTAGTTCCCCACCTCATCGCGACCGATAGCCTCACATCCTTTGAAAACTCCAGAGGTACGCGGAGATCAGTGCCTCCAAAGGAGACAATGCCTGACTCCTCGTGAAACTTGATAGGAGTCCCAGGATTCCTGTGGCACTTGGAAAGGGACACTTTGTCTCCCGCCTCAGCTGGAGAGGCGTCCCAATTGCCCTGCCAAGCCTCGTGGAGAATCCAGAGTTGTCCCTCGCAACTAGGCAGGAGTCCTGACGTCGCTGAAGAAACACGTGGGTGGAAGGGCCATCCCCGTCGTAACTCGAGAATATACCCCAGGTTCCCGCCGCAACTCGAGAAAAACCATGAGACTTCCCCCTCGCCGCGAGATGAGGCCCGATTCCCCTGCACTGCGTGCAGAGCAATTCCGTGTTGCACATCACACATGAAAGGAGCCTTGATTTCCTTGATGGCACTCCAGAGAAACCCCAAGAACACTGTTTCAAGGCTAGAGGGATCCTGAGGTCACTGTAGGAACACGAAAGAGCTCCGTGGGCCAAAAATCAACTCGAGATGAGAGGTTAGTCCCTGGCTTCGACTCCAGAGGAATACCACCTTACCACAAGCACCTCAAGAGGAGGCTTCTCTCAGCTCTAGGTATGTGAGAGGGACCCTGAGTTTGCGGCCTCAAGTGGAATGGACACCGCGATGCCCTGACGCGAAATAAGGCTGGATATCCCTGCAGTGACTTGAATGCAGGCTCGTCTTGCATCTCCCAAGATGAAAGGATGTCTGAATCCCCTGTGGAGACCACAGAGAAAGACCTAGTTCCCCACCTCATCGCGACCGGAGGCCTCACATCCTTTGAAAACTCCAGAGGTACGCGGAGATCAGTGCCTCCAAAGGAGACGATGCCTGACTCCTCGTGAAACTTGATAGGAGTCCCAGGATTCCTGTGGCACGTGGAAAGGGACCCTTGGTCTCCCGCCTCAGCTGGAGAGGCGTCCCAATTGCCTTGCCAAGCCTCGAGGAGAATCCCGAGTTGTGTCTAGCAACTAGGCAAGAGTCCTGAGGTGGCTGAACAAACACGTGTGTGGAAGGGCCATCCCCGTCGTAACTCGAGAATATACCCCAGGTTCCCGCCGCAACTCGAGAAAAACCATGAGACTTCCCCCTCGCCGCGAGATGAGGCCCGATTCCCCTGCACTGTGTGCAGAGCAATTCTGTGTTGCACATCACACATGAAAGGAGCCTTGATTTCCTTCATGGCACTCCAGAGAAACCCCAAGAACACTGTTTCAAGGCTAGAGGGATCCTGAGGTCACTGTAGCAACACGAAAGAGCTCCGTGGACCAAAAATCAACTCGAGATGAGAGGTTAGTCCCTGGCTTCGACTCCAGAGGAATACCACCTTACCACAAGCACCTCAAGAGGAGGCTTCTCTCAGCTCTAGCTATGTGAGAGGGACCCTGAGTTTGCGGCCTCAGGTGGAATGGACACCGAGATGCCCTGACTCGAAATTAGGCCGGATATCCCTGCAGTGACTGGAATGCAGGCTCGTCTTGCATCTCCCAAGACGAAAGGGTGTCTGAATCCCCTGTGGAGACCACAGAGAAAGACCTAGTTCCCCGCCTCATCGCGACAGGAGGCCTCAAATCCTTTGAAAACTCCAGAGGTATGCGGAGATCAGTGCCTCCAAAGGCGACGATGCCTGACTCCTCGTGAAACTTGAGAGGAGACCCAGGATTCCTGTGGCACGTGGAAAGGGACCCTTGGTCTCCCGTCTCAGCTGGAGAGGCGTCCCAATTGCCCTGCAAAGCCTCGAGGAGAATCCCGAGTTGTCCCTCGCAACTAGGCAGGAGTCCTGACATGGCTGAACACACACGTGTGTGGAAGGGCCATCCCCGTCGTAACTCGAGAATATACCCCAGGTTCCCGCCGCAACTCGAAAAAAAACCATGAGACTTCCCCCTCGCCGCGAGATGAGGCCCGATTCCCCTGCACTGCGTGCAGAGCAATTCCGTGTTGCACATCACACATGAAAGGAGCCTTGATTTCCTTGATGGCACTCCAGAGAAACCCCAAGAACACTGTTTCAAGGCTAGAGGGATCCTGAGGTAACTGTAGCAACACGAAAGAGCTCCGTGGACCAAGAATCAACACGAGATGAGAGGTTAGTCCCTGGCTTCGACTCCTGAGGAATACCACCTTACCACGAGCACCTCAAGAGGAGGCTTCTCTCAGCTCTAGGTATGTGAGAGGGACCCTGAGTTTGCGGCCTCAAGTGGAATGGACACCGCGATGCCCTGACTCGAAATAAGGCCGGATATCCCTGCAGTGACTTGAATGCAGGCTCGTCTTGCATCTCCCAAGAAGAAAGGATGTCTGAATCCCCTGTGGAGACCACAGAGAAACACCTAGTTCCTCACCTCATCGTGACCGGAGGCCTCACATCCTTTGAAAACTCCAGAGGTACGCGGAGATCAGTGCCTCCAAAGGAGACGATGCCTGACTCCTCGTGAAACTTGATAGGAGTTCCAGGATTCCTGTGGCACGTGGAAAGGGACCCTTGGTCTCCCGCCTCAGCTGGAGAGGCGTCCCAATTGCCTTGCCAAGCCTCGAGGAGAATCCCGAGTTGTCCCTCGCAACTAGGCAGGAGTCCTGACGTGGCTGAACAAACACGTGTGTGGAAGGGCCATCCCCGTCGTAACTGTAGAATATACCCCAGGTTCCCGCCGCAACTCGAGAAAAACCATGAGACTTCCCCCTCGCCGCGAGATGAGGCCCGATTCCCCTGCACTGCGTGCAGAGCAATTCCGTGTTGCACATCACACATGAAAGGAGCCTTGATTTCCTTGATGGCACTCCAGAGAAACCCCAAGAACACTGTTTCAAGGCTAGAGGGATCCTGAGGTCACTGTAGCAACACGAAAGAGCTCCGTGGGCCAAAAATCAACTCGAGATGCGAGGTTAGCCCCTGGCTTAGACTCCAGAGGAATACCACCTTACCACAAGCACCTCAAGAGGAGGCTTCTCTCAGCTCTAGGTATGTGAGAGGGACCCTGAGTTTGCGGCCTCAAGTGGAATGGACACCGCGATGCCCTGACGCGAAATAAGGCCGGATATCCCTGCAGTGACTTGAATGCAGGCTCGTCTTGCATCTCCCAAGATGAAAGGATGTCTGAATCCCCTGTGGAGACCACAGAGAAAGACCTAGTTCCCAACCTAATCGCGACCGGAGGCCTCACATCCTTTGAAAACTCCAGAGGTACGCGGAGATCAGTGCCTCCAAAGGAGACGATGCCTGACTCCTCGTGAAACTTGATAGGAGTCCCAGGATTCCTGTGGCACTTGGAAAGCGACCCTTGGTCTCCCGCCTCAGCTGGAGAGGCGTCCCAATTGCCCTGCCAAGCCTCGAGGAGAATCCAGAGTTGTCCCTCGCAACTAGGCAGGAGTCCTGACGTCGCGGAAGAAACACGTGTGTGGAAGGGCCATCCCCGTCGTAACTCGAGAATATACCCCAGGTTCCCGCCGCAACTCGAGAAAAACCATGAGACTTCCCCCTCGCCGCGAGATGAGGCCCGATTCCCCTGCACTGCGTGCAGACCAATTCCGTGTTGCACATCACACATGAAAGGAGCCTTGATTTCCTTGATGGCACTCCAGAGAAACCCCAAGAACACTGTTTCAAGGCTAGAGGGATCCTGAGGTCACTGTAGCAACACGAAAGAGCTCCGTGGACCAAAAATCAACTCGAGATGAGAGGTTAGTCCCTGGCTTCGACTCCAGAGGAATACCACCTTACCACAAGCACCTCAAGAGGAGGCTTCTCTCAGCTCTAGGTATGTGAGAGGGACCCTGAGTTTGCGGCCTCAAGTGGAATGGACACCGCGATGCCCTGACTCGAAATAAGGCCGGATATCCCTGCAGTGACTGGAATGCAGGCTCGTCTTGCATCTCCCAAGACGAAAGGGTGTCTGAATCCCCTGTGGAGACCACAGAGAAAGACCTAGTTCCCCTCCTCATCGCGACAGGAGGCTTCAAATCCTTTGGAAACTCCAGAGGTACGCGGAGATCAATGCCTCCAAAGGAGACGATGCCTGACTCCTCGTGAAACTTGATAGGAGTCCCAGGATTCCTGTGGCACGTGGAAAGGGACCCTTGGTCTCCCGCCTCAGCTGGAGAGGCGTCCCAATTGCCTTGCCAAGCCTCGAGGAGAATCCCGAGTTGTGTCTCACAACTAGGCAAGAGTCCTGACGTGGCTGAACAAACACGTGTGTGGAAGGGCCATCCCCGTCGTAACTCGAGAATATACCCCAGGTTCCCGCCGCAACTCGAGAAAAACCATGAGACTTCCCCCTCGCCGCGAGATGAGGCCCGATTCCCCTGCACTGCGTGCAGAGCAATTCTGTGTTGCACATCACACATGAAAGGAGCCTTGATTTCCTTCATGGCACTCCAGAGAAACCCCAAGAACACTGTTTCAAGGCTAGAGGGATCCTGAGGTCACTGTAGCAACACGAAAGAGCTCCGTGGACCAAAAATCAACTCGAGATGAGAGGTTAGTCCCTGGCTTCGACTCCAGAGGAATACCACCTTACCACAAGCACCTCAAGAGGAGGCTTCTCTCAGCTCTAGGTATGTGAGAGGGACCCTGAGTTTGCGGCCTCAAGTGGAATGGACACCGCGATGCCCTGACTCGAAATAAGGCCGGATATCCCTACAGTGACTGGAATGCAGGCTCGTCTTGCATCTCCCAAGAAGAAAGGGTGTCTGAATCCCCTGTGGAGACCACAGAGAAAGACCTAGTTCCCCACCTCATCGCGACAGGAGGCCTCAAATCCTTTGAAAACTCCAGAGGTATGCGGAGATCAGTGCCTCCAAAGGAGACGATGCCTGACTCCTCGTGAAACTTGATAGGAGACCCAGGATTTCTGTGGCACGTGGAAATGGACCCTTGGGCTCCCGTCTCAGCAGGAGAGGCGTCCCAATTGCCCTGCAAAGCCTCGAAGAGAATCCCGAGTTGTCCCTCGCAACTAGGCAGGAGTCCTGACATGGCTGAACACACACGTGTGTGGAAGGGCCATCCCCGTCGTAACTCGAGAATATACCCCAGGTTCCCGCCGCAACTCGAGAAAAACCATGAGACTTCCCCCTCGCCGCGAGATGAGGCCCGATTCCCCTGCACTGTGTGCAGAGCAATTCCGTGTTGCACATCACACATGAAAGGAGCCTTGATTTCCTTGATGGCACTCCAGAGAAACCCCAAGAACACTGTTTCAAGGATAGAGGGATCCTGAGGTCACTGTAGCAACACGAAAAAGCTCCGTGGGACAAAAATCAACTCGAGTTGAGAGGTTAGTCCCTGGCTTCGACTCCAGAGGAATACCACCTTACCACAAGCACCTCAAGAGGAGGCTTCTCTCAGCTCTAGGTATGTGAGAGGGACCCTGAGTTTGCGGCCTCAAATGGAATGGACACCGCGATGCCCTGACGCGAAATAAGGCTGGATATCCCTGCAGTGACTTGAATGCAGGCTCGTCTTGCATCTCCCAAGATGAAAGGATGTCTGTATCCCCTGTGGAAACCACAGAGAAACACCTAGTTCCCCACCTCATCGCGACCGGAGGCCTCACATCCTTTGAAAACTCCAGAGGTACGCGGAGATCAGTGCCTCCAAAGGAGACGATGCCTGACTCCTCGTGAAACTTGATAGGAGTCCCAGGATTCCTGTGGCACGTGGAAAGGGACCCTTGGTCTCCCGCCTCAGCTGGAGAGGCGTCCCAATTGCCCTGCCAAGCCTCGAGGAGAATCCAGAGTTGTCCCTCGCAACTAGGCAGGAGTCCTGACGTCGCTGAAGAAACACGTGGGTGGAAGGGCCATCCCCGTCGTAACTCGAGAATATACCCCAGGTTCCCGCCGCAACTCGAGAAAAACCATGAGACTTCCCCCTCGCCGCGAGATGAGGCCCGATTCCCCTGCACTGCGTGCAGAGCAATTCCGTGTTGCACATCACACATGAAAGGAGCCTTGATTTCCTTGATGGCACTCCAGAGAAACCCCAAGAACACTGTTTCAAGGCTAGAGGGATCCTGAGGTCACTGTAGCAACACGAAAGAGCTCCGTGGGCCAAAAATCAACTCGAGATGAGAGGTTAGTCCTGGCTTCGACTCCAGAGGAATACCACCTTACCACAAGCACCTCAAGAGGAGGCTTCTCTCAGCTCTAGGTATGTGAGAGGGACCCTGAGTTTGCGGCCTCAAGTGGAATGGACACCGCGATGCCCTGACGCGAAATAAGGCTGGATATCCCTGCAGTGACTTGATTGCAGGCTCGTCTTGCATCTCCCAAGAAGAAAGGATGTCTGAATCCCCTGTGGAGACCACAGAGAAAGACCTAGTTCCCCACCTCATCGCGACCGGAGGCTTCACATCCTTTGAAAACTCCAGAGGTACGCGGAGATCAGTGCCTCCAAAGGAGACGATGCCTGACTCCTCGTGAAAATTGATAGGAGTCCCAGGATTCCTGTGGCACGTGGAAAGGGACCCTTGGTCTCCCGCCTCAGCTGGAGAGGCGTTCCAATTGCCCTGCCAAGCCTCGAGGAGAATCCCGAGTTGTCCCTCGCAACTAGGCAGGAGTCCTGACGTGGCTGAACAAACACGTGGGTGGAAGTGCCATCCCCGTCGTAACTCGAGAATATACCCCAGGTTCCCGCCGCAACTCGAGAAAAACCATGAGACTTCCCCCTCGATGCGAGATGAGGCCCGATTCCCCTGCACTGCGTGCAGAGCAATTCCGTGTTGCACATCACACATGAAAGGAGCCTTGATTTCCTTGATGGCACTCCAGAGAAACCCCAAGAACACTGTTTCAAGGCTAGAGGGATCCTGAGGTCACTGTAGCAACACGAAAGAGCTCCGTGGACCAAGAATCAACACGAGATGAGAGGTTAGTCCCTGGCTTCGACTCCTGAGGAATACCACCTTACCACAAGCACCTCAAGAGTAGGCTTCTCTCAGCTCTAGGTATGTGAGAGGGATCCTGAGTTTGCGGCCTCAAGTGGAATGGACACCGCGATGCCCTGACTCGAAATAAGGCCGGATATCCCTGCAGTGACTGGAATGCAGGCTCGTCTTGCATCTCCCAAGAAGAAAGGATGTCTGTATCCCCTGTGGAGACCACAGAGAAACACCTAGTTCCCCACCTCATCGCGACCGGAGGCCTCACATCCTTTGAAAACTCCAGAGGTACGCGGAGATCAGTGCCTCCAAAGGAGACGATGCCTGACTCCTCGTGAAACTTGATAGGAGTCCCAGGATTCCTGTGGCACGTGGAAAGGGACCCTTGGTCTCCCGCCTCAGCTGGAGAGGCGTCCCAATTGCCTTGCCAAGCCTCGAGGAGAATCCCGAGTTGTGTCTCGCAACTAGGCAGGAGTCCTGACGTGGCTGAACAAACACGTGTGTGGAAGGGCCATCCCCGTCGTAACTGGAGAATATACCCCAGGTTCCCGCCGCAACTCGAGAAAAACCATGAGACTTCCCCCTCGCCGCGAGATGAGGCCCGATTCCCCTGCACTGCGTGCAGAGCAATTCTGTGTTGCACATCAAACATGAAAGGAGCCTTGATTTCCTTGATGGCACTACAGAGAAACCCCAAGAACACTGTTTCAAGGCTAGAGGGATCCTGTGGTCACTGGAGCAACACGAAAGAGCTCCGTGGGCCAAAAATCAACTCGAGATGAGAGGTTAGTCCCTGGCTTCGACTCCAGAGGATTACCACCTTACCACAAACACCTCAAGAGGAGGCTTCTCTCAGCTCTAGGTATGTGAGAGGGACCCTGAGTTTGCGGCCTCAAGTGGAATGGACACCGCGATGCCCTGACGCGAAATAAGGCTGGATATCCCTGCAGTGACTGGAATGCAGTCTCGTCTTGCATCTCCCAAGAAGAAAGGATGTCTGAATCCCCTGTGGAGACCACTGAGAAACACCTAGTTCCCCACCTCATCGCGACCGAGGCCTCACATCCTTTGAAAATTCCAGAGGTACACGGAGATCAGTGCCTCCAAAGGAGACGATGCCTGACTCCTCGTGAAACTTGATAGGAGTCCCAGGATTCCTGTGGCACGTGGAAAGGGACCCTTGGTCTCCCGCCTCAGCTGGAGAGGCGTCCCAATTGCCTTGCCAAGCCTCGAGGAGAATCCCGAGTTGTGTCTCGCAACTAGGCAATAGTCCTGAGGTGGCTGAACAAACACGTGTGTGGAAGGGCCATCCCCGTCATAACTCGAGAATATACCCCAGGTTCCCGCCGCAACTCGAGAAAAACCATGAGACTTCCCCCTCGCCGCGAGATGAGGCCCGATTCCCCTGCACTGCGTGCAGAGCAATTCTGTGTTGCACATCACACATGAAAGGAGCCTTGATTTCCTTCATGGCACTCCAGAGAAACCCCAAGAACACTGTTTCAAGGCTAGAGGGATCCTGAGGTCACTGTAGCAACACGAAAGAGCTCCGTGGACCAAAAATCAACTCGAGATGAGAGGTTAGTCCCTGGCTTCGACTCCAGAGGAATACCACCTTACCACAAGCACCTCAAGAGGAGGCTTCTCTCAGCTCTAGGTATGTGAGAGGGACCCTGAGTTTGCGGCCTCAAGTGGAATGGACACCGCGATGCCCTGACTCGAAATAAGGCCGGATATCCCTGCAGTGACTTCAATGCAGGCTCGTCTTGCATCTCCCAAGACGAAAGGATGTCTGAATCCCCTGTGGAGACCACAGAGAAAGACCTAGTTCCCCACCTCATCGCGACAGGAGGCCTCAAATCCTTTGAAAACTCCAGAGGTATGCGGAGATCAGTGCCTCCAAAGGAGACGATGCCTGACTCCTCGTGAAAGTTGATAGGAGACCCAGGATTCCTGTGGCACGTGGAAAGGGACGCTTGGTCTCCCGTCTCAGCTGGAGAGGCGTCCCAATTGCCCTGCCAAGCCTCGAGGAGAATCCCGAGTTGTCCTTCGCAACTAGGCAGGAGTCCTGACATGGCTGATCAAACACGTGGGTGGAAGGGCCATCCCCGTCGTAACTCGAGAATATACCCCAGGTTCCCGCCGCAACTCGAGAAAAACCATGAGAGTTCCCCCTCGCCGCGAGATGAGGCCCGATTCCCCTGCACTGCGTGCAGAGCAATTCCGTGTTGCACATCACACATGAAAGGAGCCTTGATTTCCTTCATGGCACTCCAGAGAAACCCCAAGAACACTGTTTCAAGGCTAGAGGGATCCTGAGGTCCTTGTAGCAACACGAAAAAGCTCCGTGGGCCAAAAATCAACTCGAGATGAGAGTTTAGTCCATGGCTTCGACTCCAGAGGAATACCACCTTACCACAAGCACCTCAAGAGGAGGCTTCTCTCAGCTCTAGGTATGTGAGAGGGACCCTGAGTTTGCGGCCTCAAGTGGAATGGACACCGCGATGACCTGACTCGAAATAAGGCCGGATATCCCTGCAGTGACTGGAATGCAGGCTCGTCTTGCATCTCCCAGGAAGAAAGGATGTCTGAATCCCCTGTGGAGACCACAGAGAAAGACCTAGTTCCCCACCTCATCGCGACCGGAGGCCTCACATCCTTTGAAAACTCCAGAGGTACGCGGAGATCAGTGCCTCCAAAGGAGACGATGCCTGACTCCTCGTGAAAATTGATAGGAGTCCCAGGATTCTTGTGGCACGTGGAAAGGGACCCTTGGTCTCCCGCCTCAGCTGGAGAGGCGTTCCAATTGCCCTGCCAAGCCTCGAGGAGAATCCCGAGTTGTCCCTCGCAACTAGGCAGGAGTCCTGACGTGGCTGAACAAACACGTGGGTGGAAGGGCCATCCCCGTCGTAACTGGAGAATATACCCCAGGTTCCCGCCGCAACTCGAGAAAAACCATGAGACTTCCCCCTCGCCGCGAGATGAGGCCCGATTCCCCTGCACTGCGTGCAGAGCAATTCCGTGTTGCACATCACACATGAAAGGAGCCTTGATTTCCTTCATGGCACTCCAGAGAAACCCCAAGAACACTGTTTCAAGGCTAGAGGGATCCTGAGGTCACTGTAGCAACACGAAAGAGCTCCGTGGACCAAGAATCAACACGAGATGAGACGTTAGTCCCTGGCTACGACTCCTGAGGAATACCACCTTACCACAAGCACCTCAAGAGGAGGCTTCTCTCAGCTCTAGGTATGTGAGAGGGACCCTGAGTTTGCGGCCTCAAGTGGAATGGACACCGCGATGCCCTGACTCGAAATAAGGCCGGATATCCCTGCAGTGACTTCAATGCAGGCTCGTCTTGCATCTCCCAGGACGAAAGGATGTCTGAATCCCCTTTGGAAAGCACAGAGAAAGACTTAGTTCCCCACCTCATCGCGACCGATAGCCTCACATCCTTTGAAAACTCCAGAGGTACGCGGAGGTCAGTGCCTCCAAAGGAGACGATGCCTGACTCCTCGTGAAACTTGATAGGAGTCCCAGGATTCCTGTGGCACTTGGAAAGGGACACTTGGTCTCCCGCCTCAGCTGGAGAGGCGTCCCAATTGCCCTGCCAAGCCTCGAGGAGAATCCAGAGTTGTCCCTCGCAACTAGACAGGAGTCCTGACGTCGCTGAAGAAACACGTGTGTGGAAGGTCCATCCCCGTCGTAACTCGAGAATATACCCCAGGTTCCCGCCGCAACTCGAGAAAAACCATGAGACTTCCCCCTCGCCGCGAGATGAGGCCCGATTCCCCTGCACTGCGTGCAGAGCAATTCCGTGTTGCACATCACACATGAAAGGAGCCTTGATTTCCTTGATGGCACTCCAGAGAAACCCCAAGAACACTGTTTCAAGTCTAGAGGGATCCTGAGGTCACTGTAGCAACACGAAAGAGCTCCGTGGGCCAAAAATCAACTCGAGATGAGAGGTTAGTCCCTGGCTTCGACTCCAGAGGAATACCACCTTACCACAAGCACCTCAAGAGGAGGCTTCTCTCAGCTCTAGGTATGTGAGAGGGACCCTGAGTTTGCGGCCTCAAGTGGAATGGACACCGCGATGCCCTGACTCGAAATAAGGCCAGATATCCCTGCAGTGACTGGAATGCAGGCTCGTCTTGCATCTCCCAAGACGAAAGGGTGTCTGAATCCCCTGTGGAGACCACAGAGAAAGACCTAGTTCCCCACCTCATCGCGACAGGAGGGCTCAAATCCTTTGAAAACTTCAGAGGTATGCGGAGATCACTGCCTCCAAAGGAGACGATGCCTGACTCCTCGTGAAATTTGATAGGAGACCCAGGATTCGTGTGGCACGTGGAAAGGGACCTTTGGTCTCCCGTCTCAGCTGGAGAGGCGTCCCAATTGCCCTGCAAAGCCTCGAGGAGAATCCCGAGTTGTGTCTCGCAAGTAGGCAGGAGTCCTGACATGGCTGAACACACACGTGTGTGGAAGGGCCATCCCCGCCGTAACTCGAGAATATACCCCAGGTTCCCGCCGCAACTCGAGAAAAACCATGAGACTCCCCCTCGCCGCGAGATGAGGCCCGATTCCCCTGCACTGCGTGCAGAGCAATTCTGTGTTGCACATCACACATGAAAGGAGCCTTGATTTCCTTGGTGGCACTCCAGAGAAACCCCAAGACCACTGTTTCAAGGCTAGAGGGATCCTGAGGTCACTGTAGCAACACGAAAGAGCTCCGTGGGCCAAAAATCAACTCGAGATGAGAGGTTAGTCCCTGGCTTCGACTCCAGAGGAATACCACCTTACCACAAGCACCTCAAGAGGAGGCTTCTCTCAGCTCTAGGTATGTGAGAGGGACCCTGAGTTTGCGGCCTCAAGTGGAATGGACACCGCGATGCCCTGACGCGAAATAAGGCTGGATATCCCTGCAGTGACTGGAATGCAGGCTCGTCTTGCATCTCCCAAGACGAAAGGGTGTCTGAATCCCCTGTGGAGACCACAGAGAAAGACCTAGTTCCCCACCTCATCGCGACTGGAGGCCTCACATCCTTTGAAAACTCCAGAGGTACGCGGAGATCAGTGCCTCCAAAAGAGACGATGCCTGACTCCTCGTGAAACTTGATAGGAGTCCCAGGATTCCTGTGGCACGTGGAAAGGGACCCTTGGTCTCCCGCCTCAGCTGGAGAGGCGTCCCAATTGCCTTGCCAAGCCTCGAGGAGAATCCCGAGTTGTGTCTCACAACTAGGCAAGAGTCCTGACATGGCTGAACAAACACGTGTGTGGAAGGGCCATCCCCGTCGTAACTCGCGAATATACCCCAGGTTCCCGCCGCAACTCGAGAAAAACCATGAGATTTCCCCTCGCCGCGAGATGAGGCCCGATTCCCCTGCACTGCGTGCAGAGCAATTCTGTGTTGCACATCACACATGAAAGGAGCCTTGATTTCCTTCATGGCACTCCAGAGAAACCCCAAGAACACTGTTTCAAGGCTAGAGGGATCCTGAGGTCACTGTAGCAACAAGAAAGAGCTCCGTGGACCAAAAATCAACTCGAGATGAGAGGTTAGTCCCTGGCTTCGACTCCAGAGGAATACCACCTTACCACAAGCACCTCAAGAGGAGGCTTCTCTCAGCTCTAGGTATGTGAGAGGGACCCTGAGTTTGCGGCCTCAAGTGGAATGGACACCGCGATGCCCTGACTCGAAATAAGGCCGGATATCCCTGCAGTGACTGGAATGCAGGCTCGTCTTGCATCTACCAAGACGAAAGGGTGTCTGAATCCCCTGTGGAGACCACAGAGAAAGACCTAGTTCCCCACCTCATCGCGACAGGAGGCCTCAAATCCTTTGAAAACTCCAGACGTATGCGGAGATCAGTGCCTCCAAAGGAGACGATGCCTGACTCCTCGTGAAACTTGATAGGAGACCCAGGATTCCTGTGGCACGTGGAAAGGGACCCTTGGTCTCCCGTCTCAGCTGGAGAGGCGTCCCAATTGCCCTGCCAAGCCTCGAGGAGAATCCAGAGTTGTCCCTCGCAACTAGGCAGGAGTCCTGACATGGCTGAACACACACGTGTGTGGAAGGGCCATCCCCGTCGTAACTCGAGAATATACCCCAGGTTCCCGCCGCAACTCGAGAAAAACCATGAGACTTCCCCCTCGCCGCGAGATGAGGCCCGATTCCCCTGCACTGCGTGCAGAGCAATTCCGTGTTGCACATCACACATGAAAGGAGCCTTGATTTCCTTCATGGCACTCCAGAGAAACCCCAAGAACACTGTTTCAAGGCTAGAGGGATCCTGAGGTCACTGTAGCAACACGAAAGAGCTCCGTGGACCAAGAATCAACACGAGATGAGAGGTTAGTTCCTGGCTTCGACTCCTGAGGAATACCACCTTACCACAAGCACCTCAAGAGGAGGCTTCTCTCAGCTCTAGGTATGTGAGAGGGACCCTGAGTTTGCGGCCTCAAGTGGAATGGACACCGCGATGCCCTGACTCGAAAAAAGGCCGGATATCCCTGCAGTGACTTCAATGCAGGCTCGTCTTGCATCTCCCAGGACGAAAGGATGTCTGAATCCCCTGTGGAAAGCACAGAGAAAGACTTAGTTCCCCACCTCATCGCGACCGATAGCCTCACATCCTTTGAAAACTCCAGAGGTACGCGGAGATCAGTGCCTCCAAAGGAGACGATGCCTGACTCCTCGTGAAACTTGATAGGAGTCCCAGGATTCCTGTGGCACTTGGAAAGGGACACTTGGTCTCCCGCCTCAGCTGGAGAGGCGTCCCAATTGCCCTACCAAGCCTCGAGGAGAATCCAGAGTTGTCCCTCGCAACTAGACAGGAGTCCTGACGTCGCTGAAGAAACACGTGTGTGGAAGGTCCATCCCCGTCGTAACTCGAGAATATACCCCAGGTTCCCGCCGCAACTCGAGAAAAACCATGAGACTTCCCCCTCGCCGCGAGATGAGGCCCGATTCCCCTGCACTGCGTGCAGAGCAATTCCGTGTTGCACATCACACATGAAAGGAGCCTTGATTTCCTTGATGGCACTCCAGAGAAACCCCAAGAACACTGTTTCAAGGCTAGAGGGATCCTGAGGTCACTGTAGCAACACGAAAGAGCTCCGTGGGCCAAAAATCAACTCGAGATGAGAGGTTAGTCCCTGGCTTCGACTCCAGAGGAATACCACCTTACCACAAGCACCTCAAGAGGAGGCTTCTCTCAGCTCTAGGTATGTGAGAGGGACCCTGAGTTTGCGGCCTCAAGTGGAATGGACACCGCGATGCCCTGACTCGAAATAAGGCCAGATATCCCTGCAGTGACTGGAATGCAGGCTCGTCTTGAATCTCCCAAGAAGAAAGGGTGTCTGAATCCCCTGTGGAGACCACAGAGAAAGACCTAGTTCCCCACCTCATCGCGACAGGAGGGCTCAAATCCTTTGAAAACTTCAGAGGTATGCGGAGATCACTGCCTCCAAAAGAGACGATGCCTGACTCCTCGTGAAACTTGATAGGAGTCCCAGGATTCCTGTGGCACGTGGAAAGGGACCCTTGGTCTCCTGCCTCAGCTGGAGAGGCGTCCCAATTGCCTTGCCAAGCCTCGAGGAGAATCCCGAGTTGTGTCTCGCAACTAGGCAAGAGTCCTGACGTGGCTGAACAAACACGTGTGTGGAAGGGCCATCCCCGTCGTAACTCGCGAATATACCCCAGGTTCCCGCCGCAACTCGAGAAAAACAATGAGACTTCCCCCTCGCCGCGAGATGAGGCCCGATTCCCCTGCACTGCGTGCAGAGCAATTCTGTGTTGCACATCACACATGAAAGGAGCCTTGATTTCCTTCATGGCACTCCAGAGAAACCCCAAGAACACTGTTTCAAGGCTAGAGGGATCCTGAGGTCACTGTAGCAACACGAAAGAGCTCCGTGGACCAAAAATCAACTCGAGATGAGAGGTTAGTCCCTGGCTTCGACTCCAGAGGAATACCACCTTACCACAAGCACCTCAAGAGGAGGCTTCTCTCAGCTCTAGGTATGTGAGAGGGACCCTGAGTTTGCGGCCTCAAGTGGAATGGACACCGCGATGCCCTGACTCGAAATAAGGCCGGATATCCCTGCAGTGACTGGAATGCAGGCTCGTCTTGCATCTACCAAGACGAAAGGGTGTCTGAATCCCCTGTGGAGACCACAGAGAAAGACCTAGTTCCCCACCTCATCGCGACAGGAGGCCTCAAATCCTTTGAAAACTCCAGACGTATGCGGAGATCAGTGCCTCCAAAGGAGACGATGCCTGACTCCTCGTGAAACTTGATAGGAGACCCAGGATTCCTGTGGCACGTGGAAAGGGACCCTTGGTCTCCCGTCTCAGCTGGAGAGGCGTCCCAATTGCCCTGCCAAGCCTCGAGGAGAATCCAGAGTTGTCCCTCGCAACTAGGCAGGAGTCCTGACATGGCTGAACACACACGTGTGTGGAAGGGCCATCCCCGTCGTAACTCGAGAATATACCCCAGGTTCCCGCCGCAACTCGAGAAAAACCATGAGACTTCCCCCTCGCCGCGAGATGAGGCCCGATTCCCCTGCACTGCGTGCAGAGCAATTCTGTGTTGCACATCACACATGAAAGGAGCCTTGATTTCCTTGATGGCACTCCAGAGAAACCCCAAGAACACTGTTTCAAGGCTAGAGGGATCCTGAGGTCACTGTAGCAACACGAAAGAGCTCCGTGGGCCAAAAATCAACTCGAGATGAGAGGTTAGTCCCTGGCTTCGACTCCAGAGGAATACCACCTTACCACAAGCACCTCAAGAGGAGGCTTCTCTCAGCTCTAGGTATGTGAGAGGGACCCTGAGTTTGCGGCCTCAAGTGGAATGGACACCGCGATGCCCTGACTCGAAATAAGGCCAGATATCCCTGCAGTGACTGGAATGCAGGCTCGTCTTGCATCTCCCAAGAAGAAAGGGTGTCTGAATCCCCTGTGGAGACCACAGAGAAAGACCTAGTTCCCCACCTCATCACGACAGGAGGCCTCAAATCCTTTGAAAACTCCAGAGGTATGCGGAGATCAGTGCCTCCAAAGGAGACGATGCCTGACTCCTCGTGAAACTTGATAGGAGACCGGGGATTCCTGTGGCACGTGGAAAGGGACCTTTGGTCTCCCGTCTCAGCTGGAGAGGCGTCCCAATTGCCCTGCAAAGCCTCGAGGAGAATCCCGAGTTGTGTCTCGCAACTAGGCAGGAGTCCTGACATGGCTGAACACACACGTGTGTGGAAGGGCCATCCACGTCGTAACTCGAGAATATACCCCAGGTTCCCGCCGCAACTCGAGAAAAACCATGAGACTCCCCCTCGCCGCGAGATGAGGCACAATTCCCCTGCACTGCGTGCAGAGCAATTCCGTGTTGCACATCACACATGAAAGGAGCCTTGATTTCCTTGATGGCACTCCAGAGAAACCCCAAGAACACTGTTTCAAGGCTAGAGGGATCCTGAGGTCACTGTAGCAACACGAAACAGCTCCGTGGACCAAGAATCAACACGAGATGAGAGGTTAGTCCCTGGCTTCGACTCCTGAGGAATACCACCTTACCACAAGCACCTCAAGAGGAGGCTTCTCTCAGCTCTAGGTATGTGAGAGGGATCCTGAGTTTGCGGCCTCAAGTGGAATGGACACCGCGATGCCCTGACTCGAAATAAGGCCGGATATCCCTGCAGTGACTGGAATGCAGGCTCGTCTTGCATCTCCCAAGAAGAAAGGATGTCTGAATCCCCTGTGGAGACCACAGAGAAAGACCTAGTTCCCCACCTCATCGCGACCGGAGGCCTCACATCCTTTGAAAACTCCAGAGGAACGCGGAGATCAGTGCCTCCAAAGGAGACGATGCCTGACTCCTCGTGAAACTTGATAGGAGACCCAGGATTCCTGTGGCACGTGGAAAGGGACCCTTGGTCTCCCGCCTCAGCTGGAGAGGCGTTCCAATTGCCCTGCCAAGCCTCGAGGAGAATCCCGAGTTGTCCCTCGCAACTAGGCAGGAGTCCTGACGTGGCTGAACAAACACGTGGGTGGAAGGGCCATCCCCATCGTAACTCGAGAATATACCCCAGGTTCCCGCCGCAACTCGAGAAAAACCATGAGACTTCCCCCTCGATGCGAGATGAGGCCCGATTCCCCTGTACTGCGTGCAGAGCAATTCCGTCTTGCACATCAAACATGAAAGGAGCCTTGATTTCCTTGATGGCACTCCAGAGAAACCCCAAGAACACTGTTTCAAGGATGGAGGGATCCTGAGGTCACTGTAGCAACACGAAAGAACTCTGTGGACCAAAAATCAACTCAAAAAGAGAGGTTAGTCCCTGGATTCGTCTCCAGAGGAATACCACCTTACCACAAGCACCTCAAGAGGAGGCTTCTCTCAGCTCTAGGTATGTGAGAGGGACCCTGAGTTTGCGGCCTCAAGTGGAATGGACACCGCGATGCCCTGACTCGAAATAAGGCCGGATATCCCTGCAGTGACTGGAATGCAGGCTCTTCTTGCATCTACCAAGACGAAAGGGTGTCTGAATCCCCTGTGGAGACCACAGAGAAAGACCTAGTTCACCACCTCATCGCGACAGGAGGCCTCAAATCCTTTGAAAACTCCAGAGGTATGCGGAGATCAGTGCCTCCAAAGGAGATGATGCCTGACTCCTCGTGAAACTTGATAGGAGTCCCAGGATTCCTGTGGCACTTGGAAAGGGACACTTGGTCTCCCGCCTCAGCTGGAGAAGCGTCCCAATTGCCCTGCCAAGCCTCGAGGAGAATCCCGAGTTGTCCTTCGCAACTAGGCAGGATTCCTGACGTCTCTGAAGAAACACGTGGGTGGAAGGGCCATCCCCGTCGTAACTCGAGAATATACCCCAGGTTCCCGCCGCAACTCGAGAAAAACCATGAGACGTCCCCCTCGCCGCGAGATGAGGCCCGATTCCCCTGCACTGCGTGCAGAGCAATTCCGTGTTGCACATCACACATGAAAGGAGCCTTGATTTCCTTGATGGCACTCCAGAGAAACCCCAAGAACACTGTTTCAAGGCTAGAGGGATCCTGAGGTCACTGTAGCAACACGAAAGAGCTCCGTGGACCAAGAATCAACACGAGATGAGAGGTTAGTCCCTGGCTTCGACTCCTGAGGAATACCACCTTACCACAAGCACCTCAAGAGGAGGCTTCTCTCAGCTCTAGGTATGTGAGAGGGATCCTGAGTTTGCGGCCTCAAGTGGAATGGACACCGCGATGCCCTGACTCGAAATAAGGCAGGATATCCCTGCAGTGACTGGAATGCAGGCTCGTCTTGCATCTCCCAAGAAGAAAGGATGTCTGAATCCCCTGTGGAGACCACAGAGAAAGACCTAGTTCCCCACCTCATCGCGACAGGAGGCCTCACATCCTTTGAAAACTCCAGAGGTATGCGGAGATCAGTGCCTCCAAAGGAGACGATGCCTGACTCCTCGTGAAAATTGATAGGATTCCCAGGATTCTTGTGGCACGTGGAAAGGGACCCTTGGTCTCCCGCCTCAGCTGGAGAGGCGTTCCAATTGCCCTGCCAAGCCTCGAGGAGAATCCCGAGTTGTCCCTTGCAACTAGGCAGGAGTCCTGACGTGGCTGAACAAACACGTGGGTGGAAGGGCCATCCCCGTCGTAACTCGAGAATATACCCCAGGTTCCCGCCGCAACTCGAGAAAAACCATGAGACTTCCCCCTCGATGCGAGATGAGGCCCGATTCCCCTGTACTGCGTGCAGAGCAATTCCGTCTTGCACATCACACATGAAAGGAGCCTTGATTTCCTTGATGGCACTCCAGAGAAACCCCAAGAACACTGTTTCAAGGATGGAGGGATCCTGAGGTCACTGTAGCAACACGAAAGAACTCTGTGGACCAAAAATCAACTCAAAAAGAGAGGTTAGTCCCTGGATTCGTCTCCAGAGGAATACCACCTTACCACAAGCACCTCAAGAGGAGGCTTCTCTCAGCTCTAGGTATGTGAGAGGGACCCTGAGTTTGCGGCCTCAAGTGGAATGGACACCGCGATGCCCTGACTCGAAATAAGGCCGGATATCCCTGCAGTGACTGGAATGCAGGCTCTTCTTGCATCTACCAAGACGAAAGGGTGTCTGAATCCCCTGTGGAGACCACAGAGAAAGACCTAGTTCTCCACCTCATCGCGACAGGAGGCCTCAAATCCTTTGAAAACTCCAGAGGTATGCGGAGATCAGTGCCTCCAAAGGAGACGATGCCTGACTCCTTGTGAAACTTGATAGGAGTCCCAGGATTCCTGTGGCACTTGGAAAGGGACACTTGGTCTCCCGCCTCAGCTGGAGAGGCGTCCCAATTGCCCTGCCAAGCCTCGAGGAGAATCCCGAGTTGTCCCTCGCAACTAGGCAGGAGTCCTGACGTCGCTGAAGAAACACGTGGGTGGAAGGGCCATCCCCGTCGTAACTCGAGAATATACCCCAGGTTCCCGCCGCAACTCGAGAAAAACCATGAGACTTCCCCCTCGCCGCGAGATGAGGCCCGATTCCCCTGCACTGCGTGCAGAGCAATTCCGTGTTGCACATCACACATGAAAGGAGCCTTGATTTCCTTGATGGCACTCCAGAGAAACCCCAAGAACACTGTTTCAAGGCTAGAGGGATCCTGAGGTCACTGTAGCAACACGAAAGAGCTCCGTGGGCCAAAAATCAACTCGAGATGAGAGGTTAGTCCCTGGCTTCGACTCCAGAGGAATACCACCTTACCACAAGCACCTCAAGAGGAGGCTTCTCTCAGCTCTAGGTATGTGAGAGGGACCCTGAGTTTGCGGCCTCAGGTGGAATGGACACCGCGATGCCCTGATGCGAAATAAGGCTGGATATCCCTGCAGTGACTTGAATGCAGGCTCGTCTTGCATCTCCCAAGATGAAAGGATGTCTGAATCCCCTGTGGAGACCACAGAGAAAGACCTAGTTCCCCACCTCATCGCGACCGGAGGCCTCACATCCTTTGAAAACTCCAGAGGTACGCGGAGATCAGTGCCTCCAAAGAAGACGATGCCTGACTCCTCGTGAAACTTGATAGGAGTCCCAGGATTCCTGTGGCACGTGGAATGGGACCCTTGGTCTCCCGCCTTAGCTGGAGAGGCGTCCCAATTGCCTTGCCAAGCCTCGAGGAGAATCCCGAGTTGTGTCTCGCAACTAGGCAAGAGTCCTGACGTGGCTGAACAAACACGTGTGTGGAAGGGCCATCCCCGTCGTAACTCGAGAATATACCCCAGGTTCCCGCCGCAACTCGAGAAAAACCATGAGACTTCCCCCTCGCCGCGAGATGAGGCCCGATTCCCCTGCACTGCGTGCAGAGCAATTCTGTGTTGCACATCACACATGAAAGGAGCCTTGATTTCCTTCATGGCACTCCAGAGAAACCCCAAGAACACTGTTTCAAGGCTAGAGGGATCCTGAGGTCACTGTAGCAACACGAAAGAGCTCCGTGGACCAAAAATCAACTCGAGATGAGAGGTTAGTCCCTGGCTTCGACTCCAGAGGAATACCACCTTACCACAAGCACCTCAAGAGGAGGCTTCTCTCAGCTCTAGGTATGTGAGAGGGACCCTGAGTTTGCGGCCTCAAGTGGAATGGACACCGCGATGCCCTGACTCGAAATAAGGCCGGATATCCCTGCAGTGACTTGAATGCAGGCTCGTCAGGCATCTCCCAAGACGAAAGGGTGTCTGAATCCCCTGTGGAGACCACAGAGAAACACCTAGTTCCCCAGCTCATCGCGACAGGAGGCCTCAAATCCTTTGAAAACTCCAGAGGTACGCGGAGATCAGTGCCTCCAAAGGATACGATGCCTGACTCCTCGTGAAACTTGATAGGAGTCCCAGGATTCCTGTGGCACGTGGAAAGGGACACTTGGTCTCCCGCCTCAGCTGGAGAGGCGTCCCAATTGCCCTGCCAAGCCTCGAGGAGAATCCAGAGTTGTCCCTCGCAACTAGGCAGGAGTCCTGACGTCGCTGAAGAAACACGTGGGTGGAAGGGCCATCCCCGTCGTAACTCGAGAATATACCCCAGGTTCCCGCCGCAACTCGAGAAAAACCATGAGACTTTCCCCTCGCCGCGAGATGAGGCCCGATTCCCCTGCACTGCGTGCAGAGCAATTCTGTGTTGCACATCACACATGAAAGGAGCCTTGATTTCCTTGATGGCACTCCAGAGAAACCCCAAGAACACTGTTTCAAGGCTAGAGGGATCCTGAGGTCACTGTAGCAACACGAAAGAGCTCCGTGGACCAAAAATCAACTCGAGATGAGAGGTTAGTCCCTGGCTTCGACTCCAGAGGAATACCACCTTACCACAAGCACCTCAAGAGGAGGCTTCTCTCAGCTCTAGGTATGTGAGAGGGACCCTGAGTTTGCGGCCTCAAGTGGAATGGACACCGCGATGCCCTGACTCGAAATAAGGCCGGATATCCCTGCAGTGACTGGAATGCAGGCTCGTCTTGCATCTACCAAGACGAAAGGGTGTCTGAATCCCCTGTGGAGACCACAGAGAAAGACCTAGTTCCCCACCTCATCGCGACAGGAGGCCTCAAATCCTTTGAAAACTCCAGACGTATGCGGAGATCAGTGCCTCCAAAGGAGACGATGCCTGACTCCTCGTGAAACTTGATAGGAGACCCAGGATTCCTGTGGCACGTGGAAAGGGACCCTTGGTCTCCCGTCTCAGCTGGAGAGGCGTCCCAATTGCCCTGCCAAGCCTCGAGGAGAATCCAGAGTTGTCCCTCGCAACTAGGCAGGAGTCCTGACATGGCTGAACACACACGTGTGTGGAAGGGCCATCCCCGTCGTAACTCGAGAATATACCCCAGGTTCCCGCCGCAACTCGAGAAAAACCATGAGACTTCCCCCTCGCCGCGAGATGAGGCCCGATTCCCCTGCACTGCGTGCAGAGCAATTCCGTGTTGCACATCACACATGAAAGGAGCCTTGATTTCCTTGATGGCACTCCAGAGAAACCCCAAGAACACTGTTTCAAGGCTAGAGGGATCCTGAGGTCACTGTAGCAACACGAAAGAGCTCCGTGGACCAAGAATCAACACGAGATGAGAGGTTAGTTCCTGGCTTCGACTCCTGAGGAATACCACCTTACCACAAGCACCTCAAGAGGAGGCTTCTCTCAGCTCTAGGTATGTGAGAGGGACCCTGAGTTTGCGGCCTCAAGTGGAATGGACACCGCGATGCCCTGACTCGAAATAAGGCCGGATATCCCTGCAGTGACTGGAATGCAGGCTCTTCTTGCATCTACCAAGACGAAAGGGTGTCTGAATCCCCTGTGGAGACCACAGAGAAAGACCTAGTTCCCCACCTCATCGCGACAGGAGGCCTCAAATCCTTTGAAAACTCCAGAGGTATGCGGAGATCAGTGCCTCCAAAGGAGATGATGCCTGACTCCTCGTGAAACTTGATAGGAGTCCCAGGATTCCTGTGGCACTTGGAAAGGGACACTTGGTCTCCCGCCTCAGCTGGAGAGGCGTCCCAATTGCCCTGCCAAGCCTCGAGGAGAATCCCGAGTTGTCATTCGCAACTAGGCAGGATTCCTGACGTCGCTGAAGAAACACGTGGGTGGAAGGGCCATCCCCGTCGTAACTCGAGAATATACCCCAGGTTCCCGCCGCAACTCGAGAAAAACCATGAGACGTCCCCCTCGCCGCGAGATGAGGCCCGATTCCCCTGCACTGCGTGCAGAGCAATTCCGTGTTGCACATCACACATGAAAGGAGCCTTGATTTCCTTGATGGCACTCCAGAGAAACCCCAAGAACACTGTTTCAAGGCTAGAGGGATCCTGAGGTCACTGTAGCAACACGAAAGAGCTCCGTGGACCAAGAATCAACACGAGATGAGAGGTTAGTCCCTGGCTTCGACTCCTGAGGAATACCACCTTACCACAAGCACCTCAAGAGGAGGCTTCTCTCAGCTCTAGGTATGTGAGAGGGATCCTGAGTTTGCGGCCTCAAGTGGAATGGACACCGCGATGCCCTGACTCGAAATAAGGCAGGATATCCCTGCAGTGACTGGAATGCAGGCTCGTCTTGCATCTCCCAAGAAGAAAGGATGTCTGAATCCCCTGTGGAGACCACAGAGAAAGACCTAGTTCCCCACCTCATCGCGACCGGAGGCCTCACATCCTTTGAAAACTCCAGAGGTACGCGGAGATCAGTGCCTCCAAAGGAGACGATGCCTGACTCCTCGTGAAAATTGATAGGATTCCCAGGATTCTTGTGGCACGTGGAAAGGGACCCTTGGTCTCCCGCCTCAGCTGGAGAGGCGTTCCAATTGCCCTGCCAAGCCTCGAGGAGAATCCCGAGTTGTCCCTTGCAACTAGGCAGGAGTCCTGACGTGGCTGAACAAACACGTGGGTGGAAGGGCCATCCCCGTCGTAACTCGAGAATATACCCCAGGTTCCCGCCGCAACTCGAGAAAAACCATGAGACTTCCCCCTCGATGCGAGATGAGGCCCGATTCCCCTGTACTGCGTGCAGAGCAATTCCGTCTTGCACATCACACATGAAAGGAGCCTTGATTTCCTTGATGGCACTCCAGAGAAACCCCAAGAACACTGTTTCAAGGATGGAGGGATCCTGAGGTCACTGTAGCAACACGAAAGAACTCTGTGGACCAAAAATCAACTCAAAAAGAGAGGTTAGTCCCTGGATTCGTCTCCAGAGGAATACCACCTTACCACAAGCACCTCAAGAGGAGGCTTCTCTCAGCTCTAGGTATGTGAGAGGGACCCTGAGTTTGCGGCCTCAAGTGGAATGGACACCGCGATGCCCTGACTCGAAATAAGGCCGGATATCCCTGCAGTGACTAGAATGCAGGCTCTTCTTGCATCTACCAAGACGAAAGGGTGTCTGAATCCCCTGTGGAGACCACAGAGAAAGACCTAGTTCTCCACCTCATCGCGACAGGAGGCCTCAAATCCTTTGAAAACTCCAGAGGTATGCGGAGATCAGTGCCTCCAAAGGAGACGATGCCTGACTCCTCGTGAAACTTGATAGGAGTCCCAGGATTCCTGTGGCACTTGGAAAGGGACACTTGGTCTCCCGCCTCAGCTGGAGAGGCGTCCCAATTGCCCTGCCAAGCCTCCAGGAGAATCCTGAGTTGTCCCTCGCAACTAGGCAGGAGTCCTGACGTCGCTGAAGAAACACGTGGGTGGAAGGGCCATCCCCGTCGTAACTCGAGAATATACCCCAGGTTCCCGCCGCAACTCGAGAAAAACCATGAGACTTCCCCCTCGCCGCGAGATGAGGCCCGATTCCCCTGCACTGCGTGCAGAGCAATTCCGTGTTGCACATCACACATGAAAGGAGCCTTGATTTCCTTGATGGCACTCCAGAGAAACCCCAAGAACACTGTTTCAAGGCTAGAGGGATCCTGAGGTCACTGTAGCAACACGAAAGAGCTCCGTGGGCCAAAAATCAACTCGAGATGAGAGGTTAGTCCCTGGCTTCGACTCTAGAGGAATACCACCTTACCACAAGCACCTCAAGAGGAGGCTTCTCTCAGCTCTAGGTATGTGAGAGGGACCCTGAGTTTGCGGCCTCAGGTGGAATGGACACCGCGATGCCCTGATGCGAAATAAGGCTGGATATCCCTGCAGTGACTTGAATGCAGGCTCGTCTTGCATCTCCCAAGATGAAAGGATGTCTGAATCCCCTGTGGAGACCACAGAGAAAGACCTAGTTCCCCACCTCATCGCGACCGGAGGCCTCACATCCTTTGAAAACTCCAGAGGTACGCGGAGATCAGTGCCTCCAAAGAAGACGATGCCTGACTCCTCGTGAAACTTGATAGGAGTCCCAGGATTCCTGTGGCACGTGGAATGGGACCCTTGGTCTCCCGCCTTAGCTGGAGAGGCGTCCCAATTGCCTTGCCAAGCCTCGAGGAGAATCCCGAGTTGTGTCTCGCAACTAGGCAAGAGTCCTGACGTGGCTGAACAAACACGTGTGTGGAAGGGCCATCCCCGTCGTAACTCGAGAATATACCCCAGGTTCCCGCCGCAACTCGAGAAAAACCATGAGACTTCCCCCTCGCCGCGAGATGAGGCCCGATTCCCCTGCACTGCGTGCAGAGCAATTCCGTGTTGCACATCACACATGAAAGGAGCCTTGATTTCCTTCATGGCACTCCAGAGAAACCCCAAGAACACTGTTTCAAGGCTAGAGGGATCCTGAGGTCACTGTAGCAACACGAAAGAGCTCCGTGGACCAAAAATCAACTCGAGATGAGAGGTTAGTCCCTGGCTTCGACTCCAGAGGAATACCACCTTACCACAAGCACCTCAAGAGGAGGCTTCTCTCAGCTCTAGGTATGTGAGAGGGACCCTGAGTTTGCGGCCTCAAGTGGAATGGACACCGCGATGCCCTGACTCGAAATAAGGCCGGATATCCCTGCAGTGACTGGAATGCAGGCTCGTCTTGCATCTCCCAAGACGAAAGGGTGTCTGAATCCCCTGTGGAGACCACAGAGAAACACCTAGTTCCCCAGCTCATCGCGACAGGAGGCCTCAAATCCTTTGAAAACTCCAGAGGTACGCGGAGATCAGTGCCTCCAAAGGATACGATGCCTGACTCCTCGTGAAACTTGATAGGAGTCCCAGGATTCCTGTGGCACGTGGAAAGGGACACTTGGTCTCCCGCCTCAGCTGGAGAGGCGTCCCAATTGCCCTGCCAAGCCTCGAGGAGAATCCAGAGTTGTCCCTCGCAACTAGGCAGGAGTCCTGACGTCGCTGAAGAAACACGTGGGTGGAAGGGCCATCCCCGTCGTAACTCGAGAATATACCCCAGGTTCCCGCCGCAACTCGAGAAAAACCATGAGACTTTCCCCTCGCCGCGAGATGAGGCCCGATTCCCCTGCACTGCGTGCAGAGCAATTCTGTGTTGCACATCACACATGAAAGGAGCCTTGATTTCCTTCATGGCACTCCAGAGAAACCCCAAGAACACTGTTTCAAGGCTAGAGGGATCCTGAGGTCACTGTAGCAACACGAAAGAGCTCCGTGGACCAAAAATCAACTCGAGATGAGAGGTTAGTCCCTGGCTTCGACTCCAGAGGAATACCACCTTACCACAAGCACCTCAAGAGGAGGCTTCTCTCAGCTCTAGGTATGTGAGAGGGACCCTGAGTTTGCGGCCTCAAGTGGAATGGACACTGCGATGCCCTGACTCGAAATAAGGCCGGATATCCCTGCAGTGACTTGAATGCAGGGTCGTCTTGATTCTCCCAAGACGAAAGGATCTCTGAATCCCCTGTGGAGACCACAGAGAAAGACCTAGTTCCCCACGTCATCGCGACCGGAGGCCTCACATCCTTTGAAAACTCCAGAGGTACGTGGAGATCAGTGCCTCCAAAGGAGACGATGCCTGACTCCTCGTGAAACTTGATAGGAGACCCAGGATTCCTGTGGCACGTGGAAAGGGACCCTTGGTCTCCCGTCTCAGCTGGAGAGGCGTCCCAATTGCCCTGCAAAGCCTCGTCGAGAATCCCGAGTTGTCCCTCGCAACTAGGCAGGAGTCCTGACGTCGCTGAAGAAACACGTGGGTGGAAGGGCCATCCCCGTCGTAACTCGAGAATATACCCCAGGTTCCCGCCGCAACTCGAGAAAAACCATGAGACTTCCCCCTCGATGCGAGATGAGGCCCGATTCCCCTGTACTGCGTGCAGAGCAATTCCGTCTTGCACATCACACATGAAAGGAGCCTTGATTTCCTTGATGGCACTCCAGAGAAACCCCAAGAACACTGTTTCAAGGATAGAGGGATCCTGAGGTCACTGTAGTAACACGAAAGAACTCTGTGGACCAAAAATAAACTCGAAAAGAGAGGTTAGTCCCTGGATTCGTCTCCAGAGGAATACCACCTTACGACAAGCACCTCAAGAGGAGGCTTCTCTCAGCTCTAGGTATGTGAGAGGGACCCTGAGCTTGCGGCCTCAAGTGGAATGGACACCGCGATGCCCTGACTCGAAATAAGGCCGGATATCCCTGCAGTGACTTCAATGCAGGCTCGTCTTGCATCTCCCAGGACGAAAGGATGTCTGAATCCCCTGTGGAAAGCACAGAGAAAGACTTAGTTCCCCACCTCATCGCGACCGATAGCCTCACATCCTTTGAAAACTCCAGAGGTACGCGGAGATCAGTGCCTCCAAAGGAGACGATGCCTGACTCCTCGTGAAACTTGATAGGAGTCCCAGGATTCCTGTGGCACGTGGAAAGGGACCCTTGGTCTCCCGCCTCAGCTGGAGAGGCGTCCCAATTGCCCTGCCAAGCCTCGAGGAGAATCCCGAGTTGTGTCTCGCAACTAGGAAAGAGTCCTGACGTGGCTGAACAAACACGTGTGTGGAAGGGCCATCCCCGTCGTAACTCGAGAATATACCTCAGGTTCCCGCCGCAACTCGAGAAAAACCATGAGACGTCCCCCTCGCCGCGAGATGAGGCCCGATTCGCCTGCACTGCGTGCAGAGCAATTCCGTGTTGCACATCACACATGAAAGGAGCCTTGATTTCCTTCATGGCACTCCAGAGAAACCCCAAGAACACTGTTTCAAGGCTAGAGGGATCCTGAGGTCACTGTAGCAACACGAAACAGCTCCGTGGGCCAAAAATCAACTCGAGATGAGAGGTTAGTCCCTGGCTTCGACTCCAGAGGAATACCACCTTACCACAAGCACCTCAAGAGGAGGCTTCTCTCAGCTCTAGGTATGTGAGAGGGACCCTGAGTTTGCGGCCTCAAGTGGAATGGACACCGCGATGCCCTGACGCGAAATAAGGCTGGATATCCCTGCAGTGACTTGAATGCAGGCTCGTCTTGCATCTCCCAAGATGAAAGGATGTCTGAATCCCCTGTGGAGACCACAGAGAAAGACCTAGTTCCCCACCTCATCGCGACCGGAGGCCTCACATCCTTTGAAAACTCCAGAGGTACGCGGAGATCAGTGCCTCCAAAGGAGACGATGCCTGACTCCTCGTGAAACTTGATAGGAGTCCCAGGATTCCTGTGGCACGTGGAAAGGGACCCTTGGTCTCCCGCCTCAGCTGGAGAGGCGTCCCAATTGCCTTGCCAAGCCTCGAGGAGAATCCCGAGTTGTGTCTCGCAACTAGGCAAGAGTCCTGACGTGGCTGAACAAACACGTGTGTGGAAGGGCCATCCCCGTCGTAACTCGAGAATATACCCCAGGTTCCCGCCGCAACTCGAGAAAAACCATGAGACTTCCCCCTCGATGCGAGATGAGGCCCGATTCCCCTGTACTGCGTGCAGAGCAATTCCGTCTTGCACATCACACATGAAAGGAGCCTTGATTTCCTTGATGGCACTCCAGAGAAACCCCAAGAACACTGTTTCAAGGATAGAGGGATGCTGAGGTCACTGTAGCAACACGAAAGAACTCTGTGGACCAAAAATCAACTCAAAAAAAGAGGTTAGTCCCTGGATTCGTCTCCAGAGGAATACCACCTTACCACAAGCACCTCAAGAGGAGGCTTCTCTCAGCTCTAGGTATGTGAGAGGGACCCTGAGTTTGCGGCCTCAAGTGGAATGGACACCGCGATGCCCTGACTCGAAATAAGGCCGGATATCCCTGCAGTGACTTCAATGCAGGCTCGTCTTGCATCTCCCAGGATGAAAGGATGTCTGAATCCCCTGTGGAAAGCACAGAGAAAGACTTAGTTCCCCACCTCATCGCGACCGATAGCCTCACATCCTTTGAAAACTCCAGAGGTACGCGGAGATCAGTGCCTCCAAAGGAGACGATGCCTGACTCCTCGTGAAACTTGATAGGAGTCCCAGGATTCCTGTGGCACTTGGAAAGGGACACTTGGTCTCCCGCCTCAGCTGGAGAGGCGTCCCAATTGCCCTGCCAAGCCTCGAGGAGAATCCCGAGTTGTGTCTCGCAACTAGGCAGGAGTCCTAACGTCGCTGAAGAAACACGTGGGTGGAAGGGCCATCCCCGTCGTAACTCGAGAATATACCCCAGGTTCCCGCCGCAACACGAGAAAAACCATGAGACTTCCCCCTCGCTGCGAGATGAGGCCCGATTCCCCTGCACTGCGTGCAGAGCAATTCCGTGTTGCACATCACACATGAAAGGAGCCTTGATTTCCTTGATGGCACTCCAGAGAAACCCCAAGAACACTGTTTCAAGGCTAGAGGGATCCTGACGTCACTGTAGCAACACGAAAGAGCTCCGTGGGCCAAAAATCAACTCGAGATGAGAGGTTAGTCCCTGGCTTCGACTCCAGAGGAATACCACCTTACCACAAGCACCTCAAGAGGAGGCTTCTCTCAGCTCTAGGTATGTGAGAGGGACCCTGAGTTTGCGGCCTCAAGTGGAATGGACACCGCGATGCCCTGACGCGAAATAAGGCTGGATATCCCTGCAGTGACTTGAATGCAGGCTCGTCTTGCATCTCCCAAGATGAAAGGATGTCTGAATCCCCTGTGGAGACCACAGAGAAAGACCTAGTTCCCCACCTCATCGCGACCGGAGGCCTCACATCCTTTGAAAACTCCAGAGGTACGCGGAGATCAGTGCCTCCAAAGGAGACGATGCCTGACTCCTCGTGAAACTTGATAGGAGTCCCAGGATTCCTGTTGCACGTGGAAAGGGACCCTTGGTCTCCCGCCTCAGCTGGAGAGGCGTCCCAATTGCCTTGCCAAGCCTCGAGGAGAATCCCGAGTTGTGTCTCGCAACTAGGCAAGAGTCCTGACGTGGCTGAACAAACACGTGTGTGGAAGGGCCATCCCCGTCGTAACTCGAGAATATACCCCAGGTTCCCGCCGCAACTCGAGAAAAACCATGAGACTTCCCCCTCGATGCGAGATGAGGCCCGATTCCCCTGTACTGCGTGCAGAGCAATTCCGTCTTGCACATCACACATGAAAGGAGCCTTGATTTCCTTGATGGCACTCCAGAGAAACCCCAAGAACACTGTTTCAAGGATAGAGGGATGCTGAGGTCACTGTAGCAACACGAAAGAACTCTGTGGACCAAAAATCAACTCAAAAAAAGAGGTTAGTCCCTGGATTCGTCTCCAGAGGAATACCACCTTACCACAAGCACCTCAAGAGGAGGCTTCTCTCAGCTCTAGGTATGTGAGAGGGACCCTGAGTTTGCGGCCTCAAGTGGAATGGACACCGCGATGCCCTGACTCGAAATAAGGCCGGATATCCCTGCAGTGACTTCAATGCAGGCTCGTCTTGCATCTCCCAGGATGAAAGGATGTCTGAATCCCCTGTGGAAAGCACAGAGAAAGACTTAGTTCCCCACCTCATCGCGACCGATAGCCTCACATCCTTTGAAAACTCCAGAGGTACGCGGAGATCAGTGCCTCCAAAGGAGACGATGCCTGACTCCTCGTGAAACTTGATAGGAGTCCCAGGATTCCTGTGGCACTTGGAAAGGGACACTTGGTCTCCCGCCTCAGCTGGAGAGGCGTCCCAATTGCCCTGCCAAGCCTCGAGGAGAATCCCGAGTTGTGTCTCGCAACTAGGCAGGAGTCCTAACGTCGCTGAAGAAACACGTGGGTGGAAGGGCCATCCCCGTCGTAACTCGAGAATATACCCCAGGTTCCCGCCGCAACACGAGAAAAACCATGAGACTTCCCCCTCGCTGCGAGATGAGGCCCGATTCCCCTGCACTGCGTGCAGAGCAATTCCGTGTTGCACATCACACATGAAAGGAGCCTTGATTTCCTTGATGGCACTCCAGAGAAACCCCAAGAACACTGTTTCAAGGCTAGAGGGATCCTGACGTCACTGTAGCAACACGAAAGAGCTCCGTGGGCCAAAAATCAACTCGAGATGAGAGGTTAGTCCCTGGCTTCGACTCCAGAGGAATACCACCTTACCACAAGCACCTCAAGAGGAGGCTTCTCTCAGCTCTAGGTATGTGAGAGGGACCCTGAGTTTGCGGCCTCAAGTGGAATGGACACCGCGATGCCCTGACGCGAAATAAGGCTGGATATCAATGCAGTGACTTGAATGCAGGCTCGTCTTGCATCTCCCAAGATGAAAGGATGTCTGAATCCCCTCTGGAGACCACAGAGAAAGACCTAGTTCCCCATCTCATCGCGACCGGAGGCCTCACATCCTTTGAAAACTCCAGAGGTACGCGGAGATCAGTGCCTCCAAAGGAGACGATGCCTGACTCCTCGTGAAACTTGATAGGAGTCCCAGGATTCCTGTGGCACGTGGAAAGGGACCCTTGGTCTCCCGCCTCAGCTGGAGAGGCGTCCCAATTGCCTTGCCAAGCCTCGAGGAGAATCCCGAGTTGTGTCTCGCAACTAGGCAAGAGTCCTGACGTGGCTGAACAAACACGTGGGTGGAAGGGCCATCCCCGTCGTAACTCGAGAATATACCCCAGGTTCCCGCCGCAACTCGAGAAAAACCATGAGACTTCCCCCTCGCCGCGAGATGAGGCCCGATTCCCCTGCACTGCGTGCAGAGCAATTCTGTGTTGCACATCACACATGAAAGGAGCCTTGATTTCCTTCATGGCACTCCAGAGAAACCCCAAGAACACTGTTTCAAGGCTAGAGGGATCCTGAGGTCACTGTAGCAACACGAAAGAGCTCCGTGGACCAAAAATCAACTCGAGATGAGAGGTTAGTCCCTGGCTTCGACTCCAGAGGAATACCACCTTACCACAAGCACCTCAAGAGGAGGCTTCTCTCAGCTCTAGGTATGTGAGAGGGACCCTGAGTTTGCGGCCTCAAGTGGAATGGACACCGCGATGCCCTGACTCGAAATAAGGCCGGATATCCCTGCAGTGACTTCAATGCAGCCTCGTCTTGCATCTCCCAGGATGAAAGGGTGTCTGAATCCCCTGTGGAGACCACAGAGAAAGACCTAGTTCCCCACCTCATCGCGACAGGAGGCCTCAAATCCTTTGAAAACTCCAGAGGTATGCGGAGATCAGTGCCTCCAAAGGAGACGATGCCTGACTCCTCGTGAAACTTGATAGGAGACCCAGGATTCCTGTGGCACGTGGAAAGGGACCCTTGGTCTCCCGTCTCAGCTGGAGAGGCGTCCCAATTGCCCTGCAAAGCCTCGAGGAGAATCCCGAGTTGTCCCGCGCAACTAGGCAGGAGTCCTGACATGGCTGAACACACACGTGTGTGGAAGGGCCATCCCCGTCGTAACTCGAGAATATACCCCAGGTTCCCGCCACAACTCGAGAAAAACCATGAGACTTCCCCCTCGCCGCGAGATGAGGCCCGATTCCCCTGCACTGCCTGCAGAGCAATTCCGTGTTGCACATCACACATGAAAGGAGCCTTGATTTCCTTGATGGTACTCCAGAGAAACCCCAAGAACACTGTTTCAAGGCTAGAGGGATCCTGAGGTCACTGTAGCAACACGAAAGAGCTCCGTGGGCCAAAAATCAACTCGAGATGAGAGGTTAGTCCCTGGCTTCGACTCCAGAGGAATACCACCTTACCACAAGCACCTCAAGAGGAGGCTTCTCTCAGCTCTAGGTATGTGAGAGGGACCCTGAGATTGCGGCCTCAAGTGGAATGGACACCGCGATGCCCTGACGCGAAATAAGGCTGGATATCCCTGCAGTGACTTGAATGCAGGCTCGTCTTGCATTTCCCAAGATGAAAGGATGTCTGAATCCCCTGTGGAGACCACAGAGAAAGACCTAGTTCCCCACCTCATCGCGACCGGAGGCCTCACATCCTTTGAAAACTCCAGAGGTACGCGGAGATCAGTGCCTCCAAAGGAGACGATGCCTGACTCCTCGTGAAACTTGATAGGAGTCCCAGGATTCCTGTGGCACGTGGAAAGGGACCCTTGGTCTCCCGCCTCAGCTGGAGAGGCGTCCCAATTGCCTTGCCAAGCCTCGAGGAGAATTCCGAGTTGTGTCTCGCAACTAGGCAAGAGTCCTGACGTGGCTGAACAAACACGTGTGTGGAAGGGCCATCCCCGACGTAACTCGAGAATATACCCCAGGTTCCCGCCGCAACTCGAGATAAACCATGAGACTTCCCCCTCGCCGCGAGATGAGGCCCGATTCCCCTGCACTGCGTGCAGAGCAATTCCGTGTTGCACATCACACATGAAAGGAGCCTTGATTTCCTTGATGGCACTCCAGAGAAACCCCAAGAACATTGTATCAAGGCTAGAGGGATCCTGAGGTCACTGTAGCAACACGAAAGAGCTCCGTGGGCCAAAAATCAACTCGATATGAGAGGTTAGTCCCTGGCTTCGACTCCAGAGGAATACCACCTAACCACAAGCACCTCAAGAGGAGGCTTCTCTCAGCTCTAGGTATGTGAGAGGGACCCTGAGTTTGCGGCCTCAAGTGGAATGGACACCGCGATGCCCTGACGCGAAATAAGGCTGGATATCCCTGCAGTGACTTGAATGCAGGCTCGTCTTGCATCTCCCAAGATGAAAGGATGTCTGAATCCCCTGTGGAGACCACAGAGAAAGACCTAGTTCCCCACCTCATCGCGACCGGAGGCCTCACATCCTTTGAAAACTCCAGAGGTACGCGGAGATCAGTGCCTCCAAAGGAGACGATGCCTGACTCCTCGTGAAACTTGATAGGAGTCCCAGGATTCCTGTGGCACGTGGAAAGGGACACTTGGTCTCCCGCCTCAGCTGGAGAGGCGTCCCAATTGCCCTGCCAAGCCTCGAGGAGAATCCTGAGTTGTGTCTCGCAACTAGGCAAGAGTCCTGACGTGGCTGAACAAACACGTGTGTGGAAGGGCCATCCCCGTCGTAACTCGAGAATATACCCCAGGTTCCCGCCGTAACTCGAGAAAAACCATGAGACTTCCCCCTCGCCGCGAGATGAGGCCCGATTCCCCTGCACTGCGTGCAGACCAATTCTGTGTTGCACATCACACATGAAAGGAGCCTTGATTTCCTTCATGGCACTCCAGAGAAACCCCAAGAACACTGTTTCAAGGCTAGAGGGATCCTGAGGTCACTGTAGCAACACGAAAGAGCTCCGTGGACCAAGAATCAACTCGAGATGAGAGGTTAGTCCCTGGCTTCGACTCCAGAGGAATACCACCTTACCACAAGCACCTCAAGAGGAGGCTTCTCTCAGCTCTAGCTATGTGAGAGGGACCCTGAGCTTGCGGCCTCAAGTGGAATGGACACTGCGATGCCCTGACTCGAAATAAGGCCGAATATCCCTGCAGTGACTTGAATGCAGGGTCGTCTTGCATCTCCCAAGACGAAAGGATCTCTGAATCCCCTGTGGAGACCACAGAGAAAGACCTAGTTCCCCACGTCATCGCGACCGGAGGCCTCACATCCTTTGAAAACTCCAGAGGTACGTGGAGATCAGTGCCTCCAAAGGAGACGATGCCTGACTCCTCGTGAAACTTGATAGGAGTCCCAGGATTCCTGTGGCACGTGGAAAGGGACCCTTGGTCTCCCGTCTCAGCTGGAGAGGCGTCCCAATTGCCCTGCAAAGCCTCGAGGAGAATCCCGAGTTGTCCCTCGCAACTAGGCAGGAGTCCTGACGTGGCTGAAGAAACACGTGGGTGGAAGGGCCATCCCCGTCGTAACTCGAGAATATACCCCAGGTTCCCGCCGCAACTCGAGAAAAACCATGAGACTTCCCCCTCGATGCGAGATGAGGCCCGATTCCCCTGTACTGCGTGCAGAGCAATTCCGTCTTGCACATCACACATGAAAGGAGCCTTGATTTCCTTGATGGCACTCCAGAGAAACCCCAAGAACACTGTTTCAAGGCTAGAGGGATCCTGACGTCACTGTAGCAACACGAAAGAGCTCCGTGGGCCAAAAATCAACTCGAGATGAGAGGTTAGTCCCTGGCTTCGACTCCAGAGGAATACCACCTTACCACAACCACCTCAAGAGGAGGCTTCTCTCAGCTCTAGGTATGTGAGAGGGACCCTGAGTTTGCGGCCTCAAGTGGAATGGACACCGCGATGCCCTGACGCGAAATAAGGCTGGATATCAATGCAGTGACTTGAATGCAGGCTCGTCTTGCATCTCCCAAGATGAAAGGATGTCTGAATCCCCTCTGGAGACCACAGAGAAAGACCTAGTTCCCCATCTCATCGCGACCGGAGGCCTCACATCCTTTGAAAACTCCAGAGGTTCGCGGAGATCAGTGCCTCCAAAGGAGACGATGCCTGACTCCTCGTGAAACTTGATAGGAGTCCCAGGATTCCTGTGGCACGTGGAAAGGGACCCTTGGTCTCCCGCCTCAGCTGGAGAGGCGTCCCAATTGCCTTGCCAAGCCTCGAGGAGAATCCCGAGTTGTGTCTCGCAACTAGGCAAGAGTCCTGTCGTGGCAGAACAAACACGTGTGTGAAAGGGCCCTCCCTGTCGTAACTCGAGAATATACCCCAGGTTCCCGCCGCAACTCGAGAAAACCCATGAGACTTCCCCCTCGCCGCGAGATGAGGCCCGATTCGCCTGCACTGCGTGCAGAGCAATTCTGTGTTGCACATCACACATGAAAGGAGCCTTGATTTCCTTCATGGCACTCCAGAGAAACCCCAAGAACACTGTTTCAAGGCTAGAGGGATCCTGAGGTCACTGTAGCAACACGAAAGAGCTCCGTGGACCAAAAATCAACTCGAAATGAGAGGTTAGTCCCTGGCTTCGACTCCAGAGGAATACCACCTTACCACAAGCACCTCAAGAGGAGGCTTCTCTCAGCTCTAGGCATGTGAGAGGGACCCTGAGTTTGCGGCCTCAAGTGGAATGGACACCGCGATGCCCTGACTCGAAATAAGGCCGGATATCCCTGCAGTGACTTCAATGCAGGCTCGTCTTGCATCTCCCAGGATGAAAGGATGTCTGAATCCCCTGTGGAAAGCACAGAGAAAGACCTAGTTCCCCACCTCATCGCGACAGGAGGCCTCAAATCCTTTGAAAACTCCAGAGGTATGCGGAGATCAGTGCCTCCAAAGGAGACGATGCCTGACTCCTCGTGAAACTTGATAGGAGACCCAGGATTCCTGTGGCACGTGGAAAGGGACCCTTGGTCTCCCGTCTCAGCTGGAGACGCGTCCCAATTGCCCTGCAAAGCCTCGAGGAGAATCCCGAGTTGTCCCTCGCAACTAGGCAGGAGTCCTCACATGGCTGAACACACACGTGTGTGGAAGGGCCATCCCCGTCGTAACTCGAGAATATACCCCAGGTTCCCGCCGCAACTCGAGAAAAACCATGAGACTTCCCCCTCGCCGCGAGATGAGGCCCGATTCCCCTGCACTGCCTGCAGAGCAATTCCGTGTTGCACATCACACATGAAAGGAGCCTTGATTTCCTTGATGGTACTCCAGAGAAACCCCAAGAACACTGTTTCAAGGCTAGAGGGATCCTGAGGTCACTGTAGCAACACGAAAGAGCTCCGTGGACCAAGAATCAACACGAGATGAGAGGTTAGTCCCTGGCTTCGACTCCTGAGGAATACCACCTTACCACAAGCACCTCAAGAGGAGGCTTCTCTCAGCTCTAGGTATGTGAGAGGGACCCTGAGTTTGCGGCCTCAAGTGGAATGGACACCGCGATGCCCTGTCTCGAAATAAGGCCGGATATCCCTGCAGTGACTTGAATGCAGTCTCGTCTTGCATCTCCCAAGAAGAAAGGATGTCTGAATCCCCTGTGGAGACCACAGAGAAATACCTAGTTCCCCACCTCATCGCGACCGGAGGCCTCACATCCTTTGAAAACTCCAGAGGTACGCGGAGATCAGTGCCTCCAAAGGAGACGATGCCTGACTCCTCGTGAAACTTGATAGGAGTACCAGGATTCTTGTGGCACGTGGAAAGGGACCCTTGGTCTCCCGCCTCAGCTGGAGAGGCGTTCCAATTGTCCTGCCAAGCCTCGAGGAGAATCCCCAGTTGTCCCTCGCAACTAGGCAGGAGTCCTGACGTCGCTGAAGAAACACGTGGGTGGAAGGGCCATCCCCGTCGTAACTCGAGAATATACCCCAGGTTCCCGCCGAAACTCGAGAAAAACCATGAGACTTCCCCCTCGATGCGAGATGAGGCCCGATTCCCCTGTACTGCGTGCAGAGCAATTCCGTCTTGCACATCACACATGAAAGGAGCCTTGATTTCCTTGATGGCACTCCAGAGAAACCCCAAGAACACTGTTTCAAGGATAGAGGGATCCTGAGGTCACTGTAGCAACACGAAAGAACTCTGTGGACGAAAAATCAACTCGAAAAGAGAGGTTAGTCCCTGGATTCGTCTCCAGAGGAATACCACCTTACCACAAGCACCTCAAGAGGAGGCTTCTCTCAGCTCTAGGTATGTGAGAGGGACCCTGAGTTTGCGGCCTCAAGTGGAATGGACACCGCGATGCCCTGACTCGAAATAAGGCCGGATATCCCTGCAGTGACTTCAATGCAGGCTCGTCTTGCATCTCCCAGGATGAAAGGATGTCTGAATCCCCTGTGGAAAGCACAGAGAAAGACTTAGTTCCCCACCTCATCGCGACCGATAGCCTCACATCCTTTGAAAACTCCAGAGGTACGCGGAGATCAGTGCCTCCAAAGGAGACGATGCCTGACTCCTCGTGAAACTTGATAGGAGTCCCAGGATTCCTGTGGCACTTGGAAAGGGACACTTGGTCTCCCGCCTCAGCTGGAGAGGCGTCCCAATTGCCCTGCCAAGCCTCGAGGAGAATCTAGAGTTGTCCCTCGCAACTAGGCAGGAGTCCTGACGTCGCTGAAGAAACACGTGGGTGGAAGGGCCATCCCCGTCGTAACTCGAGAATATACCCCAGGTTCCCGCCGCAACTCGAGAAAAACCATGAGACTTCCCCCTCGCCGCGAGATGAGGCCCGATTCCCCTGCACTGCGTGCAGAGCAATTCCGTGTTGCACATCACACATGAAAGGAGCCTTGATTTCCTTGATGGCACTCCAGAGAAACCCCAAGAACACTGTTTCAAGGCTAGAGGGATCCTGAGGTCACTGTAGCAACACGAAAGAGCTCCGTGGGCCAAAAATCAACTCGAGATGAGAGGTTAGTCCCTGGCTTCGTCTCCAGAGGAATACCACCTTACCACAAGCACCTCAAGAGGAGGCTTCTCTCAGCTCTAGGTATGTGAGAGGGACCCTGAGTTTGCGGCCTCAAGTGGAATGGACACCGCGATGCCCTGACGCGAAATAAGGCTGGATATCCCTGCAGTGACTTGAATGCAGGCTCGTCTTGCATCTACCAAGATGAAAGGATGTCTGAATCCCCTGTGGAGACCACAGAGAAAGACCTAGTTCCCCACCTCATCGCGACCGATAGCCTCACATCCTTTGAAAACTCCAGAGGTACGCGGAGATCAGTGCCTCCAAAGGAGACGATGCCTGACTCCTCGTGAAACTTGATAGGAGTCCCAGGATTCCTGTGGCACGTGGAAAGGGACCCTTGGTCTCCCGCCTCAGCTGGAGAGGCGTCCCAATTGCCTTACCAAGCCTCGAGGAGAATCCCGAGTTGTGTCTCGCAACTAGGCAAGAGTCCTGACGTGGCTGAACAAACACGTGTGTGGAAGGGCCATCCCCGTCGTAACTCGAGAATATACCCCAGGTTCCGCCACAACTCGAGAAAAACCATGAGACTTCCCCCTCGCCGTGAGATGAGGCCCGATTCCCCTGCACTGCGTGCAGAGCAATTCTGTGTTGCACATCACACATGAAAGGAGCCTTGATTTCCTTCATGGCACTCCAGAGAAACCCCAAGAACACTTTCAAGGCTAGAGGGATCCTGAGGTCACTGTAGCAACACGAAAGAGCTCCGTGGACCAAAAATCAACTCGAGATGAGAGGTTAGTCCCTTGCTTCGACTCCAGAGGAATACCACCTTACCACAAGCACCTCAAGAGGCGGCTTCTCTCAGCTCTAGGTATGTGAGAGGGACCCTGAGTTTGCGCCCTCAAGTGGAATGGACACCGCGATGCCCTGACTCGAAATAAGGCCGGATATCCCTGCAGTGACTGAGATGCAGCCTCGTCTTGCATCTCCCAAGACGAAAGGGTGTCTGAATCCCCTGTGGAGACCACAGAGAAAGACCTCGTTCCCCACCTCATCGCGACCGATAGCCTCACATCCTTTGAAAACTCCAGAGGTATGCGGAGATCAGTGCCTCCAAAGGAGACGATGCCTGACTCCTCGTGAAACTTGATAGGAGACCCAGGATTCCTGTGGCACGTGGAAAGGGACCCTTGGTCTCCCGTCTCAGCTGGAGAGGCGTCCCAATTGCCCTGCAAAGCCTCGAGGAGAATCCCGAGTTGTCCCTCGCAACTAGGCAGGAGTCCTGACATGGCTGAACACACACGTGTGTGGAAGGGCCATCCCCGTCGGAACTCGAGAATATACCCCAGGTTCCCGCCGCAACTCGAGAAAAACCATGAGACTTCCCCCTCTCCATAAAATGAGGCCCGATTCCCCTGCACTGCCTGCAGAGCAATTCCGTGTTGCACATCACACATGAAAGGAGCCTTGATTTCCTTGATGGCACTCCAGAGAAACCCCAAGAACACTGTTTCAAGGCTAGAGGGATCCTGAGGTCACTGTAGCAACACGAAAGAGCTCCGTGGGCCAAAAATCAACTCGAGATGAGAGGTTAGTCCCTGGCTTCGACTCCTGAGGAATACCACCTTACCACAAGCACCTCAAGAGGAGGCTTCTCTCAGCTCTAGGTATGTGAGAGGGACCCTGAGTTTGCGGCCTCAAGTGGAATGGACACCGCGATGCCCTGACGCGAAATAAGGCTGGATATCCCTGCAGTGACTTGAATGCAGGCTCGTCTTGCATCTCCCAAGATGAAAGGATGTCTGAATCCCCTGTGGAGACCACAGAGAAAGACCTAGTTCCCCACCTCATCGCGACCGATAGCCTCACATCCTTTGGAAACTCCAGAGGTACGCGGAGATCAGTGCCTCCAAAGGAGACGATGCCTGACTCCTCGTGAAACTTGATAGGAGTCCCAGGATTCCTGTGGCACTTGGAAAGGGACCCTAGGTCTCCCGCCTCAGCTGGAGAGGCGTCCCAATTGCCTTGCCAAGCCTCGAGGAGAATCCCGAGTTGTGTCTCGCAACTAGGCAAGAGTCCTGACGTGGCTGAACAAACACGTGTGTGGAAGGGCCATCCCCGTCGTAACTCGAGAATATACCCCAGGTTCCCGCCGCAACTCGAGAAAAACCATGAGAATTCCCACTCGACGCGAGATGAGGCCCGATTCCCCTGCACTGCGTGCAGAGCAATTCTGTGTTGCACATCACACATGAAAGGAGCCTTGATTTCCTTCATGGCACTCCAGAGAAACCCCAAGAACACTGTTTCAAGGCTAGAGGGATCCTGAGGTCACTGTAGCAACAAGAAAGAGCTCCGTGGACCAAAAATCAACTCGAGATGAGAGGTTAGTCCCTGGCTTCGACTCCAGAGGAATACCACCTTACCACAAGCACCTCAAGAGGAGGCTTCTCTCAGCTCTAGGTATGTGAGAGGGACCCTGAGTTTGTGGCCTCAAGTGGAATGGACACCGCGATGCCCTGACTCGAAATAAGGCCGGATATCCCTGCAGTGACTTGAATGCAGGCTCGTCTTGCATCTCCCAAGACGAAAGGGTGTCTGAATCCCCTGTGGAGACCACAGAGAAAGACCTAGTTCCCCACCTCATCGCGACAGGAGGCCTCAAATCCTTTGAAAACTCCAGAGGTATGCGGAGATCAGTGCCTCCAAAGGAGACGATGCCTGACTCCTCGTGAAACTTGATAGGAGACCCAGTATTCCTGTGGCACGTGGAAAGGGACCCCTGGTCTCCCGTCTCAGCTGGAGAGGCGTCCCAATTGCCCTGCCAAGCCTCGAGGAGAATCCCGAGTTGTCCCTCGCTACTAGGCAGGAGTCCTGGCGTCGCTGAAGAAACACGTGGGTGGAAGGGCCATCCCCGTCGTAACTCGAGAATATACCCCAGGTTCCCGCCGCAACTCGAGAAAAACCATGAGACTTCCCCCTCGCCGCGAGATGAGGCCCGATTCCCCTGCACTGCGTGCAGAGCAATTCCGTGTTGCACATCACACATGAAAGGAACCTTGATTTCCTTGATGGCACTCCAGAGAAACCCCAAGAACACTGTTTCAAGGCTAGAGGGATCCTGAGGTCACTGTAGCAACACGAAAGAGCTCCGTGGACCAACAATCAACATGAGATGAGAGGTTATTCCCTGGCTTCGACTCCTGAGGAATACCACCTTACCACAAGCACCTCAAGAGGAGGCTTCTCTCAGCTCTAGGTATGTGAGAGGGACCCTGAGTTTGCGGCCTCAAGTGGAATGGACACCGCGATGCCCTGACGCGAAATAAGGCTGGATATCCCTGCAGTGACTTGAATGCAGGCTCGTCTTGCATCTCCCAAGATGAAAGGATGTCTGAATCCCCTGTGGAGACCACAGAGAAAGACCTAGTTCCCCACCTCATGGCGACCGGAGGCCTCACATCCTTTGAAAACTCCAGAGGTACGCGGAGATCAGTGCCTCCAAAGGAGACGATGCCTGACTCCTCGTGAAACTTGATAGGAGTCCCAGGATTCCTGTGGCACGTGGAAAGGGACACTTGGTCTCCCGCCTCAGCTGGAGAGGCGTCCCAATTGCCTTGCCAAGCCTCGAGGAGAATCCCGAGTTGTGTCTCGCAACTAGGCAAGAGTCCTGACGTGGCTGAACAAACACGTGTGTGGAAAGGCCATCCCCGTCGTAACTCGAGAATATACCCCAGGTTCCCGCCGCAACTCGAGAAAAACCATGAGACTTCCCCCTCGCCGCGAGATGAGGCCCGATTCCCCTGCACTGCGTGCAGAGCAATTCCGTGTTGCACATCACACATGAAAGGAACCTTGATTTCCTTGATGGCACTCCAGAGAAACCCCAAGAACACTGTTTCAAGGCTAGAGGGATCCTGAGGTCACTGTAGCAACACGAAAGAGCTCCGTGGACCAAAAATCAACTCGAGATGAGAGGTTAGTCCCTGGCTTCGACTCCTGAGGAATACCACCTTACCACAAGCACCTCAAGAGGAGGCTTCTCTCAGCTCTAGGTATGTGAGAGGGACCCTGAGTTTGCGGCCTCAAGTGGAATGGACACCGCGATGCCCTGACTCGAAATAAGGCCGGATATCCCTGCAGTGACTGGAATGCAGGCTCGTCTTGCATCTCCCAAGACGAAAGGGTGTCTGAATCCCCTGTGGAGACCACAGAGAAAGACCTAGTTCCCCACCTCATCGCGACAGGAGGCCTCAAATCCTTTGAAAACTCCAGAGGTATGCGGAGATCAGTGCCTCCAAAGGAGACGATGCCTGACTCCTCGTGAAACTTGATAGGAGACCCAGGATTCCTGTGGCACGTGGAAAGGGACCCTTGGTCTCCCGTCTCAGCTGGAGAGGCATCCCAATTGCCCTGCAAAGCCTCGAGGAGAATCCCGAGTTGTCCCTCGCAACTAAGCAAGAGTCCTGACATGGCTGAACACACACGTGTGTGGAAGGGCCATCCCAGTCGTAACTCGAGAATATACCCCAGGTTCCCGCCGCAACTCGAGAAAAACCATGAGACTTCCCCCTCGCCGCGAGATGAGGCCCGATTCCCCTGTACTGCGTGCAGAGCAATTCCGTCTTGCACATCACACATGAAAGGAGCCTTGATTTCCTTGATGGCACTCCAGAGAAACCCCAAGAACACTGTTTCAAGGATAGAGGGTTCCTGAGGTCACTGTAGCAACACGAAAGAACTCTGTGGACCAAAAATCAACTCGAAAAGAGAGGTTAGTCCCTGGATTCGTCTCCTGAGGAATACCACCTTACCACAAGCACCTCAAGAGGAGGCTTCTCTCAGCTCTAGGTATGTGAGAGGGACCCTGAGTTTGCGGCCTCAAGTGGAATGGACACCGCGATGCCCTGACTCGAAATAAGGCCGGATATCCCTGCAGTGACTTCAATGCAGGCTCGTCTTGCATCTCCCAGGACGAAAGGATGTCTGAATCCCCTGTGGAAAGCACAGAGAAAGACTTAGTTCCCCACCTCATCGCGACCGATAGCCTCACATCCTTTGAAAACTCCAGAGGTATGCGGAGATCAGTGCCTCCAAAGGAGACGATGCCTGACTCCTCGTGAAACTTGATAGGAGACCCAGGATTCCTGTGGCACGTGGAAAGGGACACTTGGTCTCCCGTCTCAGCTGGAGAGGCGTCCCAATTGCCCTGCCAAGCCTCGAGGAGAATCCCGAGTTGTCCCTCGCAACTAGGCAGGAGTCCTGGCGTCGCAGAAGAAACACGTGGGTGGAAGGGCCATCCCCATCGTAACTCGAGAATGTACCCCAGGTTCCCGCCGCAACTCGAGAAAAACCATGAGACTTCCCCCTCGCCGCGAGATGAGGCCCGATTCGCCTGCACTGCGTGCAGAGCAATTCCGTGTTGCACATCACACATGAAAGGAGCCTTGATTTCCTTCATGGCACTCCAGAGAAACCCCAAGAACACTGTTTCAAGGCTAGAGGGATCCTGAGGTCACTGTAGCAACACGAAAGAGCTCCGTGGACCAAGAATCAACACGAGATGAGAGGTTAGTCCCTGGCTTCGACTCCTGAGGAATACCACCTTACCACAGGCACCTCAAGAGGAGGCTTCTCTCAGCTCTAGGTATGTGAGAGGGATCCTGAGTTTGCGGCCTCAAGTGGAATGGACACCGCGATGCCCTGACTCGAAATAAGGCCGGATATCCCTGCAGTGACTTGAATGCAGGCTCGTCTTGCATCTCCCAAGAAGAAAGGATGTCTGAATCCCCTGTGGAGACCACAGAGAAACACCTAGTTCCCCACCTCATCGCGACCGGAGGCCTCACATCCTTTGAAAACTCCAGAGGTACGCGGAGATCAGTGCCTCCAAAGGAGACGAAGCCTGACTCCTCGTGAAACTTGATAGCAGTCCCAGGATTCTTGTGGCACGTGGAAAGGGACCCTTGGTCTCCCGCCTCAGCTGGAAAGGCGTTCCAATTGCCCTGCCAAGCCTCGAGGAGAATCCCGAGTTGTCCCTCGCAACTAGGCAGGAGTCCTGACGTGGCTGAACAAACACGTGGATGGAAGGGCCGTCCCCGTCGTAACTCGAGAATATACCCCAGGTTCCCGCCGCAACTCGAGAAAAACCATGAGACTTCCCCCTCGATGCGAGATGAGGCCCGATTCCCCTGTACTGCGTGCAGAGCAATTCCGTCTTGCACATCACACATGAAAGGAGCCTTGATTTCCTTGATGGCACTCCAGAGAAACCCCAAGAACACTGTTTCAAGGCTAGAGGGATCCTGAGGTCACTGTAGCAACACGAAAGAGCTCCGTGGGCCAAAAATCAACTCGAGATGAGAGGTCAGTCCCTGGCTTCGACTCCAGAGGAATACCACATTACCACAAGCACCTCAAGAGGAGGCTTCTCTCAGCTCTAGGTATGTGAGAGGGACCCTGAGATTGCGGCCTCAAGTGGAATTTACACCGCGATGCCCTGACGCGAAATAAGGCTGGATATCCCTGCAGTGACTTGAATGCAGGCTCGTCTTGCATCTCCCAAGATGAAAGGATGTCTGAATCCCCTGTGGAGACCACAGAGAAAGACCTAGTTCCCCACCTCATCGCGACCGGAGGCCTCACATCCTTTGAAAACTCCAGAGGTACGCGGAGATCAGTGCCTCCAAAGGAGACGATGCCTGACTCCTCATGAAACTTGATAGGAGTCCCAGGATTCCTGTGGCACGTGGAAAGGGACCCTTGGTCTCCCGCCTCAGCTGGAGAGGCGTCCCAATTGCCTTGCCAAGCCTCGAGGAGAATCCCGAGTTGTGTCTCGCAACTAGGCAAGAGTCCTGACGTGGCTGAACAAACACGTGTGTGGAAGGGCCATCCCCGTCGTAACTCGAGAATATACCCCAGGTTCCCGTCGCAACTTGAGAAAAACCATGAGATTTCCCCTCGCCGCGAGATGAGGCCCGATTCCCCTGCACTGCGTGCAGACCAATTCTGTGTTGCACATCACACATGAAAGGAGCCTTGATTTCCTTCATGGCACTCCAGAGAAACCCCAAGAACACTGTTTCAAGGATAGAGGGATCCTGAGGTCACTGTAGCAACACGAAAGAGCTCCGTGGACCAAGAATCAACACAAGATGAGAGGTTAGTCCCTGGCTTCGACTCCAGAGGAATACCACCTTACCACAAGCACCTCAAAAGGAGGCTTCTCTCAGCTCTAGGTATGTGAGAGGGATCCTGAGTTTGCGGCCTCAAGAGGAATGGACACCGCGATGCCCTGACTCGAAATAAGGCCGGATATCCCTGCAGTGACTTGAATGCAGGCTCGTCTTGCATCTCCCAAGAAGAAAGGATGTCTGAATCCCCTGTGGAGACCACAGAGAAACACCTAGTTCCCCACCTCATCGCGACCGGAGGCCTCACATCCTTTGAAAACTACAGAGGTACGCGGAGATCAGTGCCTCCAAAGGAGACGATGCCTGACTCCTCGTGAAACTTGATAGGAGTCCCAGGATTCTTGTGGCACGTGGAAAGGGACCCTTGGTCTCCCGCCTCAGCTGGAGAGGCGTTCCAATTGCCCTGCCAAGCCTCGAGGAGAATCCAGAGTTGTCCCTCACAACTAGGCAGGAGTCCTGACGTGGCTGAACAAACCCGTGGGTGGAAGGGCCATCCCCGTCGTAACTCGAGAATATACCCCAGGTTCCCGCCGCAACTCGAGAAAAACCATGAGACTTCCCCCTCGATGCGAGATGAGGCCCGATTCCCCTGTACTGCGTGCAGAGCAATTCCGTCTTGCACATCACACATGAAAGGAGCCTTGATTTCCTTGATGGCACTCCAGAGAAACCCCAAGAACACTGTTTCAAGGATAGAGGGATCCTGAGGTAACTGTAGCAACACGAAAGAAATCTGTGGACCAAAAATCAACTCGAAAAGAGAGGTTAGTCCCTGGATTCGTCTCCAGAGGAATACCACCTTACCACAAGCACCTCAAGAGGAGGCTTCTCTCAGCTCTAGATTTTTGAGAGGGACCCTGAGTTCGCTGCCTCAAGTGGAATGGACACCGCGATGCCCTGACTCGAAATAAGGCTGGATATCCCTGCAGTGACTTCAATGCAGGCTCGTCTTGCATCTCCCAGGACGAAAGGATGTCTGAATCCCCTGTGGAGACCTCAGAGAAAGACCTAGTTCCCCACCTCATCGCGACAGGAGGCCTCACATCCTTTCAAAACTCCAGAGGTACACGGAGATCAGTGCCTCCAAAGGAGACGATGCCTGACTCCTTGTGAAACTTGATAGGAGTCCCAGGATTCCTGTGGCACGTGGAAAGGGACCCTTGGTCTCCCGCCTCAGCTGGAGAGTCGTCCCAATTGCCTTGCCAAGCCTCGAGGAGAATCCCGAGTTGTGTCTCGCAACTAGGCAAGAGTCCTGACGTGGCTGAACAAACACGTGTGTGGAAGGGCCATCCCCGTCGTAACTCGAGAATATACCCCAGGTTCCCGCCGCAATTCGAGAAAAACCATGAGACTTCCCCCTCGCCGCGAGATGAGGCCCGATTCCCCTGTACTGCGTGCAGAGCAATTCCGTCTTGCACATCACACATGAAAGGAGCCTTGATTTCCTTCATGGCACTCCAGAGAAACCCCAAGAACACTGTTTCAAGGCTAGAGGGATCCTGAGGTCACTGTAGCAACACGAAAGAGCTCCGTGGACCAAAAATCAACTCGAGATGAGAGGTTAGTCCCTGGCTTCGACTCCAGAGGAATACCACCTTACCACAAGCACCTCAAGAGGAGGCTTCTCTCAGCTCTAGGTATGTGAGAGGGACCCTGAGTTTGCGGCCTCAAGTGGAATGGACACCGCGATGCCCTGACTCGAAATAAGGCCGGATATCCCTGCAGTGACTGGAATGCAGGCTCGTCTTGCATCTCCCAAGACGAAAGGGTGTCTGAATCCCCTGTGGAGACCACAGAGAAAGACCTAGTTCCCCACCTCATCGCGACAGGAGGCCTCAAATCCTTTGAAAACTCCAGAGGTATGCGGAGATCAGTGCCTCCAAAGGAGACGATGCCTGACTCCTCGTGAAACTTGATAGGAGACCCAGGATTCCTGTGGCACGTGGAAAGGGACCCTTGGTCTCCCGTCTCAGCGGGAGAGGCGTCCCAATTGCCCTGCAAAGCCTCGAGGAGAATCCCGAGTTGGCCCTCGCAACTAGGCAGGAGTCCTGACATGGCTGAACACACACGTGTGTGGAAGGGCCATCCCCGTCGTAACTCGAGAATATACCCCAGGTTCCCGCCGCAACTCGAGAAAAACCATGAGACTTCCCCCTCTCCGCAAAATGAGGCCCGATTCCCCTGCACTGCGTGCAGAGCAATTCCGTCTTGCACATCACACATGAAAGGAGCCTTGATTTCCTTGATGGCACTCCAGAGAAACCCCAAGAACACTGTTTCAAGGCTAGAGGGATCCTGAGGTCACTGTAGCAACACGAAAGAACTCTGTGGACCAAAGATCAACTCGAAAAGAGAGGTTCGTCCCTGGATTCGTCTACAGAGGAATACCACCTTACCACAAGCACCTCAAGAGGAGGCTTCTCTCAGCTCTAGGTATGTGAGAGGGACCCTGAGTTTGCGGTCTCAAGTGGAATGGACACCGCGATGCCCTGACTCGAAATAAGGCCGTATATCCCTGCAGTGACTTCAACGCAGGCTCGTCTTGCATCTCCCAAGACAAAAGGATGTCTGAATCCCCTGTGGAAAGCACAGAGAAAGACTTAGTTCCCCACCTCATCGCGACCGATAGCCTCACATCCTTTGAAAACTCCAGAGGTACGCGGAGATCAGTGCCTCCAAAGGAGACGATGCCTGACTTCTCGTGAAACTTGATAGGAGTCCCAGGATTCCTGTGGCACTTGGAAAGGGACACTTGGTCTCCCGCCTCAGCTGGAGAGGCGTCCCAATTGCCCTGCCAAGCCTCGAGGAGAATCCCGAGTTTTCCCTCGCAACTAGGCAGGAGTCCTGACGTCACTGAAGAAACACGTGGGTGGAAGGGCCATCCCCGTCGTAACTCGAGAATATACCCCAGGTTCCCGCCGCAACTCGAGAAAAACCATGAGACTTCCCCCTCGCTGCGAGATGAGGCCCGATTCCCCTGCACTGCGTGCAGAGCAATTCCGTGTTGCACATCACACTTGAAAGGAGCCTTGATTTCCTTGATGGCACTCCAGAGAAACCCCAAGAACACTGTTTCAAGGCTAGAGGGATCCTGAGGTCACTGTAGCAACACGAAAGAGCTCCGTGGGCCAAAAATCAACTCGAGATGAGAGGTTAGTCCCTGGCTTCGACTACAGAGGAATACCACCTTACCACAAGCACCTCAAGAGGAGGCTTCTCTCAGCTCTAGGTATGTGAGAGGGACCCTGAGTTTGCGGCCTCAAGTGGAATGGACACCGCGATGCCCTGACGCAAAATAAGGCTGGATATCCCTGCAGTGACTTGAATGCAGGCTCGTCTTGCATCTCCCAAGATGAAAGGATGTCTGAATCCCCTGTGGAGACCACAGAGAAAGACCTAGTTCCCCACCTCATTGCGACCGGAGGCCTCACATCCTTTGAAAACTCCAGAGGTACGCGGAGATCAGTGCCTCCAAAGGAGACGATGCCTGATTCCTCGTGAAACTTGATAGGAGTCCCAGGATTCCTGTGGCACGTGGAAAGGGACCCTTGGTCTCCCGCCTCAGCTGGAGAGGCGTCCCAATTGCCTTGCCAAGCCTCGAGGAGAATCCCGAGTTGTGTCTCGCAACTAGGCAGGAGTCCTGACGTGGCTGAAGAAACACGTGTGTGGAAGGGCCATCCCCGTCGTAACTCGAGAATATACCCCAGGTTCCCGCCGCAACTCGAGAAAAACCATGAGACTTCCCCCTCGCCGCGAGATGAGGCCCGATTCCCCTGCACTGCGTGCAGAGCAATTCTGTGTTGCACATCACACATGAAAGGAGCCTTGATTTCCTTGATGGCACTCCAGAGAAACCCCAAGAACACTGTTTCAAGGCTAGAGGGATCCTGAGGTCACTGTAGCAACACGAAAGAGCTCCGTGGACCAAAAATCAACTCGAGATGAGAGGTTAGTCCCTGGTTTTGACTCCAGAGGAAAACCACCTTACCACAAGCACCTCAAGAGGAGCCTTCTCTCAGCTCTAGGTATGTGAGAGGGACCCTGAGTTTGTGGCCTCAAGTGGAATGGACACCGCGATGCCCTGACTCGAAATAAGGCCGGATATCCCTGCAGTGACTTGAATGCAGGCTCGTCTTGCATCTCCCAAGACGAAAGGGTGTCTGAATCCCCTGTGGAGACCACAGAGAAAGACCTAGTTCCCCACCTCATCGCGACAGGAGGCCTCAAATCCTTTGAAAACTCCAGAGGTATGCGGAGATCAGTGCCTCCAAAGGAGATGATGCCTGACTCCTCGTGAAACTTGATAGAAGACGCAGGATTCCTGTGGCACGTGGAAAGGGACACCTGGTCTCCCGTCTCAGCTGGAGAGGCGTCCCAATTGCCCTGCAAAGCCTCGAGGAGAATCCCGAGTTGTGTCTCGCAACTAGGCAGGAGTCCTGACGTCGCTGAAGAAACACGTGGGTGGAAGGGCCATCCCCGTCTTAACTCGAGAATATACCCCAGGTTCCCGCCGCAACTCGAGAAAAACCATGAGACTTCCCCCTCGCCGCGAGATGAGGCCCGATTCCCCTGCACTGCGTGCAGAGCAATTCCGTGTTGCACATCACACATGAAAGGAGCCTTGATTTCCTTGATGGCACTCCAGAGAAACCCCAAGAACACTGTTTCAAGGCTAGAGGGATCCTGAGGTCACTGTAGCAACACGAAAGAGCTCCGTGGACCAAGAATCAACACGAGATGAGAGGTTAGTCCCTGGCTTCGACTCCTGAGGAATACCACCTTACCACAAGCACCTCAAGAGGAGGCTTCTCTCAGCTCTAGGTATGTGAGAGGGATCCTGAGTTTGCGGCCTCAAGTGGAATGGACACCGCGATGCCCTGACTCGAAATAAGGCTGGATATCCCTGCAGTGAATTGAATGCAGGCTCGTCTTGCATCTCCCAAGAAGAAAGGATGTCTGAATTCCCTGTGGAGACCACAGAGAAACACCTAGTTCCCCACCTCATCGCGACCGGAGGCCTCACATCCTTTGAAAACTCCAGAGGTACGCGGAGATCAGTGCCTCCAAAGGAGATGATGCCTGACTCCTCGTGAAACGTGATAGCAGTCCCAGGATTCTTGTGGCACGTGGAAAGGGACAATTGGTCTCCCGCCTCAGCTGGAGAGGCGTTCCAATTGCCCTGCCAAGCCTCGAGGAGAATCCCGAGTTGTCCCTCGCAACTAGGCAGGAGTCCTGACGTGGCTGAACAAACCCGTGGGTGGAAGGGCCATCCCCGTCGTAACTCGAGAATATACCCCAGGTTCCCGCCGCAACTCGAGAAAAACCATGAGACTTCCCCCTCGATGCGAGATGAGGCCCGATTCCCCTGTACTGCGTGCAGAGCAATTCCGTCTTGCACATCACACATGAAAGGAGCCTTGATTTCCTTGATGGCACTCCAGAGAAACCCCAAGAACACTGTTTCAAGGATAGAGGGATCCTGAGGTCACTGTAGCAACACGAAAGAACTCTGTGGACCAAAAATCAACTCGAAAAGAGAGGTTAGTCCCTGGATTCGTCTACAGAGGAATACCACCTTACCACAAGCACCTCAAAAGGAGGCTTCTCTCAGCTCTAGGTATGTGAGAGGGACCCTGAGTTTGCGGTCTCAAGTGGAATGGACACCGCGATGCCCTGACTCGAAATAAGGCCGTATATCCCTGCAGTGACTTCAACGCAGGCTCGTCTTGCATCTCCCAAGACGAAAGGATGTCTGAATCCCCTGTGGAAAGCACAGAGAAAGACTTAGTTCCCCACCTCATCGCGACCGATAGCCTCACATCCTTTGAAAACTCCAGAGGTACGCGGAGATCAGTGCCTCCAAAGGAGACGATGCCTGACTTCTCGTGAAACTTGATAGGAGTCCCAGGATTCCTGTGGCACTTGGAAAGGGACACTTGGTCTCCAGCCTCAGCTGGAGAGGCGTCCCAATTGCCCTGCCAAGCCTCGAGGAGAATCCCGAGTTTTCCCTCGCAACTAGGCAGGAGTCCTGACGTCGCTGAAGAAACACGTGGGTGGAAGGGCCATCCCCGTCGTAACTCGAGAATATACCCCAGGTTCCCGCCGCAACTCGAGAAAAACCATGAGACTTCCCCCTCGCTGCGAGATGAGGCCCGATTCCCCTGCACTGCGTGCAGAGCAATTCCGTGTTGCACATCACACTTGAAAGGAGCCTTGATTTCCTTGATGGCACTCCAGAGAAACCCCAAGAACACTGTTTCAAGGCTAGAGGGATCCTGAGGTCACTGTAGCAACACGAAAGAGCTCCGTGGGCCAAAAATCAACTCGAGATGAGAGGTTAGTCCCTGGCTTCGACTCCAGAGGAATACCACCTTACCACAAGCACCTCAAGAGGAGGCTTCTCTCAGCTCTAGGTATGTGAGAGGGACCCTGAGTTTGCGGCCTCAAGTGGAATGGACACTGCGATGCCCTGACGCGAAATAAGGCTGGATATCCCTGCAGTGACTTGAATGCAGGCTCGTCTTGCATCTCCCAAGACGAAAGGATGTCTGAATCCCCTGTGGAGACCACAGAGAAAGACCTAGTTCCCCACCTCATTGCGACCGGAGGCCTCACATCCTTTGAAAACTCCAGAGGTACGCGGAGATCAGTGCCTCCAAAGGAGACGATGCCTGACTCCTCGTGAAACTTGATAGGAGTCCCAGGATTCCTGTGGCACGTGGAAAGGGACCCTTGGTCTCCCGCCTCAGCTGGAGAGGCGTCCCAATTGCCTTGCCAAGCCTCGAGGAGAATCCCGAGTTGTGTCTCGCAACTAGGCAGGAGTCCTGATGTGGCTGAAGAAACACGTGTGTGGAAGGGCCATCCCCGTCGTAACTCGAGAATATACCCCAGGTTCCCGCCGCAACTCGAGAAAAACCATGAGACTTCCCCCTCGCCGCGAGATGAGGCCCGATTCCCCTGCACTGCGTGCAGAGCAATTCTGTGTTGCACATCACACATGAAAGGAGCCTTGATTTCCTTGATGGCACTCCAGAGAAACCCCAAGAACACTGTTTCAAGGCTAGAGGGATCCTGAGGTCACTGTAGCAACACGAAAGAGCTCCGTGGACCAAAAATCAACTCGAGATGAGAGGTTAGTCCCTGGTTTCGACTCCAGAGGAAAACCACCTTACCACAAGCACCTCAAGAGGAGCCTTCTCTCAGCTCTAGGTATGTGAGAGGGACCCTGAGTTTGTGGCCTCAAGTGGAATGGACACCGCGATGCCCTGACTCGAAATAAGGCCGGATATCCCTGCAGTGACTTGAATGCAGGCTCGTCTTGCATCTCCCAAGACGAAAGGGTGTCTGAATCCCCTGTGGAGACCACAGAGAAAGACCTAGTTCCCCACCTCATCGCGACAGGAGGCCTCAAATCCTTTGAAAACTCCAGAGGTATGCGGAGATCAGTGCCTCCAAAGGAGACGATGCCTGACTCCTCGTGAAACTTGATAGGAGACGCAGGATTCCTGTGGCACGTGGAAAGGGACACCTGGTCTCCCGTCTCAGCTGAAGAGGCGTCCCAATTGCCCTGCAAAGCCTCGAGGAGAATCCCGAGTTGTCCCTCGCAACTAGGCAGGAGTCCTGACATCTCTGAACACACACGTGGGTGGAAGGGCCATCCCCGTCGTAACTCCGAGAATATACCCCAGGTTCCCGCCGCAACTCGAGAAAAAGCATGAGACTTCCCCCTCGCCGCGAGATGAGGCCCGATTCCCCTGCACTGCGTGCAGAGCAATTCCGTGTTGCACATCACACATGAAAGGAGCCTTGATTTCCTTGATGGCACTCCAGAGAAACCCCAAGAACACTGTTTCAAGGCTAGAGGGATCCTGAGGTCACTGTAGCAACACGAAAGAGCTCCGTGGACCAAGAATCAACACGAAATGAGAGGTTAGTACCTGGCTTCGACTCCTGAGGAATACCACCTTACCACAAGCACCTCAAGAGGAGGCTTCTCTCAGCTCTAGGTATGTGAGAGGGATCCTGAGTTTGCGGCCTCAAGTGGAATGGACACCGCAATGCTCTGACTCGAAATAAGGCCGGATATCCCTGCAGTGACTTGAATGCAGGCTCGTCTTGCATCTCCCAAGAAGAAAGGATGTCTGAATCCCCTGTGGAGACCACAGAGAAACACCTACTTCCCCACCTCATCGCGACCGGAGGCCTCACATCCTTTGAAAACTCCAGAGGTACGCGGAGATCAGTGCCTCCAAAGGAGACGATGCCTAACTCCTCGTGAAACTTGATAGGAGTCCCAGGATTCTTGTGGCACGTGGAAAGGGACCCTTGGTCTCCCGCCTCAGCTGGAGAGGCGTTCCAATTGCCCTGCCAAGCCTCGAGGAGAATCCCGAGTAGTCCCTCGCAACTAGGCAGGAGTCCTGACGTCGCTGAAGAAACACGTGGGTGGAAGGGCCATCCCCGTCGTACCTCGAGAATATACCCCAGGTTCCCGCTGCAACTCGAGCAAAACCATGAGACTTCCCCCTCGCCACGAGATGAGGCCCCATTCCCCTGCACTGCGTGCAGAGCAATTCCGTGTTGCACATCACACATGAAAGGAGCCTTGATTTCCTTGATGGCACTCCAGAGAAACCCCAAGAACACTGGTTCAAGGCTAGAGGGATCCTGAGGTCACTGTAGCAACACGAAAGAGCTCCGTGGGCCAAAAATCAACTCGAAATGAGAGGTTAGTCCCTGGCTTCGACTCCAGAGGAATACCACCTTACCACAAGCACCTCAAGAGGAGGCTTCTCTCAGCTCTAAGTATGTGAGAGGGACCCTGAGTTTGCGGCCTCAAGTGGAATGGACACCGCGATGCCCTGACTCGAAATAAGGCTGGATATCCCTGCAGTGACTTGAATGCAGGCTCGTCTTGCATCTCCCAAGATGAAAGGATGTCTGAATCCCCTGTGGAGACCACAGAGAAAGACCTAGTTCCCCACCTCATCGCGACCGGAGGCCTCACATCCTTTGAAAACTCCAGAGGTACGCGGAGATCAGTGCCTCCAAAGGAGACGATGCCTGACACCTCGAGAAACTTGATAGGAGTCCCAGGATTCCTGTGGCACGTGGAAAGGGACCCTTGGTCTCCCGCCTCAGCTGGAGAGGCGTCCCAATTGCCTTGCCAAGCCTCGAGGAGAATCCCGAGTTGTGTCTCGCAACTAGGCAAGAGTCCTGACATGGCTGAACAAATACGTGTGTGGAAGGGCCATCCCCGTCGTAACTCGAGAATATACCCCAGGTTCCCGCCGCAACTCGAGAAAAACCATGAGACTTCCCCCTCGCCGCGAGATGAGGCCCGATTCCCCTGCACTGCGTGCAGAGAAATTCCGTGTTGCACATCACACATGAAAGGAGCCTTGATTTCCTTGATGGCACTCCAGAGAAACCCCAAGAACACTGTTTCAAGGCTAGAGGGATCCTGAGGTCACTGTAGCAACACGAAAGAGCTCCGTGGACCAAAAATCAACTCGAGATGAGAGGTTAGTCCCTGGCTTCGACTCCAGAGGAATACCACCTTACCACAAGCACCTCAAGAGGAGGCTTCTCTCAGCTCTAGGTATGTGAGAGGGACCCTGAGTTTGCGGCCTAAAGTGGAATAGACACCGCGATGCCCTGACTCGAAATAAGGCCGTATAACCCTGCAGTGACTTGAATGCAGGCTCGTCTTGCATCTCCCAAGACGAAAGGGTGTCTGAATCCCCTGTGGAGACCACAGAGAAAGACCTAGTTCCCCACCTCATCGCGACAGGAGGCCTCAAATCCTTTGAAAACTCCAGAGGTATGCGGAGATCAGTGCCTCCAAAGAAGACGATGCCTGACTCCTCGTGAAACTTGAAAGGAGACCCAGGATTCCTGTGGCACGTGGAAAGGGACCCTTGGTCTCCCGTCTCAGCGGGAGAGGCGTCCCAATTGCCCTGCAAAGCCTCGAGGAGAATCCCGAGTTGTCCCTCGCAACTAGGCAGGAGTCCTGACATGGCTGAACACACACGTGTGTGGAATGGCCATCCCCGTCGTAACTCGAGAATATACCCCAGGTTCCCGCCGCAACTCGAGAAAAACCATGAGACTTCCCCCTCGCCGCGAGATGAGGCCCGATTCCCCTGCACTGCGTGCAGAGCAATTCCGTCTTGCACATCACACATGAAAGGAGCCTTGATTTCCTTGATGGCACTCCAGAGAAACCCCAAGAACACTGTTTCAAGGCTAGAGGGATCCTGAGGTCACTGTAGCAACACGAAAGAACTCTGTGGACCAAAAATCAACTCGAAAAGAGAGGTTAGTCCCTGGATTCGTCTACAGAGGAATACCACCTTACCACAAGCACCTCAAAAGGAGGCTTCTCTCAGCTCTAGGTATGTGAGAGGGACCCTGAGTTTGCGGTCTCAAGTGGAATGGACACCGCGATGCCCTGACTCGAAATAAGGCCGTATATCCCTGCAGTGACTTCAACGCAGGCTCGTCTTGCATCTCCCAAGACGAAAGGATGTCTGAATCCCCTGTGGAAAGCACAGAGAAAGACTTAGTTCCCCACCTCATCGCGACCGATAGCCTCACATCCTTTGAAAACTCCAGAGGTACGCGGAGATCAGTGCCTCCAAAGGAGACGATGCCTGACTTCTCGTGAAACTTGATAGGAGTCCCAGGATTCCTGTGGCACTTGGAAAGGGACACTTGGTCTCCCGCCTCAGCTGGAGAGGCGTCCCAATTGCCCTGCCAAGCCTCGAGGAGAATCCCGAGTTTTCCCTCGCAACTAGGCAGGAGTCCTGACGTCGCTGAAGAAACACGTGGGTGGAAGGGCCATCCCCGTCGTAACTCGAGAATATACCCCAGGTTCCCGCCGCAACTCGAGAAAAACCATGAGACTTCCCCCTCGCTGCGAGATGAGGCCCGATTCCCCTGCACTGCGTGCAGAGCAATTCCGTGTTGCACATCACACTTGAAAGGAGCCTGGATTTCCTTGATGGCACTCCAGAGAAACCCCAAGAACACTGTTTCAAGGCTAGAGGGATCCTGAGGTCACTGTAGCAACACGAAAGAGCTCCGTGGGCCAAAAATCAACTCGAGATGAGAGGTTAGTCCCTGGCTTCGACTCCAGAGGAATACCACCTTACCACAAGCACCTCAAGAGGAGGCTTCTCTCAGCTCTAGGTATGTGAGAGGGACCCTGAGTTTGCGGCCTCAAGTGGAATGGACACTGCGATGCCCTGACGCGAAATAAGGCTGGATATCCCTGCAGTGACTTGAATGCAGGCTCGTCTTGCATCTCCCAAGACGAAAGGATGTCTGAATCCCCTGTGGAGACCACAGAGAAAGACCTAGTTCCCCACCTCATTGCGACCGGAGGCCTCACATCCTTTGAAAACTCCAGAGGTACGCGGAGATCAGTGCCTCCAAAGGAGACGATGCCTGACTCCTCGTGAAACTTGATAGGAGTCCCAGGATTCCTGTGGCACGTGGAAAGGGACCCTTGGTCTCCCGCCTCAGCTGGAGAGGCGTCCCAATTGCCTTGCCAAGCCTCGAGGAGAATCCCGAGTTGTGTCTCGCAACTAGGCAGGAGTCCTGATGTGGCTGAAGAAACACGTGTGTGGAAGGGCCATCCCCGTCGTAACTCGAGAATATACCCCAGGTTCCCGCCGCAACTCGAGAAAAACCATGAGACTTCCCCCTCGCCGCGAGATGAGGCCCGATTCCCCTGCACTGCGTGCAGAGCAATTCTGTGTTGCACATCACACATGAAAGGAGCCTTGATTTCCTTGATGGCACTCCAGAGAAACCCCAAGAACACTGTTTCAAGGCTAGAGGGATCCTGAGGTCACTGTAGCAACACGAAAGAGCTCCGTGGACCAAAAATCAACTCGAGATGAGAGGTTAGTCCCTGGTTTCGACTCCAGAGGAAAACCACCTTACCACAAGCACCTCAAGAGGAGCCTTCTCTCAGCTCTAGGTATGTGAGAGGGACCCTGAGTTTGTGGCCTCAAGTGGAATGGACACCGCGATGCCCTGACTCGAAATAAGGCCGGATATCCCTGCAGTGACTTGAATGCAGGCTCGTCTTGCATCTCCCAAGACGAAAGGGTGTCTGAATCCCCTGTGGAGACCACAGAGAAAGACCTAGTTCCCCACCTCATCGCGACAGGAGGCCTCAAATCCTTTGAAAACTCCAGAGGTATGCGGAGATCAGTGCCTCCAAAGGAGACGATGCCTGACTCCTCGTGAAACTTGATAGGAGACGCAGGATTCCTGTGGCACGTGGAAAGGGACACCTGGTCTCCCGTCTCAGCTGAAGAGGCGTCCCAATTGCCCTGCAAAGCCTCGAGGAGAATCCCGAGTAGTCCCTCGCAACTAGGCAGGAGTCCTGACGTCGCTGAAGAAACACGTGGGTGGAAGGGCCATCCCCGTCGTACCTCGAGAATATACCCCAGGTTCCCGCTGCAACTCGAGCAAAACCATGAGACTTCCCCCTCGCCACGAGATGAGGCCCCATTCCCCTGCACTGCGTGCAGAGCAATTCCGTGTTGCACATCACACATGAAAGGAGCCTTGATTTCCTTGATGGCACTCCAGAGAAACCCCAAGAACACTGTTTCAAGGCTAGAGGGATCCTGAGGTCACTGTAGCAACACGAAAGAGCTCCGTGGGCCAAAAATCAACTCGAAATGAGAGGTTAGTCCCTGGCTTCGACTCCAGAGGAATACCACCTTACCACAAGCACCTCAAGAGGAGGCTTCTCTCAGCTCTAAGTATGTGAGAGGGACCCTGAGTTTGCGGCCTCAAGTGGAATGGACACCGCGATGCCCTGACTCGAAATAAGGCTGGATATCCCTGCAGTGACTTGAATGCAGGCTCGTCTTGCATCTCCCAAGATGAAAGGATGTCTGAATCCCCTGTGGAGACCACAGAGAAAGACCTAGTTCCCCACCTCATCGCGACCGGAGGCCTCACATCCTTTGAAAACTCCAGAGGTACGCGGAGATCAGTGCCTCCAAAGGAGACGATGCCTGACACCTCGAGAAACTTGATAGGAGTCCCAGGATTCCTGTGGCACGTGGAAAGGGACCCTTGGTCTCCCGCCTCAGCTGGAGAGGCGTCCCAATTGCCTTGCCAAGCCTCGAGGAGAATCCCGAGTTGTGTCTCGCAACTAGGCAAGAGTCCTGACATGGCTGAACAAATACGTGTGTGGAAGGGCCATCCCCGTCGTAACTCGAGAATATACCCCAGGTTCCCGCCGCAACTCGAGAAAAACCATGAGACTTCCCCCTCGCCGCGAGATGAGGCCCGATTCCCCTGCACTGCGTGCAGAGCAATTCTGTGTTGCACATCACACATGAAAGGAGCCTTGATTTCCTTGATGGCACTCCAGAGAAACCCCAAGAACACTGTTTCAAGGCTAGAGGGATCCTGAGGTCACTGTAGCAACACGAAAGAGCTCCGTGGGCCAAAAATCAACTTGAGATGAGAGGTTAGTCCCTGGCTTCGACTCCAGAGGAATACCACCTTACCACAAGCACCTCAAGAGGAGGCTTCTCTCAGCTCTAGGTATGTGAGAGGGACCCAGAGTTTGCGGCCTCAAGTGGAATAGACACCGCGATGCCCTGACTCGAAATAAGGCCGGATATCCCTGCAGTGACTGGAATGCAGGCTCGTCTTGCATCTCCCAAGACGAAAGGGTGTCTGAATCCCCTGTGGAGACCACAGAGAAAGACATAGTTCCCCATCTCATCGTGACAGGAGGCCTCAAATCCTTTGAAAACTCCAGAGGTATGCGGAGATCAGTGCCTCCAAAGGAGACGATGCCTGACTCCTCGTGAAACTTGATAGGAGAACCAGGATTCCTGTGGCACGTGGAAAGGGACCCTTGGTCTCCCGTCCCAGCTGGAGAGGCGTCCCAATTGCCCTGCAAAGCCTCGAGGAGAATACCGAGTTGTCCCTCGCAACTAGGCAGGAGTCCTGACATGGCTGAACACACACGTGTGTGGAAGTGCCATCCCCGTCGTAACTCGAGAATATACCCCAGGTTCCCGCCGCAACTCGAGAAAAAGTATGAGACTTCCCCCTCGCCGCGAGATGAGGCCCGATTCCCCTGCACTGCGTGCAGAGCAATTCCGTGTTGCACATCACACATGAAAGGAGCCTTGATTTCCTTGATGGCACTCCAGAGAAACCCCAAGAACACTGTTTCAAGGCTAGAGGGATCCTGAGGTCACTGTAGCTACACGAAAGAGCTCCGTGGACCAAGAATCAACACGAAATGAGAGGTTAGTCCCTGGCTTCGACTCCTGAGGAATACCACCTTACCACAAGCACCTCAAGAGGAGGCTTCTCTCAGCTCTAGGTATGTGAGAGGGATCCTGAGTTTGCGGCCTCAAGTGGAATGGACACCGCGATGCTCTGACTCGAAATAAGGCCGGATATCCCTGCAGTGACTTGAATGCAGGCTCGTCTTGCATCTCCCAAGAAGAAAGGATGTCTGAATCCCCTGTGGAGACCACAGAGAAACACCTAGTTCCCCAACTCATCGCGACCGGAGGCCTCACATCCTTTGAAAACTCCAGAGGTACGCGGAGATCAGTGCCTCCAAAGGAGACGATGCCTGACTCCCCGTGAAACTTGATAGGAGTCCCAGGATTCTTGTGGCACATGGAAAGGGACCCTTGGTCTCCCGCCTCAGCTGGAGAGGCGTTCCAATTGCCCTGCCAAGCCTCGAGGAGAATCCCGAGTTGTCCCTCGCAACTGAGCAGGAGTCCTGACGTGGCTGAGCAAACACGTGGGTGGAAGGGCCATCCCCGTCGTAACTCGAGAATATACCCCAGGTTCCCGCCGCAACTCGAGAAAAACCATGAGACTTCCCCCTCGATGCGAGATGAGGCCCGATTCCCCTGTACTGCGTGCAGAGCAATTCCGTCTTGCACATCACACATGAAAGGAGCCTTGATTTCCGTGAGGCCACTCCAGAGAAACCCCAAGAACACTGTTTCAAGGCTAGAGGGATCCTGAGGTCACTGTAGCAACACGAAAGAACTCTGTGGACCAAAAATCAACTGGAAAAGAGAGGTTAGTCCCTGGATTCTTCTCCAGAGGAATACCACCTTACCACAAGCACCTCAAGAGGAGGCTTCTCTCAGCTCTAGGTATGTGAGAGGGACCCTGAGTTTGCGGCCTCAAGTGGAATGGACACCGCGATGCCCTGACTCGAAATAAGGCCGGATATCCCTGCAGTGACTTGAATGCAGGCTCGTCTTGCATCTCCCAAGACGAAAGGGTGTCTGAATCCCCTGTGGAGACCACAGAGAAAGACCTAGTTCCCCACCTCATCGCGACAGGAGGCCTCAAATCCTTTGAAAACTCCAGAGGTATGCGGAGATCAGTGCCTCCAAAGGAGACGATGCCTGACTCCTCGTGAAACTTGATAGGAGACGCAGGATTCCTGTGGCACGTGGAAAGGGACACCTGGTCTCCCGTCTCAGCTGGAGAGGCGTCCCAATTGCCCTGCAAAGCCTCGAGGAGAATCCCGAGTAGTCCCTCGCAACTAGGCAGGAGTCCTGACGTCGCTGAAGAAACACGTGGGTGGAAGGGCCATCCCCGTCTTAACTCGAGAATATACCCCAGGATCCCGCCGCAACTCGAGAAAAACCATGAGACTTCCCCCTCGCCGCGAGATGAGGCCCGATTCCCCTGCACTGCGTGCAGAGCAATTCCATGTTGCACATCACACATGAAAGGAGCCTTGATTTCCTTGATGGCACTCCAGAGAAACCCCAAGAACACTGTTTCAAGGCTAGAGGGATCCTGAGGTCACTGTAGCAACACGAAAGAGCTCCGTGGACCAAGAATCAACACGAGATGAGAGGTTAGTCCCTGGCTTCGACTCCTGAGGAATACCACCTTACCACAAGCACCTCAAGAGGAGGCTTCTCTCAGCTCTAGGTATGTGAGAGGGATCCTGAGTTTGCGGCCTCAAGTGGAATGGACACCGCGATGTCCTGACTCGAAATAAGGCTGGATATCCCTGCAGTGAATTGAATGCAGGCTCGTCTTGCATCTCCCAAGAAGAAAGGATGTCTGAATTCCCTGTGGAGACCACAGAGAAACACCTAGTTACCCACCTCATCGCGACCGGAGGCCTCACATCCTTTGAAAACTCCAGAGGTACGCGGAGATCAGTGCCTCCAAAGGAGATGATGCCTGACTCCTCGTGAAACTTGATAGAAATCCCAGGATTCTTGTGGCACGTGGAAAGGGACCCTTGGTCTCCCGCCTCAGCTGGAGAGGCGTTCCAATTGCCCTGCCAAGCCTCGAGGAGAATCCCGAGTTGTCCCTCGCAACTAGGCAGGAGTCCTGACGTGGCTGAACAAACACGTGGGTGGAAGGGCCATCCCCGTCGTAACTCGAGAATATACCCCAGGTTGCCACCGCAACTCGAGAAAAACCATGAGACTTCCCCCTCGATGCGAGATGAGGCCCGATTCCCCTGTACTGCGTGCAGAGCAATTCCGTCTTGCACATCACACATGAAAGGAGCCTTGATTTCCTCGATGGCACTCCAGAGAAACCCCAAGAACACTGTTTCAAGGCTAGAGGGATCCTGAGGTCACTGTAGCAACACGAAAGAGCTCCGTGGGCCAAAAATCAACTCGAGATGAGAGGTTAGTCCCTGGCTTCGACTCCAGAGGAATACCACCTTACCACAAGCACCTCAAGAGGAGGCTTCTCTCAGCTCTAGGTATGTGAGAGGGACCCTGAGTTTGCGGCCTCAAGTGGAATGGACACCGCGATGCCCTGACTCGAAATAAGGCCGGATATCCCTGCAGTGACTGGAATGCAGGCTCGTCTTGCATCTCCCAGGACGAAAGGATGTCTGAATCCCCTGTGGAAAGCACAGAGAAAGACTTAGTTCCCCACCTCATCGCGACCGATAGCCTCACATCCTTTGAAAACTCCAGAGGTACGCGGAGATCAGTGCCTCCAAAGGAGACGATGCCTGACTCCTCGTGAAACTTGATAGGAGTCCCAGGATTCCTGTGGCACTTGGAAAGGGACACTTGGTCTCCCGCCTCAGCTGGAGAGGCGTCCCAATTGCCCTGCCAAGCCTCGAGGAGAATCCAGAGTTGTCCCTCGCAACTAGGCAGGAGTCCTGACGTCGCTGAAGAAACACGTGGGTGGAAGGGCCATCCCCGTCGTAACTCCAGAATATACCCCAGGTTCCCGCCGCAACTCGAGAAAAACCATGAGACTTCCCCCTCGCCGCGAGATGAGGCCCGATTCCCCTGCACTGCGTGCAGAGCAATTCTGTGTTGCACATCACACATGAAAGGAGCCTTGATTTCCTTGATGGCACTCCAGAGAAACCCCAAGAACACTGTTTCAAGGCTAGAGGGATCCTGAGGTCACTGTAGCAACACGAAAGAGCTCCGTGGGCCAAAAATCAACTGGAGATGAGAGGTTAGTCCCTGGCTTCGACTCCAGAGGAATACCACCTTACCACAAGCACCTCAAGAGGAGGCTTCTCTCAGCTCTAGGTATGTGAGAGGGACCCTGAGTTTGCGGCCTCAAGTGGAATGGACACCGCGATGCCCTGACTCGAAATAAGGCCGGATATCCCTGCAGTGACTGAAATGCAGGCTCGGCTTGCATCTCCCAAGACGAAAGGGTGTCTGAATCCCCTGTGGAGACCACAGAGAAAGACCTAGTTCCCCACCTCATCGCGACAGGAGGCCTCAAATCCTTTGAAAATTCCAGAGGTATGCGGAGATCAGTGCCTCCAAAGGAGACGATGCCTGACTCCTCGTGAAACTTGATAGGAGACCCAGGATTCCTGTGGCACGTGGAAAGGGACCCTTGGTCTCCCGTCTCGGCTGGAGAGGCGTCCCAATTGCCCTGCAAAGCCTCGAGGAGAATCCCGAGTTGTCCCTCGCAACTAGGCAGGAGTCCTGACATCTCTGAACACACACGTGGGTGGAAGGGCCATCCCCGTCGTAACTCCGAGAATATACCCCAGGTTCCCGCCGCAACTCGAGAAAAAGCATGAGACTTCCCCCTCGCCGCGAGATGAGGCCCGATTCCCCTGCACTGCGTGCAGAGCAATTCCGTGTTGCACATCACACATGAAAGGAGCCTTGGTTTCCTTGATGGCACTCCAGAGAAACCCCAAGAACACTGTTTCAAGGCTAGAGGGATCCTGAGGTCACTGTAGCAACACGAAAGAGCTCCGTGGACCAAGAATCAACACGAAATGAGAGGTTAGTACCTGGCTTCGACTCCTGAGGAATACCACCTTACCACAAGCACCTCAAGAGGAGGCTTCTCTCAGCTCTAGGTATGTGAGAGTGATCCTGAGTTTGCGGCCTCAAGTGGAATGGACACCGCAATGCTCTGACTCGAAATAAGGCCGGATATCCCTGCAGTGACTTGAATGCAGGCTCGTCTTGCATCTCCCAAGAAGAAAGGATGTCTGAATCCCCTGTGGAGACCACAGAGAAACACCTACTTCCCCACCTCATCGCGACCGGAGGCCTCACATCCTTTGAAAACTCCAGAGGTACGCGGAGATCAGTGCCTCCAAAGGAGACGATGCCTGACTCCTCGTGAAACTTGATAGGAGTCCCAGGATTCTTTTGGCACGTGGAAAGGGACCCTTGGTCTCCCGCCTCAGCTGGAGAGGCGTTCCAATTGCCCTGCCAAGCCTCGAGGAGAATCCCGAGTAGTCCCTCGCAACTAGGCAGGAGTCCTGACGTGGCTGAACAAACACGTGTGTGGAAGGGCCATCCCCGTCGTAACTCGAGAATATACCCCAGGTTCCCGCCGCAACTCGAGAAAAACCATGAGACTTCCCCCTCGATGCGAGATGAGGCCCGATTCCCCTGTACTCCGTGCAGAGCAATTCCGTCTTGCACATCACACATGAAAGGAGCCTTGATTTCCTTGATGGCACTCCAGAGAAACCCCAAGAACACTGTTTCAAGGCTAGAGGGATCCTGAGGTCACTGTAGCAACACGAAAGAACTCTGTGGACCAAAAATCAACTCGAAAAGAGAGGTTAGTCCCTGGATTCTTCTCCAGAGGAATACCACCTTACCACAAGCACCTCAAGAGGAGGCTTCTCTCAGCTCTAGGTATGTGAGAGGGACCCTGAGTTTGGGGCCTCAAGTGGAATGGACACCGCGATGCCCTGACTAGAAATAAGGCCGGATATCCCTGCAATGACATCAATGCAGGCTCGTCTTGCATCTCCCAGGACGAAAGGATGTCTGAATCCCCTGTGGAAAGCACAGAGAAAGACCTAGTTCCCCACCTCATCGCGACCGATAGCCTCACATCCTTTGAAAACTCCAGAGGTACGCGGAGATCAGTGCCTCCAAAGGAGACGATGCCTGACTCCTCGTGAAACTTGATAGGAGTCCCAGGATTCCTGTGGCACTTGGAAAGGGACACTTGGTCTCCCGCCTCAGCTGGAGAGGCGTCCCAATTGCCCTGCCAAGCCTCGAGGAGAATCCAGAGTTGTCCCTCGCAACTAGGCAGGAGTCCTGACGTCGCTGAAGAAACACGTGGGTGGAAGGGCCATCCCCGTCGTACCTCGAGAATATACCCCAGGTTCCCGCTGCAACTCGAGCAAAACCATGAGACTTCCCCCTCGCCACGAGATGAGGCCCGATTCCCCTGCACTGCGTGCAGAGCAATTCCGTGTTGCACATCACACATGAAAGGAGCCTTGATTTCCTTGATGGCACTCCAGAGAAACCCCAAGAACACTGTTTCAAGGCTAGAGGGATCCTGAGGTCACTGTAGCAACACGAAAGAGCTCCGTGGGCCAAAAATCAACTCGAAATGAGAGGTTAGTCCCTGGCTTCGACTCCAGAGGAATACCACCTTACCACAAGCACCTCAAGAGGAGGCTTCTCTCAGCTCTAGGTATGTGAGAGGGACCCTGAGTTTGCGGCCTCAAGTGGAATGGACACCGCGATGCCCTGACTCGAAATAAGGCTGGATATCCCTGCAGTGACTTGAATGCAGGCTCGTCTTGCATCTCCCAAGATGAAAGGATGTCTGAATCCCCTGTGGAGACCACAGAGAAAGACCTAGTTCCCCACCTCATCGCGACCGGAGGCCTCACATCCTTTGAAAACTCCAGAGGTACGCGGAGATCAGTGCCTCCAAAGGAGACGATGCCTGACTCCTCGTGAAACTTGATAGGAGTCCCAGGATTCCTGTGGCACGTGGAAAGGGACCCTTGGTCTCCCGCCTCAGCTGGAGAGGCGTCCCAATTGACTTGCCAAGCCTCGAAGAGAATCCCGAGTTGTGTCTCGCAACTAGGCAAGAGTCCTGACATGGCTGAACAAACACGTGTGTGGAAGGGTCATCCCCGTCGTAACTCGAGAATATACCCCAGGTTCCCGCCGCAACTCGAGAAAAACCATGAGACTTCCCCCTCGCCGCGAGATGAGGCCCGATTCCCCTGCACTGCGTGCAGAGCAATTCTGTGTTGCACATCACACATGAAAGGAGCCTTGATTTCCTTGATGGCACTCCAGAGAAACCCCAAGAACACTGTTTCAAGGCTAGAGGGATCCTGAGGTCACTGTAGCAACACGAAAGAGCTCCGTGGACCAAAAATCAACTCGAGATGAGAGGTTAGTCCCTGGCTTCGACTCCAGAGGAATACCACCTTACCACAAGCACCTCAAGAGGAGGCTTCTCTCAGCTCTAGGTATGTGAGAGGGACCCTGAGTTTGCGGCCTCAAGTGGAATGGACACTGCGATGCCCTGACGCGAAATAAGGCTGGATATCCCTGCAGTGACTTGAATGCAGGCTCGTCTTGCATCTCCCAAGACGAAAGGATGTCTGAATCCCCTGTGGAGACCACAGAGAAAGACCTAGTTCCCCACCTCATTGCGACCGGAGGCCTCACATCCTTTGAAAACTCCAGAGGTACGCGGAGATCAGTGCCTCCAAAGGAGACGATGCCTGACTCCTCGTGAAACTTGATAGGAGTCCCAGGATTCCTGTGGCACGTGGAAAGGGACCCTTGGTCTCCCGCCTCAGCTGGAGAGGCGTCCCAATTGCCTTGCCAAGCCTCGAGGAGAATCCCGAGTTGTGTCTCGCAACTAGGCAGGAGTCCTGATGTGGCTGAAGAAACACGTGTGTGGAAGGGCCATCCCCGTCGTAACTCGAGAATATACCCCAGGTTCCCGCCGCAACTCGAGAAAAACCATGAGACTTCCCCCTCGCCGCGAGATGAGGCCCGATTCCCCTGCACTGCGTGCAGAGCAATTCTGTGTTGCACATCACACATGAAAGGAGCCTTGATTTCCTTGATGGCACTCCAGAGAAACCCCAAGAACACTGTTTCAAGGCTAGAGGGATCCTGAGGTCACTGTAGCAACACGAAAGAGCTCCGTGGACCAAAAATCAACTCGAGATGAGAGGTTAGTCCCTGGTTTCGACTCCAGAGGAAAACCACCTTACCACAAGCACCTCAAGAGGAGCCTTCTCTCAGCTCTAGGTATGTGAGAGGGACCCTGAGTTTGTGGCCTCAAGTGGAATGGACACCGCGATGCCCTGACTCGAAATAAGGCCGGATATCCCTGCAGTGACTTGAATGCAGGCTCGTCTTGCATCTCCCAAGACGAAAGGGTGTCTGAATCCCCTGTGGAGACCACAGAGAAAGACCTAGTTCCCCACCTCATCGCGACAGGAGGCCTCAAATCCTTTGAAAACTCCAGAGGTATGCGGAGATCAGTGCCTCCAAAGGAGACGATGCCTGACTCCTCGTGAAACTTGATAGGAGACGCAGGATTCCTGTGGCACGTGGAAAGGGACACCTGGTCTCCCGTCTCAGCTGAAGAGGCGTCCCAATTGCCCTGCAAAGCCTCGAGGAGAATCCCGAGTTGTCCCTCGCAACTAGGCAGGAGTCCTGACATCTCTGAACACACACGTGGGTGGAAGGGCCATCCCCGTCGTAACTCCGAGAATATACCCCAGGTTCCCGCCGCAACTCGAGAAAAAGCATGAGACTTCCCCCTCGCCGCGAGATGAGGCCCGATTCCCCTGCACTGCGTGCAGAGCAATTCCGTGTTGCACATCACACATGAAAGGAGCCTTGATTTCCTTGATGGCACTCCAGAGAAACCCCAAGAACACTGTTTCAAGGCTAGAGGGATCCTGAGGTCACTGTAGCAACACGAAAGAGCTCCGTGGACCAAGAATCAACACGAAATGAGAGGTTAGTACCTGGCTTCGACTCCTGAGGAATACCACCTTACCACAAGCACCTCAAGAGGAGGCTTCTCTCAGCTCTAGGTATGTGAGAGGGATCCTGAGTTTGCGGCCTCAAGTGGAATGGACACCGCAATGCTCTGACTCGAAATAAGGCCGGATATCCCTGCAGTGACTTGAATGCAGGCTCGTCTTGCATCTCCCAAGAAGAAAGGATGTCTGAATCCCCTGTGGAGACCACAGAGAAACACCTACTTCCCCACCTCATCGCGACCGGAGGCCTCACATCCTTTGAAAACTCCAGAGGTACGCGGAGATCAGTGCCTCCAAAGGAGACGATGCCTGACTCCTCGTGAAATTTGATAGGAGTCCCAGGATTCTTTTGGCACGTGGAAAGGGACCCTTGGTCTCCCGCCTCAGCTGGAGAGGCGTTCCAATTGCCCTGCCAAGCCTCGAGGAGAATCCCGAGTAGTCCCTCGCAACTAGGCAGGAGTCCTGACGTCGCTGAAGAAACACGTGGGTGGAAGGGCCATCCCCGTCGTACCTCGAGAATATACCCCAGGTTCCCGCTGCAACTCGAGCAAAACCATGAGACTTCCCCCTCGCCACGAGATGAGGCCCGATTCCCCTGCACTGCGTGCAGAGCAATTCCGTGTTGCACATCACACATGAAAGGAGCCTTGATTTCCTTGATGGCACTCCAGAGAAACCCCAAGAACACTGTTTCAAGGCTAGAGGGATCCTGAGGTCACTGTAGCAACACGAAAGAGCTCCGTGGGCCAAAAATCAACTCGAAATGAGAGGTTAGTCCCTGGCTTCGACTCCAGAGGAATACCACCTTACCACAAGCACCTCAAGAGGAGGCTTCTCTCAGCTCTAAGTATGTGAGAGGGACCCTGAGTTTGCGGCCTCAAGTGGAATGGACACCGCGATGCCCTGACTCGAAATAAGGCTGGATATCCCTGCAGTGACTTGAATGCAGGCTCGTCTTGCATCTCCCAAGATGAAAGGATGTCTGAATCCCCTGTGGAGACCACAGAGAAAGACCTAGTTCCCCACCTCATCGCGACCGGAGGCCTCACATCCTTTGAAAACTCCAGAGGTACGCGGAGATCAGTGCCTCCAAAGGAGACGATGCCTGACACCTCGAGAAACTTGATAGGAGTCCCAGGATTCCTGTGGCACGTGGAAAGGGACCCTTGGTCTCCCGCCTCAGCTGGAGAGGCGTCCCAATTGCCTTGCCAAGCCTCGAGGAGAATCCCGAGTTGTGTCTCGCAACTAGGCAAGAGTCCTGACATGGCTGAACAAATACGTGTGTGGAAGGGCCATCCCCGTCGTAACTCGAGAATATACCCCAGGTTCCCGCCGCAACTCGAGAAAAACCATGAGACTTCCCCCTCGCCGCGAGATGAGGCCCGATTCCCCTGCACTGCGTGCAGAGCAATTCTGTGTTGCACATCACACATGAAAGGAGCCTTGATTTCCTTGATGGCACTCCAGAGAAACCCCAAGAACACTGTTTCAAGGCTAGAGGGATCCTGAGGTCACTGTAGCAACACGAAAGAGCTCCGTGGGCCAAAAATCAACTTGAGATGAGAGGTTAGTCCCTGGCTTCGACTCCAGAGGAATACCACCTTACCACAAGCACCTCAAGAGGAGGCTTCTCTCAGCTCTAGGTATGTGAGAGGGACCCAGAGTTTGCGGCCTCAAGTGGAATAGACACCGCGATGCCCTGACTCGAAATAAGGCCGGATATCCCTGCAGTGACTGGAATGCAGGCTCGTCTTGCATCTCCCAAGACGAAAGGGTGTCTGAATCCCCTGTGGAGACCACAGAGAAAGACATAGTTCCCCATCTCATCGTGACAGGAGGCCTCAAATCCTTTGAAAACTCCAGAGGTATGCGGAGATCAGTGCCTCCAAAGGAGACGATGCCTGACTCCTCGTGAAACTTGATAGGAGAACCAGGATTCCTGTGGCACGTGGAAAGGGACCCTTGGTCTCCCGTCCCAGCTGGAGAGGCGTCCCAATTGCCCTGCAAAGCCTCGAGGAGAATACCGAGTTGTCCCTCGCAACTAGGCAGGAGTCCTGACATGGCTGAACACACACGTGTGTGGAAGTGCCATCCCCGTCGTAACTCGAGAATATACCCCAGGTTCCCGCCGCAACTCGAGAAAAAGTATGAGACTTCCCCCTCGCCGCGAGATGAGGCCCGATTCCCCTGCACTGCGTGCAGAGCAATTCCGTGTTGCACATCACACATGAAAGGAGCCTTGATTTCCTTGATGGCACTCCAGAGAAACCCCAAGAACACTGTTTCAAGGCTAGAGGGATCCTGAGGTCACTGTAGCTACACGAAAGAGCTCCGTGGACCAAGAATCAACACAAAATGAGAGGTTAGTCCCTGGCTTCGACTCCTGAGGAATACCACCTTACCACAAGCACCTCAAGAGGAGGCTTCTCTCAGCTCTAGGTATGTGAGAGGGATCCTGAGTTTGCGGCCTCAAGTGGAATGGACACCGCGATGCTCTGACTCGAAATAAGGCCGGATATCCCTGCAGTGACTTGAATGCAGGCTCGTCTTGCATCTCCCAAGAAGAAAGGATGTCTGAATCCCCTGTGGAGACCACAGAGAAACACCTAGTTCCCCAACTCATCGCGACCGGAGGCCTCACATCCTTTGAAAACTCCAGAGGTACGCGGAGATCAGTGCCTCCAAAGGAGACGATGCCTGACTCCCCGTGAAACTTGATAGGAGTCCCAGGATTCTTGTGGCACATGGAAAGGGACCCTTGGTCTCCCGCCTCAGCTGGAGAGGCGTTCCAATTGCCCTGCCAAGCCTCGAGGAGAATCCCGAGTTGTCCCTCGCAACTGAGCAGGAGTCCTGACGTGGCTGAGCAAACACGTGGGTGGAAGGGCCATCCCCGTCGTAACTCGAGAATATACCCCAGGTTCCCGCCGCAACTCGAGAAAAACCATGAGACTTCCCCCTCGATGCGAGATGAGGCCCGATTCCCCTGTACTGCGTGCAGAGCAATTCCGTCTTGCACATCACACATGAAAGGAGCCTTGATTTCCGTGAGGCCACTCCAGAGAAACCCCAAGAACACTGTTTCAAGGCTAGAGGGATCCTGAGGTCACTGTAGCAACACGAAAGAACTCTGTGGACCAAAAATCAACTGGAAAAGAGAGGTTAGTCCCTGGATTCTTCTCCAGAGGAATACCACCTTACCACAAGCACCTCAAGAGGAGGCTTCTCTCAGCTCTAGGTATGTGAGAGGGACCCTGAGTTTGCGGCCTCAAGTGGAATGGACACCGCGATGCCCTGACTCGAAATAAGGCCGGATATCCCTGCAGTGACTTGAATGCAGGCTCGTCTTGCATCTCCCAAGACGAAAGGGTGTCTGAATCCCCTGTGGAGACCACAGAGAAAGACCTAGTTCCCCACCTCATCGCGACAGGAGGCCTCAAATCCTTTGAAAACTCCAGAGGTATGCGGAGATCAGTGCCTCCAAAGGAGACGATGCCTGACTCCTCGTGAAACTTGATAGGAGACGCAGGATTCCTGTGGCACGTGGAAAGGGACACCTGGTCTCCCGTCTCAGCTGGAGAGGCGTCCCAATTGCCCTGCAAAGCCTCGAGGAGAATCCCGAGTTGTGTCTCGCAACTAGGCAGGAGTCCTGACGTCGCTGAAGAAACACGTGGGTGGAAGGGCCATCCCCGTCTTAACTCGAGAATATACCCCAGGATCCCGCCGCAACTCGAGAAAAACCATGAGACTTCCCCCTCGCCGCGAGATGAGGCCCGATTCCCATGCACTGCGTGCAGAGCAATTCCATGTTGCACATCACACATGAAAGGAGCCTTGATTTCCTTGATGGCACTCCAGAGAAACCCCAAGAACACTGTTTCAAGGCTAGAGGGATCCTGAGGTCACTGTAGCAACACGAAAGAGCTCCGTGGACCAAGAATCAACACGAGATGAGAGGTTAGTCCCTGGCTTCGACTCCTGAGGAATACCACCTTACCACAAGCACCTCAAGAGGAGGCTTCTCTCAGCTCTAGGTATGTGAGAGGGATCCTGAGTTTGCGGCCTCAAGTGGAATGGACACCGCGATGTCCTGACTCGAAATAAGGCTGGATATCCCTGCAGTGAATTGAATGCAGGCTCGTCTTGCATCTCCCAAGAAGAAAGGATGTCTGAATTCCCTGTGGAGACCACAGAGAAACACCTAGTTACCCACCTCATCGCGACCGGAGGCCTCACATCCTTTGAAAACTCCAGAGGTACGCGGAGATCAGTGCCTCCAAAGGAGATGATGCCTGACTCCTCGTGAAACTTGATAGAAATCCCAGGATTCTTGTGGCACGTGGAAAGGGACCCTTGGTCTCCCGCCTCAGCTGGAGAGGCGTTCCAATTGCCCTGCCAAGCCTCGAGGAGAATCCCGAGTTGTCCCTCGCAACTAGGCAGGAGTCCTGACGTGGCTGAACAAACACGTGTGTGGAAGGGCCATCCCCGGCGTAACTCGAGAATATACCCCAGGTTGCCACCGCAACTCGAGAAAAACCATGAGACTTCCCCCTCGATGCGAGATGAGGCACGATTCCCCTGTACTGCGTGCAGAGCAATTCCGTCTTGCACATCACACATGAAAGGAGACTTGATTTCCTCGATGGCACTCCAGAGAAACCCCAAGAACACTGTTTCAAGGCTAGAGGGATCCTGAGGTCACTGTAGCAACACGAAAGAGCTCCGTGGGCCAAAAATCAACTCGAGATGAGAGGTTAGTCCCTGGCTTCGACTCCAGAGGAATACCACCTTACCACAAGCACCTCAAGAGGAGGCTTCTCTCAGCTCTAGGTATGTGAGAGGGACCCTGAGTTTGCGGCCTTAAGTGGAATGGACACCGCGATGCCCTGACTCGAAATAAGGCCGGATATCCCTGCAGTGACTGGAATGCAGGCTCGTCTTGCATCTCCCAGGACGAAAGGATGTCTGAATCCCCTGTGGAAAGCACAGAGAAAGACTTAGTTCCCCACCTCATCGCGACCGATAGCCTCACATCCTTTGAAAACTCCAGAGGTACGCGGAGATCAGTGCCTCCAAAGGAGACGATGCCTGACTCCTCGTGAAACTTGATAGGAGTCCCAGGATTCCTGTGGCACTTGGAAAGGGACACTTGGTCTCCCGCCTCAGCTGGAGAGGCGTCCCAATTGCCCTGCCAAGCCTCGAGGAGAATCCAGAGTTGTCCCTCGCAACTAGGCAGGAGTCCTGACGTCGCTGAAGAAACACGTGGGTGGAAGGGCCATCCCCGTCGTAACTCCAGAATATACCCCAGGTTCCCGCCGCAACTCGAGAAAAACCATGAGACTTCCCCCTCGCCGCGAGATGAGGCCCGATTCCCCTGCACTGCGTGCAGAGCAATTCTGTGTTGCACATCACACATGAAAGGAGCCTTGATTTCCTTGATGGCACTCCAGAGAAACCCCAAGAACACTGTTTCAAGGCTAGAGGGATCCTGAGGTCACTGTAGCAACACGAAAGAGCTCCGTGGGCCAAAAATCAACTGGAGATGAGAGGTTAGTCCCTGGCTTCGACTCCAGAGGAATACCACCTTACCACAAGCACCTCAAGAGGAGGCTTCTCTCAGCTCTAGGTATGTGAGAGGGACCCTGAGTTTGCGGCCTCAAGTGGAATGGACACCGCGATGCCCTGACTCGAAATAAGGCCGGATATCCCTGCAGTGACTGAAATGCAGGCTCGGCTTGCATCTCCCAAGACGAAAGGGTGTCTGAATCCCCTGTGGAGACCACAGAGAAAGACCTAGTTCCCCACCTCATCGCGACAGGAGGCCTCAAATCCTTTGAAAACTCCAGAGGTATGCGGAGATCAGTGCCTCCAAAGGAGACGATGCCTGACTCCTCGTGAAACTTGATAGGAGACCCAGGATTCCTGTGGCACGTGGAAAGGGACCCTTGGTCTCCCGTCTCGGCTGGAGAGGCGTCCCAATTGCCCTGCAAAGCCTCGAGGAGAATCCCGAGTTGTCCCTCGCAACTAGGCAGGAGTCCTGACATCTCTGAACACACACGTGGGTGGAAGGGCCATCCCCGTCGTAACTCCGAGAATATACCCCAGGTTCCCGCCGCAACTCGAGAAAAAGCATGAGACTTCCCCCTCGCCGCGAGATGAGGCCCGATTCCCCTGCACTGCGTGCAGAGCAATTCCGTGTTGCACATCACACATGAAAGGAGCCTTGGTTTCCTTGATGGCACTCCAGAGAAACCCCAAGAACACTGTTTCAAGGCTAGAGGGATCCTGAGGTCACTGTAGCAACACGAAAGAGCTCCGTGGACCAAGAATCAACACGAAATGAGAGGTTAGTACCTGGCTTCGACTCCTGAGGAATACCACCTTACCACAAGCACCTCAAGAGGAGGCTTCTCTCAGCTCTAGGTATGTGAGAGTGATCCTGAGTTTGCGGCCTCAAGTGGAATGGACACCGCAATGCTCTGACTCGAAATAAGGCCGGATATCCCTGCAGTGACTTGAATGCAGGCTCGTCTTGCATCTCCCAAGAAGAAAGGATGTCTGAATCCCCTGTGGAGACCACAGAGAAACACCTACTTCCCCACCTCATCGCGACCGGAGGCCTCACATCCTTTGAAAACTCCAGAGGTACGCGGAGATCAGTGCCTCCAAAGGAGACGATGCCTGACTCCTCGTGAAACTTGATAGGAGTCCCAGGATTCTTTTGGCACGTGGAAAGGGACCCTTGGTCTCCCGCCTCAGCTGGAGAGGCGTTCCAATTGCCCTGCCAAGCCTCGAGGAGAATCCCGAGTAGTCCCTCGCAACTAGGCAGGAGTCCTGACGTGGCTGAACAAACACGTGTGTGGAAGGGCCATCCCCGTCGTAACTCGAGAATATACCCCAGGTTCCCGCCGCAACTCGAGAAAAACCATGAGACTTCCCCCTCGATGCGAGATGAGGCCCGATTCCCCTGTACTCCGTGCAGAGCAATTCCGTCTTGCACATCACACATGAAAGGAGCCTTGATTTCCTTGATGGCACTCCAGAGAAACCCCAAGAACACTGTTTCAAGGCTAGAGGGATCCTGAGGTCACTGTAGCAACACGAAAGAACTCTGTGGACCAAAAATCAACTCGAAAAGAGAGGTTAGTCCCTGGATTCTTCTCCAGAGGAATACCACCTTACCACAAGCACCTCAAGAGGAGGCTTCTCTCAGCTCTAGGTATGTGAGAGGGACCCTGAGTTTGGGGCCTCAAGTGGAATGGACACCGCGATGCCCTGACTAGAAATAAGGCCGGATATCCCTGCAATGACATCAATGCAGGCTCGTCTTGCATCTCCCAGGACGAAAGGATGTCTGAATCCCCTGTGGAAAGCACAGAGAAAGACCTAGTTCCCCACCTCATCGCGACCGATAGCCTCACATCCTTTGAAAACTCCAGAGGTACGCGGAGATCAGTGCCTCCAAAGGAGACGATGCCTGACTCCTCGTGAAACTTGATAGGAGTCCCAGGATTCCTGTGGCACGTGGAAAGGGACCCTTGGTCTCCCGCCTCAGCTGGAGAGGCGTCCCAATTGACTTGCCAAGCCTCGAAGAGAATCCCGAGTTGTGTCTCGCAACTAGGCAAGAGTCCTGACATGGCTGAACAAACACGTGTGTGGAAGGGCCATCCCCGTCGTAACTCGAGAATATACCCCAGGTTCCCGCCGCAACTCGAGAAAAACCATGAGACTTCCCCCTCGCCGCGAGATGAGGCCCGATTCCCCTGCACTGCGTGCAGAGCAATTCTGTGTTGCACATCACACATGAAAGGAGCCTTGATTTCCTTGATGGCACTCCAGAGAAACCCCAAGAACACTGTTTCAAGGCTAGAGGGATCCTGAGGTCACTGTAGGAACACGAAAGAGCTCCGTGGACCAAAAATCAACTCGAGATGAGAGGTTAGTCCCTGGCTTCGACTCCAGAGGAATACCACCTTACCACAAGCACCTCAAGAGGAGGCTTCTCTCAGCTCTAGGTATGTGAGAGGGACCCTGAGTTTGCGGCCTCAAGTGGAATGGACACCGCGATGCCCTGACTCGAAATAAGGCCGGATATCCCTGCAGTGACTGGAATGCAGGCTCGTCTTGCATCTCCCAAGACGAAAGGGTGTCTGAATCCCCTGTGGAGACCACAGAGAAAGACCTAGTTCCCCACCTCATCGCGACAGGAGGCCTCAAATCCTTTGAAAACTCCAGAGGTATGCGGAGATCAGTGCCTCCAAAGGAGACGATGCCTGACTCCTCGTGAAACTTGATAGGAGACCCAGGATTCCTGTGGCACGTGGAAAGGGACCCTTGGTCTCCCGTCTCAGCTGGAGAGGCGTCCCAATTGCCCTGCCAAGCCTCGCGGAGAATCCCGAGTTGTCCCTCGCAACTAGGCAGGAGTCCTGACGTCACTGAAGAAACACGTGGGTGGAAGGGCCATCCCCGTCTTAACTCGAGAATATACCCCAGGTTCCCTCCGCAACTCGAGAAAAACCATGAGACTTCCCCCTCGATGCGAGATGAGGCCCGATTCCCCTGTACTGCGTGCAGAGCAATTCCGTCTTGCACATCACACATGAAAGGAGCCTTGATTTCCTTGATCGCACTCCAGAGAAACCCCAAGAACACTGTTTCAAGGATAGAGGGATCCTGAGGTCACTGTAGCAACACGAAAGAACTCTGTGGACGAAAAATCAACTCGAAAAGAGAGGTTAGTCCCTGGATTCGTCTCCAGAGGAATACCACCTTACCACAAGCACCTCAAGAGGAGGCTTCTCTCAGCTCTAGGTATGTGAGAGGGACCCTGAGTTTGCGGCCTCAAGTGGAATGGACACCGCGATGCCCTGACTCGAAATAAGGCCGGATATCCCTGCAGTGACTTCAATGCAGGCTCGTCTTGCATCTCCCAGGATGAAAGGATGTCTGAATCCCCTGTGGAAAGCACAGAGAAAGACTTAGTTCCCCACCTCATCGCGACCGATAGCCTCACATTCTTTGAAAACTCCAGAGGTATGCGGAGATCAGTGCCTCCAAAGGAGACGATGCCTGACTCGTCGTGAAACTTGATAGGAGTCCCAGGATTCCTGTGGCACTTGGAAAGGGACACTTGGTCTCCCGCCTCAGCTGGAGAGGCGTCCCAATTGCCCTGCCAAGCCTCGAGGAGAATCCAGAGTTGTCCCTCGCAACTAGGCAGGAGTCCTGACGTCGCTGAAGAAACACGTGGGTGGAAGGGCCATCCCCGTCGTAACTCGAGAATATACCCCAGGTTCCCGCCGCAACTCGAGAAAAACCATGAGACTTCCCCCTCGCCGCGAGATGAGGCCCGATTCCCATGCACTGCGTGCAGAGCAATTCCGTGTTGCACATCACACATGAAAGGAGCCTTGATTTCCTTGATGGCACTCCAGAGAAACCCCAAGAACACTGTTTCAAGGCTAGAGGGATCCTGAGGTCACTGTAGCAACACGAAAGAGCTCCGTGGGCCAAAAATCAACTCGAGATGAGAGGTTAGTCCTTGGCTTCGACTCCAGAGGAATACCACCTTACCACAAGCACCTCAAGAGGAGGCTTCTCTCAGCTCTAGGTATGTGAGAGGGACCCTGAGTTTGCGGCCTCAAGTGGAATGGACACCGCGATGCCCTGACGCGAAATAAGGCTGGATATCACTGCAGTGACTTGAATGCAGGCTCCTCTTGCATCTCCAAAGATGAAAGGATGTCTGAATCCCCTGTGGAGACCACAGAGAAAGACCTAGTTCCCCACCTCATCGCGACCGGAGGCCTCACATCCTTTGAAAACTCCAGAGGTACGCGGAGATCAGTGCCTCCAAAGGAGACGATGCCTGACTCCTCGTGAAACTTGATAGGAGTCCCAGGATTCCTGTGGCACGTGGAAAGGGACCCTTGGTCTCCCGCCTCAGCTGGAGAGGCGTCCCAATTGCCTTGCCAAGCCTCGAGGAGAATCCCGAGTTGTGTCTCGCAACTAGGCAAGAGTCCTGACATGGCTGAACAAATACGTGTGTGGAAGGGCCATCCCCGTCGTAACTCGAGAATATACCCCAGGTTCCCGCCGCAACTCGAGAAAAACCATGAGACTTCCCCCTCGCCGCGAGATGAGGCCCGATTCCCCTGCACTGCGTGCAGAGCAATTCTGTGTTGCACATCACACATGAAAGGAGCCTTGATTTCCTTGATGGCACTCCAGAGAAACCCCAAGAACACTGTTTCAAGGCTAGAGGGATCCTGAGGTCACTGTAGCAACACGAAAGAGCTCCGTGGGCCAAAAATCAACTCGAGATGAGAGGTTAGTCCCTGGCTTCGACTCCAGAGGAATACCACCTTACCACAAGCACCTCAAGAGGAGGCTTCTCTCAGCTCTAGGTATGTGAGAGGGACCCTGAGTTTGCGGCCTCAAGTGGAATAGACACCGCGATGCCCTGACTCGAAATAAGGCCGGATATCCCTGCAGTGACTGGAATGCAGGCTCGTCTTGCATCTCCCAAGACGAAAGGGTGTCTGAATCCCCTGTGGAGACCACAGAGAAAGACATAGTTCCCCACCTCATCGTGACAGGAGGCCTCAAATCCTTTGAAAACTCCAGAGGTATGCGGAGATCAGTGCCTCCAAAGGAGACGATGCCTGACTCCTCGTGAAACTTGATAGGAGAACCAGGATTCCTGTGGCACGTGGAAAGGGACCCTTGGTCTCCCGTCCCAGCTGGAGAGGCGTCCCAATTGCCCTGCAAAGCCTCGAGGAGAATCCCGAGTTGTCCCTCGCAACTAGGCAGGAGTCCTGACATGGCTGAACACACACGTGTGTGGAAGTGCCATCCCCGTCGTAACTCGAGAATATACCCCAGGTTCCCGCCGCAACTCGAGAAAAAGCATGAGACTTCCCCCTCGCCGCGAGATGAGGCCCGATTCCCCTGCACTGCGTGCAGAGCAATTCCGTGTTGCACATCACACATGAAAGGAGCCTTGATTTCCTTGATGGCACTCCAGAGAAACCCCAAGAACACTGTTTCAAGGCTAGAGGGATCCTGAGGTCACTGTAGCTACACGAAAGAGCTCCGTGGACCAAGAATCAACACGAAATGAGAGGTTAGTCCATGGCTTCGACTCCTGAGGAATACCACCTTACCACAAGCACCTCAAGAGGAGGCTTCTCTCAGCTCTAGGTATGTGAGAGGGATCCTGAGTTTGCGGCCTCAAGTGGAATGGACACCGCGATGCTCTGACTCGAAATAAGGCCGGATATCCCTGCAGTGACTTGAATGCAGGCTCGTCTTGCATCTCCCAAGAAGAAAGGATGTCTGAATCCCCTGTGGAGACCACAGAGAAAGACCTAGTTCCCCACCTCATCGCGACCGGAGGCCTCACATCCTTTGAAAACTCCAGAGGTACGCGGAGATCAGTGCCTCCAAAGGAGACGATGCCTGACTCCTCGTGAAACTTGATAGGAGTCCCAGGATTCTTGTGGCACATGGAAAGGGACCCTTGGTCTCCCGCCTCAGCTGGAGAGGCGTTCCAATTGCCCTGCCAAGCCTCGAGGAGAATCCCGAGTTGTCCCTCGCAACTGGGCAGGAGTCCTGACGTGGCTGAGCAAACACGTGGGTGGAAGGGCCATCCCCGTCGTAACTCGAGAATATACCCCAGGTTCCCGCCGCAACTCGAGAAAAACCATGAGACTTCCCCCTCGATGCGAGATGAGGCCCGATTCCCCTGTACTGCGTGCAGAGCAATTCCGTGTTGCACATCACACATGAAAGGAGCCTTGATTTCCTTGATGGCACTCCAGAGAAACCCCAAGAACACTGTTTCAAGGCTAGAGGGATCCTGAGGTCACTGTAGCAACACGAAAGAACTCTGTGGACCAAAAATCAACTGGAAAAGAGAGGTTAGTCCCTGGATTCTTCTCCAGAGGAATACCACCTTACCACAAGCACCTCAAGAGGAGGCTTCTCTCAGCTCTAGGTATGTGAGAGGGACCCTGAGTTTGCAGCCTCAAGTGGAATGGACACCGCGATGCCCTGACTCGAAATAAGGCCGGATATCCCTGCAGTGACTTCAATGCAGGCTCGTCTTGCATCTCCCAGGACGAAAGGTTGTCTGAATCCCCTGTGGAAAGCACAGAGAAAGACTTAGTTCCCCACCTCATCGCGACCGATAGCCTCACATCCTTTGAAAACTCCAGAGGTACGCGGAGATCAGTGCCTCCAAAGGAGACGATGCCTGACTCCTCGTGAAACTTGATAGGAGTCCCAGGATTCCTGTGGCACTTGGAAAGGGACACTTGGTCTCCCGCCTTAGCTGGAGAGGCGTCCCAATTGCCCTGCCAAGCCTCGAGGAGAATCCAGAGTTGTCCCTCGCAACTAAGCAGGAGTCCTGACGTCGCTGAAGAAACACGTGGGTGGAAGGGCCATCCCCGTCGTAGCTCGAGAATATAACCCAGGTTCCCGCCGCAACTCGAGAAAAACCATGAGACTTCCCCCTCTCCGCGAGATGAGGCCCGATTCCCCTGCACTCCGTGCAGAGCAATTCTGTGTTGCACATCACACATGAAAGGAGCCTTGATTTCCTTGATGGCACTCCAGAGAAACCCCAAGAACACTGCTTCAAGGCTAGAGGGATCCTGAGGTCACTGTAGCAACACGAAAGAGCTCCGTGGGCCAAAAATCAACTTGAGATGAGAGGTTAGTCCCTGGCTTCGACTCCAGAGGAATACCACCTTACCACAAGCACCTCAAGAGGAGGCTTCTCTCAGCTCTAGGTATGTGAGAGGGACCCTGAGTTTGCGGCCTCAAGTGGAATGGACACCGCGATGCCCTGACGCGAAATAAGGCTGGATATCACTGCAGTGACTTGAATGCAGGCTCCTCTTGCATCTCCCAAGATGAAAGGATGTCTGAATCCCCTGTGGAGACCACAGAGAAAGACCTAGTTCCCCACCTCATCGCGACCGGAGGCCTCACATCCTTTGAAAACTCCAGAGGTACGCGGAGATCAGTGCCTCCAAAGGAGACGATGCCTGACTCCTCGTGAAACTTGATAGGAGTCCCAGGATTCCTGTGGCACTTGGAAAGGGACCCTTGGTCTCCCGCCTCAGCTGGAGAGGCGTCCCAATTGCCTTGCCAAGCCTCGAGGAGAATCCCGAGTTGTGTCTCGCAACTAGGCAAGAGTCCTGACATGGCTGAACAAATACGTGTGTGGAAGGGCCATCCCCGTCGTAACTCGAGAATATACCCCAGGTTCCCGCCGCAACTCGAGAAAAACCATGAGACTTCCCCCTCGCCGCGAGATGAGGCCCGATTCCCCTGCACTGCGTGCAGAGCAATTCTGTGTTGCACATCACACATGAAAGGAGCCTTGATTTCCTTGATGGCACTCCAGAGAAACCCCAAGAACACTGTTTCAAGGCTAGAGGGATCCTGAGGTCACTGTAGCAACACGAAAGAGCTCCGTGGGCCAAAAATCAACTCGAGATGAGAGGTTAGTCCCTGGCTTCGACTCCAGAGGAATACCACCTTACCACAAGCACCTCAAGAGGAGGCTTCTCTCAGCTCTAGGTATGTGAGAGGGACCCTGAGTTTGCGGCCTCAAGTGGAATAGACACCGCGATGCCCTGACTCGAAATAAGGCCGGATATCCCTGCAGTGACTGGAATGCAGGCTCGTCTTGCATCTCCCAAGACGAAAGGGTGTCTGAATCCCCTGTGGAGACCACAGAGAAAGACATAGTTCCCCACCTCATCGTGACAGGAGGCCTCAAATCCTTTGAAAACTCCAGAGGTATGCGGAGATCAGTGCCTCCAAAGGAGACGATGCCTGACTCCTCGTGAAACTTGATAGGAGAACCAGGATTCCTGTGGCACGTGGAAAGGGACCCTTGGTCTCCCGTCCCAGCTGGAGAGGCGTCCCAATTGCCCTGCAAAGCCTCGAGGAGAATCCCGAGTTGTCCCTCGCAACTAGGCAGGAGTCCTGACATGGCTGAACACACACGTGTGTGGAAGTGCCATCCCCGTCGTAACTCGAGAATATACCCCAGGTTCCCGCCGCAACTCGAGAAAAAGCATGAGACTTCCCCCTCGCCGCGAGATGAGGCCCGATTCCCCTGCACTGCGTGCAGAGCAATTCCGTGTTGCACATCACACATGAAAGGAGCCTTGATTTCCTTGATGGCACTCCAGAGAAACCCCAAGAACACTGTTTCAAGGCTAGAGGGATCCTGAGGTCACTGTAGCTACACGAAAGAGCTCCGTGGACCAAGAATCAACACGAAATGAGAGGTTAGTCCCTGGCTTCGACTCCTGAGGAATACCACCTTACCACAAGCACCTCAAGAGGAGGCTTCTCTCAGCTCTAGGTATGTGAGAGGGATCCTGAGTTTGCGGCCTCAAGTGGAATGGACACCGCGATGCTCTGACTCGAAATAAGGCCGGATATCCCTGCAGTGACTTGAATGCAGGCTCGTCTTGCATCTCCCAAGAAGAAAGGATGTCTGAATCCCCTGTGGAGACCACAGAGAAAGACCTAGTTCCCCACCTCATCGCGACCGGGGCCTCACATCCTTTGAAAACTCCAGAGGTACGCGGAGATCAGTGCCTCCAAAGGAGACGATGCCTGACTCCTCGTGAAACTTGATAGGAGTCCCAGGATTCTTGTGGCACATGGAAAGGGACCCTTGGTCTCCCGCCTCAGCTGGAGAGGCGTTCCAATTGCCCTGCCAAGCCTCGAGGAGAATCCCGAGTTGTCCCTCGCAACTGGGCAGGAGTCCTGACGTGGCTGAGCAAACACGTGGGTGGAAGGGCCATCCCCGTCGTAACTCGAGAATATACCCCAGGTTCCCGCCGCAACTCGAGAAAAACCATGAGACTTCCCCCTCGATGCGAGATGAGGCCCGATTCCCCTGTACTGCGTGCAGAGCAATTCCGTCTTGCACATCACACATGAAAGGAGCCTTGATTTCCGTGAGGGCACTCCAGAGAAACCCCAAGAACACTGTTTCAAGGCTAGAGGGATCCTGAGGTCACTGTAGCAACACGAAAGAACTCTGTGGACCAAAAATCAACTGGAAAAGAGAGGTTAGTCCCTGGATTCTTCTCCAGAGGAATACCACCTTACCACAAGCACCTCAAGAGGAGGCTTCTCTCAGCTCTAGGTATGTGAGAGGGACCCTGAGTTTGCGGCCTCAAGTGGAATGGACACCGCGATGCCCTGACTCGAAATAAGGCCGGATATCCCTGCAGTGACTTCAATGCAGGCTCGTCTTGCATCTCCCAGGACGAAAGGTTGTCTGAATCCCCTGTGGAAAGCACAGAGAAAGACTTAGTTCCCCACCTCATCGCGACCGATAGCCTCACATCCTTTGAAAACTCCAGAGGTACGCGGAGATCAGTGCCTCCAAAGGAGACGATGCCTGACTCCTCGTGAAACTTGATAGGAGTCCCAGGATTCCTGTGGCACTTGGAAAGGGACACTTGGTCTCCCGCCTTAGCTGGAGAGGCGTCCCAATTGCCCTGCCAAGCCTCGAGGAGAATCCAGAGTTGTCCCTCGCAACTAAGCAGGAGTCCTGACGTCGCTGAAGAAACACGTGGGTGGAAGGGCCATCCCCGTCGTAGCTCGAGAATATAACCCAGGTTCCCGCCGCAACTCGAGAAAAACCATGAGACTTCCCCCTCGATGCGAGATGAGGCCCGATTCCCCTGCACTCCGTGCAGAGCAATTCTGTGTTGCACATCACACATGAAAGGAGCCTTGATTTCCTTGATGGCACTCCAGAGAAACCCCAAGAACACTGCTTCAAGGCTAGAGGGATCCTGAGGTCACTGTAGCAACACGAAAGAGCTCCGTGGGCCAAAAATCAACTTGAGATGAGAGGTTAGTCCCTGGCTTCGACTCCAGAGGAATACCACCTTACCACAAGCACCTCAAGAGGAGGCTTCTCTCAGCTCTAGGTATGTGAGAGGGACCCTGAGTTTGCGGCCTCAAGTGGAATGGACACCGCGATGCCCTGACTCGAAATAAGGCCGGATATCCCTGCAGTGACTGAAATGCAGGCTCGTCTTGCATCTCCCAAGACGAAAGGGTGTCTGAATCCCCTGTGGAGACCACAGAGAAACACCTAGTTCCCCACCTCATCGCGACCGGAGGCCTCACATCCTTTGAAAACTCCAGAGGTACGCGGAGATCAGTGCCTCCAAAGGAGACGATGCCTGACTCCTCGTGAAACTTGATAGGAGACCCAGGATTCCTGTGGCACGTGGAAAGGGACCCTTGGTCTCCCGTCTCAGCTGGAGAGGCGTCCCAATTGCCCTACAAAGCCTCGAGGAGAATCCCGAGTTGTCCCTCGCAACTAGGCAGGAGTCCTGACATCTCTGAACACACACGTGTGTGGAAGGGCCATCCCCGTCGTAACTCGAGAATATACCCCAGGTTCCCGCCGCAACTCGAGAAAAACCATGAGACTTCCCCCTCTCCGCGAGATGAGGCCCGATTCCCCTGCACTGCGTGCAGAGCAATTCCGTGTTGCACATCACACATGAAAGGAGCCTTGATTTCCTTGATGGCACTCCAGAGAAACCCCAAGAACACTGTTTCAAGGCTAGAGGGATCCTGAGGTCACTGTAGCAACACGAAAGAGCTCCGTGGACCAAGAATCAACACGAAATGAGAGGTTAGTCCCTGGCTTCGACTCCTGAGGAATACCACCTTACCACAAGCACCTCAAGAGGAGGCTTCTCTCAGCTCTAGGTATGTGAGAGGGATCCTGAGTTTGCGGCCTCAAGTGGAATGTACACCGCGATGCCCTGACTCGAAATAAGGCCGGATATCCCTGCAGTGACTTGAATGCAGGCTCGTCTTGCATCTCCCAAGAAGAAAGGATGTCTGAATGCCCTGTGGAGACCACAGAGAAACACCTAGTTCCCCACCTCATCGCGACCGGAGGCCTCACATCCTTTGAAAACTCCAGAGGTACGCGGAGATCAGTGCCTCCAAAGGAGACGATGCCTGACTCCTCGTGAACTTGATAGGAGTCCCAGAATTCTTGTGGCACGTGGAAAGGGACACTTGGTCTCCCGCCTCAGCTGGAGAGGCGTCCCAATTGCCCTGCCAAGCCTCGAGGAGAATCCAGAGTTGTCCCTCGCAACTAGGCAGGGGTCCTGACGTGGCTGAACAAACACGTGGGTGGAAGGGCCATCCCCGTCGTAACTCGAGAATATACCCCAGGTTCCCGCCGCAACTCGAGAAAAACCATGAGACTTCCCCCTCGATGCGAGATGAGGCCCGATTCCCCTGTACTGCGTGCAGAGCAATTCCGTCTTGCACATCACACATGAAAGGAGCCTTGATTTCCTTGATGGCACTCCAGAGAAACCCCAAGAACACTGTTTCAAGGCTAGAGGGATCCTGAGGTCACTGTAGCAACACGAAAGAACTCTGTGAACCAAAAATCAACTCGAAAAGAGAGGTTAGTCCCTGGATTCTTCTCCAGAGGAATACCACCTTACCACAAGCACCTCAAGAGGAGGCTTCTCTCAGCTCTAGGTATGTGAGAGGGACCCTGAGTTTGCGGCCTCAAGTGGAATGGACACCGCGATGCCCTGACGCGAAATAAGGCTGGATATCCCTGCAGTGACTGGAATGCAGGCTCGTCTTGCATCTCCCAAGATGAAAGGATGTCTGAATCCCCTGTGGAGACCACAGAGAAAGACCTAGTTCCCCACCTCATCGCGACAGGAGGCCTCAAATTCTTTGAAAACTCCAGAGGTACGCGGAGATCAGTGCCTCCAAAGGAGACGATGCCTGACTCCTCGTGAAACTTGATAGGAGTCCCAGGATTCCTGTGGCACGTGGAAAGGGACCCTTGGTCTCCCGCCTCAGCTGGAGAGGCGTCCCAATTGCCTTGCCAAGCCTCGAGGAGAATCCCGAGTTGTGTCTCGCAACTAGGCAAGAGTCCTGACATGGCTGAACACACACGTGTGTGGAAGGGCCATCCCCGTCGTAACTCGAGAATATACCCCAGGTTCCCGCCGCAACTCGAGAAAAAGCATGAGACTTCCCCCTCGCCGCAAGATGAGGCCCGATTCCCCTGCACTGCGTGCAGAGCAATTCTGTGTTGCACATCACACATGAAAGGAGCCTTGATTTCCTCGATGGCACTCCAGAGAAACCCCAAGAACACTGTTTCAAGGCTAGAGGGATCCTGAGGTCCCTGTAGCAACACGAAAGAGCTCCGTGGGCCAAAAATCAACTCGAGATGAGAGGTTAGTCCCTGGCTTCGACTCCTGAGGAATACCACCTTACCACAAGCACCTCAAGAGGAGGCTTCTCTCAGCTCTAGGTATGTGAGAGGGACCCTGAGTTTGGGGCCTCAAGTGGAATGGACACCGCGATGCCCTGACTCGAAATAAGGCCGGATATCCCTGCAGTGACATCAATGCAGGCTCGTCTTGCATCTCCCAGGACGAAAGGATGTCTGAATCCCCTGTGGAAAGCACAGAGAAAGACTTAGTTCCCCACCTCATCGCGACCGATAGCCTCACATCCTTTGAAAACTCCAGAGGTACGCGGAGATCAGTGCCTCCAAAGGAGACGATGCCTGACTCCTCGTGAAACTTGATAGGAGTCCCAGGATTCCTTTGGCACTTGGAAAGGGACACTTGGTCTCCCGCCTCAGCTGGAGAGGCGTCCCAATTGCCCTGCCAAGCCTCGAGGAGAATCCCGAGTTTTCCCTCGCAACTAGGCAGGAGTCCTGACGTCGCTGAAGAAACACGTGGGTGGAAGGGCCATCCCCGTCGTAACTCGAGAATATACACCAGGTTCCCGCTGCAACTCGAGAAAAACCATGAGACTTCCCCCTCGCCACGAGATGAGGCCCGATTCCCCTGCACTGCGTGCAGAGCAATTCCGTGTTGCACATCACACATGAAAGGAGCCTTGATTTCCTTGATGGCACTCCAGAGAAACCCCAAGAACACTGTTTCAAGGCCAGAGGGATCCTGAGGTCACTGTAGCAACACGAAAGAGCTCCGTGGGCCAAAAATCAACTCGAGATGAGAGGTTAGTCCCTGGCTTCGACTCCAGAGGAATACCACCTTACCACAAGCACCTCAAGAGGAGGCTTCTCTCAGCTCTAGGTATGTGAGAGGGACCCTGAGTTTGCGGCCTCAAGTGGAATGGACACCGCGATGCCCTGACTCGAAATAAGGCTGGATATCCCTGCAGTGACTTGAATGCAGGCTCGTCTTGCATCTCCCAAAATGAAAGGATGTCTGAATCCCCTGTGGAGACCACAGAGAAAGACCTAGTTCCCCAGCTCATCGCGACCGGAGGCCTCACATCCTTTGAAAACTCCAGAGGTACGCGGAGATCAGTGCCTCCAAAGGAGACGATGCCTGACTCCTCGTGAAACTTGATAGGAGTCCCAGGATTCTTGTGGCACGTGAAAGGGACCCTTGGTCTCCCGCCTCAGCTGGAGAGGCGTTCCAATTGCCCTGCCAAGCCTCGAGGAGAATCCCGAGTTGTCCCTCGCAACTAGGCAGGAGTCCTGACGTGGCTGAACAAACACGTGGGTGGAAGGGCCATCCCCGTCGTAACTCGAGAATATACCCCAGGTTCCCGCCGCAACTCGAGAAAAACCATGAGACTTCCACCTCGATGCGAGATGAGGCCCGATTCCCCTGTACTGCGTGCAGAGCAATTCCGTCTTGCACATCACACATGAAAGGAGCCTTGATTTCCTTGATGGCACTCCAGAGAAACCCCAAGAACACTGTTTCAAGGATAGAGGGATCCTGAGGTCACTGTAGCAACACGAAAGAACTCTGTGGACCAAAAATCAACTCGAAAAGAGAGGTTAGTCCCTGGATTCGTCTCCAGAGGTATAGCACCTTACCACAAGCACCTCAAGAGGAGGCTTCTCTCAGCTCTAGGTATGTGAGAGGGACCCTGAGTTTGCGGCCTCAAGTGGAATGGACACCGCGATGCCCTGACTCGAAATAAGGCCGGTTATCCCTGCAGTGACTGGAATGCAGGCTGGTCTTGCATCTCCCAGGACGAAAGGATGTCTGAATCCCCTGTGGAAAGCACAGAGAAAGACTTAGTTCCCCACCTCATCGCGACCCATAGCCTCACATCCTTTGAAAACTCCAGAGGTACGCGGAGATCAGTACCTCCAAAGGAGACGATGCCTGACTCCTCGTGAAACTTGATAGGAGTCCCAGGATTCCTGTGGCACTTGGAAAGGGACACTTGGTCTCCCGCCTCAGCTGGAGAGGCGTCCCAATTGCCCTGCCAAGCCTCGAGGAGAATCCCGAGTTGTCCCTCGCAACTAGGCAGGAGTCCTGACATCGCTGAAGAAACACGTGGGTGGAAGGGCCATCCCCGTCGTAACTCCAGAATATACCCCAGGTTCCCGCCGCAACTCGAGAAAAACCATGAGATTTGCCCCTCGCCGCAAGATGAGGCCCGATTCCCCTGCACTGCGTGCAGATCAATTCTGTGTTGCACATCACACATGAAAGGAGCCTTGATTTCCTTCATGGCACTCCAGAGAAATCCCAAGAACACTGTTTCAAGGCTAGAGGGATCCTGAGGTCACTGTAGCAACACGAAAGAGCTCCGTGGACCCAAAATCAACTCGAGATGAGAGGTTAGTCCCTGGCTTCGACTCCAGAGGAATACCACCTTACCACAAGCACCTCAAGAGGAGGCTTCTCTCAGCTCTAGGTATGTGAGAGGGACCCTGAGTTTGCGGCCTCAAGTGGAATGGACACCGCGATGCCCTGACTCGAAATAAGGCCGGATATCCCTGCAGTGACTGGAATGCAGGCTCGTCTTGCATCTCCCAAGACGAAAGGGTGTCTGAATCCCCTGTGGAGACCACAGAGAAACACCTAGTTCCCCACCTCATCGCGACAGGAGGCCTCAAATCCTTTGAAAACTCCAGAGGTATGCGGAGATCAGTGCCTCCAAAGGAGACGATGCCTGACTCCTCGTGAAACTTGATAGGAGACCCAGGATTCCTGTGGCACGTGGAAAGGGACCCTTGGTCTCCCGTCTCAGCTGGAGAGGCGTCCCAATTGCCCTGCAAAGCCTCGAGGAGAATACCGAGTTGTCCCTCGCAACTAGGCAGGAGTCCTGACATGGCTGAACACACCCGTGTGTGGAAGGGCCATCCCCGTCGTAACTCGAGAATATACCCCAGGTTCCCGCCGCAACTCGAGAAAAACCATGAGACTTCCCCCTCGCCGCGAGATGAGGCCCGATTCCCCTGCACTGCGTGCAGAGCAATTCCGTGTTGCACATCACACATGAAAGGAGCCTTGATTTCCTTGATGGCACTCCAGAGAAACCCCAAGAACACTGTTTCAAGGCTAGAGGGATCCTGAGGTCACTGTAGCAACACGAAAGAGTTCCGTGGACCAAGAATCAACTCGAGATGAGAGGTTAGTCCCTGGCTTCGACTCCAGAGGAATACCACCTTACCACAAGCACCTCAAGAGGAGGCTTCTCTCAGCTCTAGGTATGTGATAGGGACCCTGAGTTTGCGGCCTCAAGTGGAATGGACACCGCGATGCCCTGACTCGAAATAAGGCCGGATATCCCTGCAGTGACTTCAATGCAGGCTCGTGTTGCATCTCCCAGGACGAAAGGATGTCTGAATCCCCTGTGGAAAGCACAGAGAAAGACTTAGTTCCCCACCTCATCGCGACCGATAGCCTCACATCCTTTGAAAACTCCAGAGGTTCGCGGAGATCAGTGCCTCCAAAGGAGATGATGCCTGACTCCTCGTGAAACTTGATAGGAGTCCCAGGATTCCTGTGGCACTTGGAAAGGGACACTTGGTCTTCCGCCTCAGCTGGAGAGGCGTCCCAATTGCCCTGCCAAGCCTCGAGGAGAATCCAGAGTTGTCCCTCGCAACTAGGCAGGAGTCCTGACGTCGCTGAAGAAACACGTGGGTGGAAGGGCCATCCCCGTCGTAACTCGAGAATATACCCCAGGTTCCCACCGCAACTCGAGAAAAACCATGAGACTTCCCCCTCGCCGCGAGATGAGGCCCGATTCCCCTGCACTGCGTGCAGAGCAATTCCGTGTTGAACATCACACATGAAAGGAGCCTTGATTTCCTTGATGGCACTCCAGAGAAACCCCAAGAACACTGTTTCAAGGCTAGAGGGATCCTGAGGTCACTGTAGCAACACGAAAGAGCTCCGTGGGCCAAAAATCAACTCTAGATGAGAGGTTAGTCCCTGACTTCGACTCCAGAGGAATACCACCTTACCACAAGCACCTCAAGAGGAGGCTTCTCTCAGCTCTAGGTATGTGAGAGGGACCCTGAGTTTGCGGCCTCAAGAGGAATGGACACCGCGATGCCCTGACGCGAAATAAGGCTGGATATCCCTGCAGTGACTTGAATGCAGGCTCGTCTTGCATCTCCCAAGATGAAAGGATGTCTGAATCCCCTGTGGAGACCACAGAGAAAGACCTAGTTCCCCACCTCATCGCGACCGGAGGCCTCACATCCTTTGAAAACTCCAGAGGTACGCGGAGATCAGTGCCTCCAAAGGAGACGATGCCTGAGTCCTCGTGAAACTTGATAGGAGTCCCAGGATTCCTGTGGCACTTGGAAAGGGACACTTGGTCCCCCGCCTCAGCTGGAGAGGCGTCCCAATTGCCCTGCAAAGCCTCGAGGAGAATCCCGAGTTGTCCCTCGCAACTAGGCAGGAGTCCTGACGTCGCTGAAGAAACACGTGTGTGGAAGGGCCATCCCCGTCGTAACTCGAGAATATACCCCAGGTTCCCGCCGCAACTCGAGAAAAACCATGAGACTTCCCCCTCGCCGCGAGATGAGGCCCGATTCCCCTGCACTGCGTGCAGAGCAATTCCGTGTTGCACATCACACATGAAAGGAGCCTTGATTTCCTTCATGGTACTCCAGAGAAACCCCAAGAACACTGTTTCAAGGCTAGAGGGATCCTGAGGTCACTGTAGCAACACGAAAGAGCTACGTGGACCAAGAATCAACACGAGATGAGTGGTTAGTCCCTGGCTTCGACTCCTGAGGAATACCACCTTACCACAAGCACCTCAAGAGAAGGCTTCTCTCAGCTCTAGGTATGTGAGAGGGATCCTGAGTTTGCGGCCTCAAGTGGAATGGACACCGCGATGCCCTGACTCGAAATAAGGCCGGATATCCCTGCAGTGACTTGAATGCAGGCTCGTCTTGCATCTCCCAAGAAGAAAGGATGTCTGAATCCCCTCTGGAGACCACAGAGAAAGACCTAGTTCCCCACCTCATCGCGACCGGAGGCCTCACATCCTTTGAAAACTCCAGAGGTACGCGGACATCAGTGCCTTCAAAGGAGACGATGCCTGACTCCTCGTGAAACTTGATAGGAGTCCCAGGATTCTTGTGGCTCGTGGAAAGGGACCATTGGTCTCCCGCCTCAGCTGGAGAGGCGTCCCAATTGCCCTGCCAAGCCTCGAGGAGAATCCAGAGTTGTCCCTCGCAACTAGGCAGGAGTCCTGACGTGGATGAACAAACACGTGGGTGGAAGGGCCATCCCCGTCGTAACTCGAGAATATACCCCAGGTTCCCGCCGCAACTCGAGAAAAACCATGAGACTTCCCCCTCGATGCGAGATGAGGCCCAATTCCCCTGTACTGCGTGCAGAGCAATTCCGTCTTGCACATCACACATGAAAGGAGCTTTGATTTCCTTGATGGCACTCCAGAGAAACCCCAAGAACACTGTTTTCAAGGATAGAGGGATCCTGAGGTCACTGTAGCAACACGAAAGAACTCTGTGGACCAAAAATCAACTCGAAAAGAGAGGTTAGTCCCTGGATTCGTCTCCAGAGGAATACCACCTTACCACAAGCACCTCAAGAGGAGGCTTCTCTCAGCACTAGGTATGTGAGAGGGACCTTGAGTTTGCGGCCTCAAGTGGAATGGACACCGCGATGCCATGACTCGAAATAAGGCCGGATATCCCTGCAGTGACTTCATGCAGGCTCGTCTTGCATCTCCCAGGACGAAAGGATGTCTGAATCCCCTGTGGAAAGCACAGAGAAAGACTTAGTTCCCCACCTCATCGCGACCGGAGGCCTCACATCCTTTGAAAACTCCAGAGGTACGCGGAGATCAGTGCCTCCAAAGGAGACGATGCCTGACTCCTCGTGAAACTTGATAGGAGTCCCAGGATTCCTGTGGCACTTGGAAAGGGACACTTGGTCTCCCGCCTCAGCTGGAGAGGCGTCCCAATTGCCCTGCCAAGCCTCTAGGATAATCCCGAGTTGTCCCTCGCAACTAGGCAGGAGTCCTGACATGGCTGAACACACACGTGTGTGGAAGGGCCATCCCCGTCGTAACTCGAGAATATACCCCAGGTTCCCGCCGCAACTCGAGAAAAACCATGAGACTTCCCCCTCGCCGCGAGATGAGGCCCGATTCCCCCTGCACTGCGTGCAGAGCAATTCCGTGTTGCACATCACACATGAAAGGAGCCTTGATTTCCTTGATGGCACTCCAGAGAAACCCCAAGAACACTGTTTCAAGGCTAGAGGGATCCTGAGGTCACTGTAGCAACACGAAAGAGCTCCGTGGACCAAGAATCAACACGAGATGAGAGGTTAGTCCCTGGCTTTGACTCCTGAGGAATACCACCTTACCACAAGCACCTCAAGAGGAGGCTTCTCTCAGCTCTAGGTATGTGAGAGGGATCCTGAGTTTGCGGCCTCAAGTGGAAAGGACACCGCGATGCCCTGACTCGAAATAAGGCCGGATATCCCTGCAGTGACTTGAATGCAGGCTCGTCTTGCATCTCCCAAGAAGAAAGGATGTCTGAATCCCCTGTGGAGACCACAGAGAAACACCTAGTTCCCCACCTCATCGCGACCGGAGGCCTCACATCCTTTGAAAACTCCAGAGGTACGCGGAGATCAGTGCCTCCAAAGGAGACGATGCCTGACTCCTCGTGAAACTTGATAGGAGTCCCAGGATTCTTGTGGCACGTGGAAAGGGACCCTTGGTCTCCCGCCTCAGCTGGAGAGGCATCCCAATTGCCCTGCCAAGCCTCGAGGAGAATGCAGAGTTGTCCCTCGCAACTAGGCAGGAGTCCTGACGTGGCTGAACAAACACGTGGGTGGAAGGGCCATCCCCGTCGTAACTCGAGAATATACCCCAGGTTCCTGCCGCAACTCGAGAAAAACCATGAGACTTCCCCCTCGATGCGAGATGAGGCCCGATTCCCCTGTACTGCGTGCAGAGCAATTCCGTGTTGCACATCACACATGAAAGGAGCCTTGATTTCCTTGATGGCACTCCAGAGAAACCCCAAGAACACTGTTTCAAGGATAGAGGGATCCTGAGGTCACTGTAGCAACACGAAAGAAGTCTGTGGACCAAAAATCAACTCGAAAAGAGAGGTTAGTCCCTGGATTCGTCTCCAGAGGAATACCACCTTACCACAAGCACCTCAAGAGGAGGCTTCTCTCAGCTCTAGGTATGTGAGAGGGACCCTGAGTTTGCGGCCTCAAGTGGAATGGACACCGCGATGCCCTGACTCGAAATAAGGCCGGATATCCCTGCAGTGACTTCAATGCAGGCTCGTCTTGCATCTCCCAGGACGAAAGGATGTCTGAATCCCCTGTGGAAAGCACAGAGAAAGACTTAGTTCCCCACCTCATCGCGACCGATAGCCTCACATCCTTTGAAAACTCCAGAGGTACGTGGAGATCAGTGCCTCCAAAGGAAACGAAGCCTGACTCCTCGTGAAACTTGATAGGAGTCCCAGGATTCCTGTGGCACGTGGAAAGGGACCCTTGGTCTCCCGCCTCAGCTGGAGAGGCGTCCCAATTGCCTTGCCAAGCCTCGAGGAGAATCCCGAGTTGTGTCTCGCAACTAGGCAAGAGTCCTGACGTGGCTGAACAAACACGTGTGTGGAAGGGCCATCCCCGTCGTAACTCGAGAATATACCCCAGGTTCCCGCCGCAACTCGAGAAAAACCATGAGACTTCCCCCTCGCCGCGAGATGAGGCCCGATTCCCCTGCACTGCGTGCAGAGCAATTCTGTGTTGCACATCACACATGAAAGGAGCCTTGATTTCCTTGATGGCACTCCAGAGAAACCCCAAGAACACTGTTTCAAGGCTAGAGGGAACCTGAGGTCACTGTAGCAACACGAAAGAGCTCCGTGGACCAAAAATCAACTCGAGATGAGAGGTTAGTCCCTGGCTTCGACTCCAGAGGAATACCACCTTACCACAAGCACCTCAAGAGGTGGCTTCTCTCAGCTCTAGGTATGTGAGAGGGATCCTGAGTTTGCGGCCTCAAGTGGAATGGACACCGCGATGCTCTGACTCGAAATAAGGCCGGATATCCCTGCAGTGACTTGAATGCAGGCTCGTCTTGCATCTCCCAAGAAGAAAGGATGTCTGAATCCCCTGTGGAGACCACAGAGAAAGACCTAGTTCCCCACCTCATCGCGACCGGAGGCCTCACATCCTTTGAAAACTCCAGAGGTACGCGGAGATCAGTGCCTCCAAAGGAGACGATGCCTGACTCCTCGTGAAACTTGATAGGAGTCCCAGGATTCTTGTGGCACGTGGAAAGGGACCCTTGGTCTCCCACCTCAGCTGGAGAGGCGTTCCAATTGCCCTGCCAAGCCTCGAGGAGAATCCCGAGTTGTCCCTCGCAACTAGGCAGGAGTCCTGACGTGGCTGAACAAACACGTGGGTGGAAGGGCCATCCCCGTCGTAACTCGAGAATATACCCCAGGTTCCCGCCGCAACTCGAGAAAAACCATGAGACTTCCCCCTCGATGCGAGATGAGGCCCGATTCCCCTGTACTGCGTGCAGAGCAATTCCGTCCTGCACATCACACATGAAAGGAGCCTTGATTTCCTTGATGGCACTCCAGAGAAACCCCAAGAACACTGTTTCAAGGATAGAGGGATCCTGAGGTCACTGTAGCAACACGAAAGAACTCTGTGGACCAAAAATCAACTCGAAAAGAGAGGTTAGTCCCTGGATTCGTCTCCAGAGGAATACCACCTTACCACAAGCACCTCAAGAGGAGGCTTCTCTCAACTCTAGGTATGTGAGAGGGTCCCTGAGTTTGCGGCCTTAAGTGGAATGGACACCGCGATGCCCTGACTCGAAATAAGGCCGGATATCCCTGCAGTGACTTCAATGCAGGCTCGTCTTGCATCTCCCAGGACGAAAGGATGTCTGAATCCCCTGTGGAAAGCACAGAGAAAGACTTAGTTCCCCACCTCATCGCGACCGATAGCCTCACATCCTTTGAAAACTCCAGAGGTACGCGGAGATCAGTGCCTCCAAAGGAGACGATGCCTGACTCCTCGTGAAACTTGATAGGAGTCCCAGGATTCCTGTGGCACTTGGAAAGGGACACTTGGTCTCCCGCCTCAGCTGGAGAGGCGTCCCAATTGCCCTGCCAAGCCTCGAGGAGAATCCAGAGTTGTCCCTCGCAACTAGGCAGGAGTCCTGACGTCGCTGAAGAAACACGTGGGTGGAAGGGCCATCCCCGTCGTAACTCGAGAATATACCCCAGGTTCCCGCCGCAACTCGAGAAAAACCATGAGACTTCCCCCTCGCCGCGAGATGAGGCCCGATTCCCCTGCACTGCGTGCAGAGCAATTCCGTGTTGCACATCACACATGAAAGGAGCCTTGATTTCCTTGATGGCACTCCAGAGAAACCCCAAGAACACTGTTTCAAGGCTAGAGGGATCCTGAGGTCACTGTAGCAACACGAAAGAGCTCCGTGGGCCAAAAATCAACTCGAGATGAGAGGTTATTCCCTGGCTTCGACTCCAGAGGAATACCATCTTACCACAAGCACCTCAAGAGGAGGCTTCTCTCAGCTCTTGGTATGTGAGAGGGATCCTGAGTTTGAGGCCTCAAGTGGAATGGACACCGCGATGCCCTGACTCGAAATAAGGCCGGATATCCCTGCAGTGACTTCAATGCAGGCTCGTCTTGCATCTCCCAAGACGAAAGGGTGTCTGAATCCCCTGTGGAGACCACAGAGAAAGACCTAGTTCCCCACCTCATCGCGACAGGAGGCCTCAAAATCTTTGAAAACTCCAGAGGTATGCGGAGATCAGTGCCTCCAAAGGAGACGATGCCTGACTCCTCGTGAAACTTGATAGGAGACCCAGGATTCCTGTGGCACGTGGAAAGGGACCCTTGGTCTCCCGCCTCAGCTGGAGAGGCGTCCCAATTGCCCTGCAAAGCCTCGAGGAGAATCCCGAGTTGTCCCTCGCAACTAGGCAGGAGTCCTGACATGGCTGAACACACACGTGTGTGGAAGGGCCATCCCCGTCGTAACTCGAGAATATACCCCAGGTTCCCGCCGCAACTCGAGAAAAACCATGAGACTTCCCCCTCGCCGCGAGATGAGGCCGGATTCCCCTGCACTGCGTGCAGAGCAATTCCGTGTTGCACATCACACATGAAAGGAGCCTTGATTTCCTTGATGGCACTCCAGAGAAACCCCAAGAACACTGTTTCAAGGCTAGAGGGATCCTGAGGTCACTGTAGCAACACGAAAGAGCTCCGTGGACCAAGAATCAACACGAGATGAGAGGTTAGTCCCTGGCTTCGACTCCTGAGGAATACCACCTTACCACAAGCACCTCAAGAGGAGGCTTCTCTCAGCTCTAGGTATGTGAGAGGGACCCTGAGTTTGCGGCCTCAAGTGGAATGGACACCGCGATGCCCTGACTCGAAATAAGGCCGGATATCCCTGCAGTGACTGGAATGCAGGCTCGTCTTGCATCTCCCAAGACGAAAGGATGTCTGAATCCCCTGTGGAGACCACAGAGAAAGACTTAGTTCCCCACCTCATCGCGACCGATAGCCTCACATCCTTTGAAAACTCCAGAGGTACGCGGAGATCAGTGCCTCCAAAGGAGACGACGCCTGACTCCTCGTGAAACTTGATAGGAGTCCCAGGATTCCTGTGGCAGGTGGAAATGGACCCTTGGTCTCCCGCCTCAGCTGGAGAGGCGTCCCAATTGCCTTGCCAAGCCTCGAGGAGAATCCCGAGTTGTGTCTCGCAACTAGGCAAGAGTCCTGACGTGGCTGAACAAACACGTGTGTGGAAGGGCCATCCCCGTCGTAACTCGAGAATATACCCCAGGTTCCCGCCGCAACTCGAGAAAAACCATGAGACTTCCCCCTCGCCGCGAGATGAGGCCCGATTCCCCTGCACTGCGTGCAGAGCAATTCTGTGTTGCACATCACACATGAAAGGAGCCTTGATTTCCTTGATGGCACTCCAGAGAAACCCCAAGAACACTGTTTCAAGGCTAGAGGGATCCTGAGGTCACTGTAGCAACACGAAAGAGCTCCGTGGACCAAAAATCAACTCGAGATGAGAGGTTAGTCCCTGGCTTCGACTCCAGAGGAATACCACCTTACCACAAGCACCTCAAGAGGAGGCTTCTCTCAGCTCTAGGTATGTGAGAGGGACCCTGAGTTTGCGGCCTCAAGTGGAATGGACACCGCGATGCCCTGACTCGAAATAAGGCCGGATATCCCTGCAGTGACTGGAATGCAGGCTCGTCTTGCATCTCCCAAGACGAAAGGTTGTCTGAATCCCCTGTGGAGACCACAGAGAAAGACCTAGTTCCCCACCTCATCGCGACAGGAGGCCTCAAATCCTTTGAAAACTCCAGAGGTATGCGGAGATCAGTGCCTCCAAAGGAGACGATGCCTGACTCCTCGTGAAACTTGATAGGAGACCCAGGATTCCTGTGGCACGTGGAAAGGGACCCTTGGTCTCCCGTCTCAGCTGGAGAGGCGTCCCAATTGCCCTGCCAAGCCTCGAGGAGAATCCCGAGTTGTCCCTCGCAACTAGGCAGGAGTCCTGACATGGCTGAACACACACGTGGGTGGAAAGGCCATCCCCGTCGTAACTCGAGAATATACCCCAGGTTCCCGCCGCAACTCGAGAAAAACCAAGAGACTTCCCCCTCGCCGCGAGATGAGGCCCGATTCCCCTGCACTGCATGCAGAGCAATTCCGTGTTGCACATCACACATGAAAGGAGCCTTGATTTCCTTCATGGCACTCCAGAGAAACCCCAAGAACACTGTTTCAAGGCTAGAGGGATCCTGAGGTCACTGTAGCAACACGAAAGAGCTCCGTGGACCAAGAATCAACACGAGATGAGAGGTTAGTCCCTGGCTTCGACTCCTGAGGAATACCACCTTACCACAAGCACCTCAAGAGGAGGCTTCTCTCAGCTCTAGGTATGTGAGAGGGATCCTGAGTTTGCGGCCTCAAGTGGAATGGACACCGCGATGCCCTGACTCGAAATAAGGCCGGATATCCCTGCAGTGACCTGAATGCAGGCTCGTCTTGCATCTCCCAAGAAGAAAGGATGTCTGAATCCCCTGTGGAGACCACAGAGAAACACGTAGTTCCCCACCTCATCGCGACCGCAGGCCTCACATCCTTTGAAAACTCCAGAGGTACGCGGAGATCAGTGCCTCCAAAGGAGACGATGCCTGACTCCTCGTGAAACTTGATAGGAGTCCCAGGATTCTTGTGGCACGTGGAAAGGGACCCTTGGTCTCCCGCCTCAGCTGGAGAGGCGTTCCAATTGCACTGCCAAGCCTCGAGGAGAATCCCGAGTTGTCCCTCGCAACTAGGCAGGAGTCCTGACGTGGCTGAACAAACACGTGGGTAGAAGGGCCATCCCCGTCGTAACTCGAGAATATACCCCAGGTTCCCGCCGCAACTCGAGAAAAACCATGAGACTTCCCCTTCACCGCGAGATGAGGCCCGATTCCCCTGCACTGCGTGCAGAGCAATTCCGTGTTGCACATCACACTTGAAAGGAGCCTTGATTTCCTTGATGGCACTCCAGAGAAACCCCAAGAACACTGTTTCCAGGCTAGAGGGAACCTGAGGTCACTGTAGCAACACGAAAGAGCTCCGTGGGCCAAAAATCAACTCGAGATGAGAGGTTAGTCCCTGGCTTCGACTCCAGAGGAATACCACCTTACCACAAGCACCTCAAGAGGAGGCTTCTCTCAGCTCTAGGTATGTCAGAGGGACCCTGAGTTTGCGGCCTCAAGTGGAATGGACACCGCGATGCCCTGACTCGAAATAAGGCCGGATATCCCTGCAGTGACTGGAATGCAGGCTCGTCTTGCATCTCCCAAGACGAAAGGATGTCTGAATCCCTTGTGGAGACCACAGAGAAAGACCTAGTTCCCCACCTCATCGCGACCGGAGGCCTCACATCCTTTGAAAACTCCAGAGGTATGCGGAGATCAGTGCCTCCAAAGGAGACGATGCCTGACTCCTCGTGAAACTTGATAGGAGACCCAGGATTCCTGTGGCACGTGGAAAGGGACCCTTGGTCTCCCGTCTCAGCTAGAGAGGCGTCCCAATTGCCCTGCAAAGCCTCGAGGAGAATCCCGAGGTGTCCCTCGCAACTAGGCAGGAGTCCTGACGTCGCTGAAGAAACACGTGGGTGGAAGGGCCATCCCCGTCGTAACTCGAGAATATACCCCAGGTTCCCGCCGCAACTCGAGAAAAACCATGAGACTTCCCCCTCGCCGCGAGATGAGGCCCGATTCCCCTGCACTGCGTGCAGAGCAATTCCGTGTTGCACATCACACATGAAAGGAGCCTTGATTTCCTTGATGGCACTCCAGAGAAACCCCAAGAACACTGTTTCAAGGCTAGAGGGATCCTGAGGTCACTGTAGCAACACGAAAGAGCTCCGTGGACCAAAAATCAACTCGAGATGAGAGGTTAGTCCCTGGCTTCGACTCCAGAGGAATACCCCCTTACCACAAGCACCTCAAGAGGAGGCTTCTCTCAGCTCTAGGTATGTGAGAGGGACCCTGAGTTTGCGGCCTCAAGTGGAATGGACACCGCGATGCCCTGACTCGAAATAAGGCCGGATATCCCTGCAGTGACTGGAATGCAGGCTCGTCTTGCATCTCCTAAGAAGAAAGGGTGTCTGAATCCCCTGTGGAGACCACAGAGAAAGACCTAGTTCCCCACCTCATCGCGACAGGAGGCCTCAAATCCTTTGAAAACTGCAGAGGTATGCGGAGATCAGTGCCTCCAAAGGAGACGATACCTGACTCCTCGTGAAACTTGATAGGAGACCCAGGATTCCTGTGGCACGTGGAAAGGGACCCGTGGTCTCCCGTCTCAGCTGGAGAGGCGTCCCAATTGCCCTGCCAAGCCTCGAGGAGAATCCCGAGTTGTCCCTCGCAACTAGGCAGGAGTCCTGACGTGGCTGAACAAACACGTGGGTGGAAGGGCCATCCCCGTCGTAACTCGAGAATATACCCCAGGTTCCCGCCGCAACTCGAGAAAAACCATGAGACTTCCCCCTCGATGCGAGATGAGGCCCGATTCCCCTGCACTGCATGCAGAGCAATTCCGTCTTGCACATCACACATGAAAGGAGCCTTGATTTCCTTGATGGCACTCCAGAGAAACCCCAAGAACACTGTTTCAAGGCTAGAGGGATCCTGAGGTCACTGTAGCAACACGAAAGAACTCTGTGGACGAAAAATCAACTCGAAAAGAGAGGTTAGTCCCTGGATTCGTCTCCAGAGGAATACCACCTTACCACAAGCACCTCAAGAGGAGGCTTCTCTCAGCTCTAGGTATGTGAGAGGGACCCTGAGTTTGCGGCCTCAAGTGGAATGGACACCGCGATGCCCTGACTCGAAATAAGGCCGGATATCCCTGCAGTGACTTGAATGCAGGCTCGTCTTGCATCTCCCAAGAAGAAAGGATGTCTGAATCCCCTGTGGAGACCACAGAGAAAGACCTAGTTCCCCACCTCATCGCGACCGGAGGCCTCACATCCTTTGAAAACTCCAGAGGTACGCGGAGATCAGTGCCTCCAAAGGAGACGATGCCTGACTCCTCGTGAAACTTGATAGGAGTCCCAGGATTCTTGTGGCACGTGGAAAGGGACCCTTGGTCTCCCGTCTCAGCTGGAGAGGCGTCCCAATTGCCCTGCAAAGCCTCGAGGAGAATCCCGAGTTGTCCCTCGCAACTAGGCAGGAGTCCTGACGTGGCTGAACAAACACGTGGGTGGAAGGGCCATCCCCGTCGTAACTCGAAAATATACCCCAGGTTCCCGCCGCAACTCGAGAAAAACCATGAGACTTCCCCTTCACCGCGAGATGAGGCCCGATTCCCCTGCACTGCGTGCAGAGCAATTCTGTGTTGCACATCACACATGAAAGGAGCCTTGATTTCCTTGATGGCACTCCAGAGAAACCCCAAGAACACTGTTTCAAGGCTAGAGGGATCCTGAGGTCACTGTAGCAACACGAAAGAGCTCCGTGGACCAAAAATCAACTCGAGATGAGAGGTTAGTCCCTGGCTTCGACTCCAGAGGAATACCCCCTTACCACAAGCACCTCAAGAGGAGGCTTCTCTCAGCTCTAGGTATGTGAGAGGGACCCTGAGTTTGCGGCCTCAAGTGGAATGGACACCGCGATGCCCTGACTTGAAATAAGGCCGGATATCCCTGCAGTGACTGGAATGCAGGCTCGTCTTGCATCTCCCAAGAAGAAAGGGTGTCTGAATCCCCTGTGGAGACCACAGAGAAAGACCTAGTTCCCCACCTCATTGCGACAGGAGGCCTCAAATCCTTTGAAAACTCCAGAGGTATGCGGAGATCAGTGCCTCCAAAGGAGACGATGCCTGACTCCTCGTGAAACTTGATAGGAGACCCAGGATTCCTGTGGCACGAGGAAAGGGACCCGTGGTCGCCCGTCTCAGCTGGAGAGGCGTCCCAATTGCCCTGCAAAGCCTCGAGGAGAATCCCGAGTTGTCCCTCGCAACTAGGCAGGAGTCCTGACATGGCTGAACACACACGTGTGTGGAAGGGCCATCCCCGTCGTAACTCGAGAATATACCCCAGGTTCCCGCCTCAACTCGAGAAAAACCATGAGACTTCCCCCTCGCCGCGAGATGAGGCCCGATTCCCCTGCACTGCGTGCAGAGCAATTCCGTGTTGCACATCACACATGAAAGGAGCCTTGATTTCCTTGATGGCACTCCAGAGAAACCCCAAGAACACTGTTTCAAGGCTAGAGGGATCCTGAGGTCACTGTAGCAACACGAAAGAGCTCCGTGGACCAAGAATCAACACGAGATGAGAGGTTAGTCCCTGGCTTTGACTCCTGAGGAATACCACCTTACCACAAGCACCTCAAGAGGAGGCTTCTCTCAGCTCTAGGTATGTGAGAGGGATCCTGAGTTTGCGGCCTCAAGTGGAATGGACACCGTGATGCCCTGACTCGAAATAAGGCCGGATATCCCTGCAGTGACTTGAATGCAGGCTCGTCTTGAATCTCCCAAGAAGAAAGGATGTCTGAATCCCCTGTGGAGACCATAGAGAAACACCTAGTTCCCCACCTCATGGCGACCGGAGGCCTCACATCCTTTGAAAACTCCAGAGGTACGCGGAGATCAGTGCCTCCAAAGGAGACGATGCCTGACTCCTCGTGAAACTTGATAGGAGTCCCAGGATTCTTGTGGCACGTGGAAAGGGACCCTTGGTCTCCCGCCTCAGCTGGAGAGGCGTTCCAATTGCCCTGCCAAGCCTCGAGGAGAATCCCGAGTTGTCCCTCGCAACTAGGCAGGAGTCCTGACGTGGCTGAACAAACACGTGGGTGGAAGGGCCATCCCCGTCGTAACTCGAGAATATACCCCAGGTTCCCGCCGCAACTCGAGAAAAACCATGAGACTTCCCCCTCGATGCGAGATGAGGCCCGATTCCCCTGTACTGCATGCAGAGCAATTCCGTCTTGCACATCACACATGAAAGGAGCCTTGATTTCCTTGATGGCACTCCAGAGAAACCCCAAGAACACTGTTTCAAGGATAGAGGGATCCTGAGGTCACTGTAGCAACACGAAAGAACTCTGTGGACGAAAAATCAACTCGAAAAGAGAGGTTAGTCCCTGGATTCGTCTCCAGAGGAATACCACCTTACCACAAGCACCTCAAGAGGAGGCTTCTCTCAGCTCTAGGTATGTGAGAGGGACCCTGAGTTTGCGGCCTCAAGTGGAATGGACACCGCGATGCCCTGACTCGAAATAAGGCCGGATATCCCTGCAGTGACTTCAATGCAGGCTCGTCTTGCATCTCCCAGGACGAAAGGATGTCTGAATACCCTGTGGAAAGCACAGAGAAAGACTTAGTTCCCCACCTCATCGCGACCGATAGCCTCACATTCTTTGAAAACTCCAGAGGTACGCGGAGATCAGTGCCTCCAAAGGAGACGATGGCTGACTCCTCGTGAAACTTGATAGGAGTCCCAGGATTCCTGTGGCACTTGGAAAGGGACACTTGGTCTCCCGCCTCAGCTGGAGAGGCGTCCCAATTGCCCTGCCAAGCCTCGAGGAGAATCCAGAGTTGTCCCTCGCAACTAGGCAGGAGTCCTGACGTCGCTGAAGAAACACGTGGGTGGAAGGGCCATCCCCGTCGTAACTCGAGAATATACCCCAGGTTCCCGCCGCAACTCGAGAAAAACCATGAGACTTCCCCCTCGCCGCGAGATGAGGCCCGATTCCCCTGCACTGCGTGCAGAGCAATTCTGTGTTGCACATCACACATGAAAGGAGCCTTGATTTCCTTGATGGCACTCCAGAGAAACCCCAAGAACACTGTTTCAAGGCTAGAGGGATCCTGAGGTCACTGTAGCAACAAGAAAGAGCTCCGTGGACCAAGAATCAACACGAGATGAGAGGTTCGTCCCTGGCTTCGACTCCTGAGGAATACCACCTTACCACAAGCACCTCAAGAGGAGGCTTCTCTCAGCTCTAGGTATGTGAGAGGGATCCTGAGTTTGCGGCCTCAAGTGGAATGGACACCGCGATGCCCTGACTCGAAATAAGGCCGGATATCCCTGCAGTGACTTCAATGCAGGCTCGTCTTGCATCTCCCAAGAAGAAAGGATGTCTGAATCCCCTGTGGAGACCACAGAGAAACACCTAGTTCCCCACCTCATCTCGACCGGAGGCCTCACATCCTTTGAAAACTCCAGAGGTACGCGGAGATCAGTGCCTCCAAAGGAGACGATGCCTGACTCCTCGTGAAAATTGATAGAAGTCCCAGGAATCTTGTGGCACGTGGAAAGGGACCCTTGGTCTCCCGCCTCAGGTGGAGAGGCGTTCCAATTGCCCTGCCAAGCCTCGAGGAGAATCCCGAGTTGTCCCTCGCAACTAGGCAGGAGTCCTGACGTGGCTGAACAAACACGTGGGTGGAAGGGCCATCCCCGTCGTAACTCGAGAATATACCCCAGGTTCCCGCCGCAACTCGAGAAAAACCATGAGACTTGCCCCTCGATGCGAGATGAGGCCCGATTCCCCTGTACTGCGTGCAGAGCAATTCCGTCTTGCACATCACACATGAAAGGAGCCTTGATTTCCTTGATGGCACTCCAGAGAAACCCCAAGAACACTGTTTCAAGGATAGAGGGATCCTGAGGTCACTGTAGCAACACGAAAGAACTCTGTGGACCAAAAATCAACTCGAAAAGAGAGGTTAGTCCCTGGATTCGTCTCCAGAGGAATACCACCTTACCACAAGCACCTCAAGAGGAGGCTTCTCTCAGCTCTAGGTATGTGAGAGGGACCCTGAGTTTGCGGCCTCAAGTGGAATGGACACCGCGATGCCCTGACTCGAAATAAGGCCGGATATCCCTGCAGTGACTTCAATGCAGGCTCGTCTTGCATCTCCCAGGACGAAAGGATGTCTGAATCCCCTGTGGAAAGCACAGAGAAAGACTTAGTTCCCCACCTCATCGCGACCGATAGCCTCACATCCTTTGAAAACTCCAGAGGTACGCGGAGATCAGTGCCTCCAAAGGAGACGATGCCTGACTCCTCGTGAAACTTGATAGGAGTCCCAGGATTCCTGTGGCACTTGGAAAGGGACACTTGGTCTCCCGCCTCAGCTGGAGAGGCGTCCCAATTGCCCTGCCAAGCCTCGAGGAGAATCCAGAGTTGTCCCTCGCAACTAGGCAGGAGTCCTGACGTCGCTGAACAAACACGTGGGTGGAAGGGCCATCCCCGTCGTAACTCGAGAATATACCCCAGGTTCCCGCCGCAACTCGAGAAAAACCATGAGACTTCCCCCTCGCCGCGAGATGAGGCCCGATTCCCCTGCACTGCGTGCAGAGCAATTCCGTGTTGCACATCACACATGAAAGGAGCCTTGATTTCCTTGATGGCACTCCAGAGAAACCCCAAGAACACTGTTTCAAGGCTAGAGGGATCCTGAGGTCACTGTAGCAACACGAAAGAGCTCCCTGGGCCAAAAATCAACTCGAGATGAGAGGTTAGTCCCTGGCTTCGACTCCAGAGGAATACCACCTTACCACAAGCACCTCAAGAGTAGGCTTCTCTCAGCTCTAGGTATGTGAGAGGGACCCTGAATTTGCGGCCTCAAGTGGAATGGACACCGCGATGCCCTGACTCGAAATAAGGCCGGATATCCCTGCAGTGACTTGAATGCAGGCTCGTCTTTCATCTCCCAAGATGAAAGGATGTCTGAATCCCCTGTGGAGACCACAGAGAAAGACCTAGTTCCCCACCTCATGGCGACCGGAGGCCTCACATCCTTTGAAAACTCCAGAGGTACGCGGAGATCAGTGCCTCCAAAGGAGACGATGCCTGACTCCTCGTGAAACTTGATAGGAGTCCCAGGATTCCTGTGGCACGTGGAAAGGGACCCTTGGTCTCCCGCCTCAGCTGGAGAGGCGTCCCAATTGCCTTGCCAAGCCTCGAGGAGAATCCCGAGTTGTGTCTCGCAACTAGGCAGGAGTCCTGACGTGGCTGAACAAACACGTGGGTGGAAGGGCCATCCCCGTCGTAACTCGAGAATATACCCCAGGTTCCCGCCGCAACTCGAGAAAAACCATGAGACTTCCCCCTCGCCGCGAGATGAGGCCCGATTCCCCTGCACTGCGTGCAGAGCAATTCCGTGTTGCACATCACACATGAAAGGAGCCTTGATTTCCTTGATGGCACTCCAGAGAAACCCCAAGAACACTGTTTCAAGGCTAGAGGGATCCTGAGGTCACTGTAGCAACACGAAAGAGCTCCGTGGACCAAGAATCAACACGAGATGAGAGGTTAGTCCCTGGCTTCGACTCCTGAGGAATACCACCTTACCACAAGCACCTCAAGAGGAGGCTTCTCTCAGCTCTAGGTATGTGAGAGGGATCCTGAGTTTGCGGCCTCAAGTGGAATGGACACCGCGATGCCCTGACTCGAAATAAGGCCGAATATCCCTGCAGTGACTTGAATGCAGGCTCGTCTTGCATCTCCCAAGAAGAAAGGATGTCTGAATCCCCTGTGGAGACCACAGAGAAACACCTAGTTCCCCACCTCATCACGACCGGAGGCCTCACATCCTTTGAAAACTCCAGAGGTACGCGGAGATCAGTGCCTCCAAAGGAGACGATGCCTGACTCCTCGTGAAACTTGATAGGAGTCCCAGGATTCTTGTGGCACGTGGAAAGGGACACTTGGTCTCCCGCCTCAGCTGGAGAGGCGTTCCAATTGCCCTGCCAAGCCTCGAGGAGAATCCCGAGTTGTCCCTCGCAACTAGGCAGGAGTCCTGACGTGGCTGAACAAACACGTGGGTGGAAGGGCCATCCCCGTCGTAACTCGAGAATATACCCCAGGTTCCCGCCGCAACTCGAGAAAAACCATGAGACTTCCCCCTCGATGCGAGATGAGGCCCGATTCCCCTGCACTGCGTGCAGAGCAATTCCGTCTTGCACATCACACATGAAAGGAGCCTTGATTTCCTTGATGGCACTCCAGAGAAACCCCAAGAACACTGTTTCAAGGATAGAGGGATCCTGAGGTCACTGTAGCAACACGAAAGAACTCTGTGGACCAAAAATCAACTCGAAAAGAGAGGTTAGTCCCTGGATTCGTCTCCAGAGGAATACCACCTTACCACAAGCACCTCAAGAGGAGGCTTCTCTCAGCTCTAGGTATGTGAGAGGGACCCTGAGTTTGCGGCCTCAAGTGGAATGGACACCGCGATGCCCTGACTCGAAATAAGGCCGGATATCCCTGCAGTGACTTCAATGCAGGCTCGTCTTGCATCTCCCAGGACGAAAGGATGTCTGAATCCCCTGTGGAAAGCACAGAGAAAGACTTAGTTCCCCACCTCATCGCGAACGATAGCCTCACATCCTTTGAAAACTCCAGAGGTACGCGGAGATCAGTGCCTCCAAAGGAGACGATGCCTGACTCCTCGTGAAACTTGATAGGAGTCCCAGGATTCCTGTGGCACTTGGAAAGGGACACTTGGTCTCCCGCCTCAGCTGGAGAGGCGTCCCAATTGCCCTGCCAAGCCTCGAGGAGAATCCAGAGTTGTCCCTCGCAACTAGGCAGGAGTCCTGACGTCGCTGAAGAAACACGTGGGTGGAAGGGCCATCCCCGTCGTAACTCGAGAATATACCCCAGGTTCCCGCCGCAACTCGAGAAAAACCATGAGACTTCCCCCTCGCCGCGAGATGAGGCCCGATTCCCCTGCACTGCGTGCAGAGCAATTCCGTGTTGCACATCACACATGAAAGGAGCCTTGATTTCCTTGATGACACTCCAGAGAAACCCCAAGAACACTGTTTCAAGGCTAGAGGGATCCTGAGGTCACTGTAGCAACACGAAAGAGCTCCGTGGGCCAAAAATCAACTCGAGATGAGAGGTTAGTCCCTGGCTTCGACTCCAGAGGAATACCACCTTACCACAAGCACCTCAAGAGGAGGCTTCTCTCAGCTCTAGGTATGTGAGAGGGACCCTGAGTTTGCGGCCTCAAGTGGAATGGACACCGCGATGCCCTGACTCGAAATAAGGCCGGATATCCCTGCAGTGACTTGAATGCAGGCTCGTCTTGCATCTCCGAAGATGAAAGGATGTCTGAATCCCCTGTGGAGACCACAGAGAAAGACCTATTTCCCCACCTCATGGCGACCGGAGGCCTCACATCCTTTGAAAACTCCAGAGGTACGCGGAGATCAGTGCCTCCAAAGGAGACGATGCCTGACTCCTCGTGAAACTTGATAGGAGTCCCAGGATTCCTGTGGCACGTGGAAAGGGACCCTTGGTCTCCCGCCTCAGCTGGAGAGGCGTCCCAATTGCCTTGCCAAGCCTCGAGGAGAATCCCGAGTTGTGTCTCGCAACTAGGCAGGAGTCCTGACGTCGCTGAAGAAACACGTGGGTGGAAGGGCCATCCCCGTCGTAACTCGAGAATATACCCCAGGTTCCCGCCGCAACTCGAGAAAAACCATGAGACTTCCCCCTCGCCGCGAGATGAGGCCCGATTCCCCTGCACTCCGTGCAGAGCAATTCTGTGTTGCACATCACACATGAAAGGAGCCTTGATTTCCTTCATGGCACTCCAGAGAAACCCCAAGAACACTGTTTCAAGGCTAGAGGGATCCTGAGGTCACTGTAGCAACACGAAAGAGCTCCGTGGACCAAAAATCAACTCGAGATGAGAGGTTAGTCCCTTGCTTCGACTCCAGAGGAATACCACCTTACCACAAGCACCTCAAGAGGAAGCTTCTCTCAGCTCTAGGTATGTGAGAGGGACCCTGAGTTTGCGGCCTCAAGTGGAATGGACACCGCGATGCCCTGACGCGAAATAAGGCTGGATATCCCTGCAGTGACTGGAATGCAGGCTCGTCTTGCATCTCCCAAGAAGAAAGGATGTCTGAATCCCCTGTGGAGACCACAGAGAAACACCTAGTTCCCCACCTCATCGCGACCGGAGGCCTCACATCCTTTGAAAACTCCAGAGGTACGCGGAGATCAGTGCCTCCAAAGGAGACGATGCCTGACTCCTCGTGAAACTTGATAGGGGTCCCAGGATTCCTGTGGCACGTGGAAAGGGACCCTTGGTCTCCCGCCTCAGCTGGAGAGGCGTCCCAATTGCCTTGCCAAGCCTCGAGGAGAATCCCGAGTTGTGTCTCGCAACTAGGCAAGAGTCCTGACGTGGCTGAACAAACACGTGGGTGGAAGGGCCATCCCCGTCGTAACTCGAGAATATACCCCAGGTTCCCGCCGCAACTCGAGAAAAACCATGATACTTCCCCCTCGATGCGAGATGAGGCCCGATTCCCCTGTACTGCGTGCAGAGCAATTCCGTCTTGCACATCACACATGAAAGGAGCCTTGATTTCCTTGATGGCACTCCAGAGAAACCCCAAGAACACTGTTTCAAGGATAGAGGGATCCTGAGGTCACTGTAGCAACACGAAAGAACTCTGTGGACCAAAAATCAACTCGAAAAGAGAGGTTAGTCCCTGGATTCGTCTCCAGAGGTATACCACCTTACCACAAGTACCTCAAGAGGAGGCTTCTCTCAGCTCTAGGTATGTGAGAGGGACCCTGAGTTTGCGGCCTCAAGTGGAATGGACACCGCGATGCCCTGACTCGAAATAAGGCCGGATATCCCTGCAGTGACTTCAATGCAGGCTCGTCTTGCATCTCCCAGGACGAAAGGATGTCTGAATCCCCTGTGGAAAGCACAGAGAAAGACTTAGTTCCCCACCTCATCGCGACCGATAGCCTCACATCCTTTGAAAACTCCAGAGGTACGCGGAGATCAGTGCCTCCAAAGGAGACGATGCCTGACTCCTCGTGAAACTTGATAGGAGTCCCAGGATTCCTGTGGCACTTGGAAAGGGACCCTTGGTCTCCCGCCTCAGCTGGAGAGGCGTTCCAATTGCCCTGCCAAGCCTCGAGGAGAATCCAGAGTTGTCCCTCGCAACTAGGCAGGAGTCCTGACGTCGCTGAAGAAACACGTGGGTGGAAGGGCCATCCCCGTCGTAACTCGAGAATATACCCCAGGTTCCCGCCGCAACTCGAGAAAAACCATGAGACTTCCCCCTCGCCGCGAGATGAGGCCCGATTCCCCTGCACTGCGTGCAGAGCAATTCCGTGTTGCACATCACACATGAAAGGAGCCTTGATTTCCTTGATGGCACTCCAGAGAAACCCCAAGAACACTGCTTCAAGGCTAGAGGGATCCTGAGGTCACTGTAGCAACACGAAAGAGCTCCGTGGGCCAAAAATCAACTCGAGATGAGAGGTTAGTCCCTGGCTTCGACTCCAGAGGAATACCACCTTACCACAAGCACCTCAAGAGGAGGCTTCTCTCAGCTCTAGGTATGTGAGAGGGACCCTGAGTTTGCGGCCTCAAGTGGAATGGACACCGCGATGCCCTGACTCGAAATAAGGCCGGATATCCCTGCAGTGACTTGAATGCAGGCTCGTCTTGCATCTCCAAAGATGAAAGGATGTCTGAATCCCCTGTGGAGACCACAGAGAAAGACCTAGTTCCCCACCTCATGGCGACCGGAGGCATCACATCCTTTGAAAACTCCAGAGGTACGCGGAGATCAGTGCCTCCAAAGGAGACGATGACTGACTCCTCGTGAAACTTGATAGGAGTCCCAGGATTCCTGTGGCACGTGGAAAGGGACCCTTGGTCTCCCGCCTCAGCTGGAGAGGCGTCACAATTGCCTTGCCAAGCCTCGAGGAGAATCCCGAGTTGTCCCTCGCAACTAGGCAAGAGTCCTGACGTGGCTGAACAAACACGTGTGTGGAAGGGCCATCCCCGTCGTAACTCGAGAATATACCCCAGGTTTCCGCCGCAACTCGAGAAAAACCATGAGACTTCCCCCTCGCCGCGAGATGAGGCCCGATTCCCCTGCACTGCGTGCAGAGCAATTCTGTGTTGCACATCACACATGAAAGGAGCCTTGATTTCCTTCATGGCACTCCAGAGAAACCCCAAGAACACTGTTTCAAGGCTAGAGGGATCCTGAGGTCACTGTAGCAACACGAAAGAGCTCCGTGCACCAAAAATCAACTCGAGATGAGAGGATAGTCCCTGGCTTCGACTCCAGAGGAATACCACCTTACCACAAGCACCTCAAGAGGAGGCTTCTCTCAGCTCTAGGTATGTGAGAGGGACCCTGAGTTTGCGGCCTCAAGTGGAATGGACACCGCGATGCCCTGACTCGAAATAAACCCGGATATCCCTGCAGTGACTGGAATGCAGGCTCGTCTTACATCTCCCAAGACGAAAGGGTGTCTGAATCCCCTGTGGAGACCACAGAGAAAGACCTAGTTCCCCACCTCATCGCGACAGGAGGCCTCAAATCCTTTGAAAACTCCAGAGGTACGCAGAGATCAGTGCCTCCAAAGGAGACGATGCCTGACTCCTCGTGAAACTTGATAGGAGACCCAGGATTCCTGTGGCACGTGGAAAGGGACCCTTGGTCTCCCGTCTCAGCTGGAGAGGCGTCCCAATTGCCCTGCAAAGCCTCGAGGAGAATCCCGAGTTGTCCTTCGCAACTAGGCAGGAGTCCTGACATGGCTGAACACACACGTGTGTGAAAGGGCCATCCCCGTCGGAACTCGAGAATATACCCCAGGTTCCCGCCGCAACTCGAGAAAAACCATGAGACTTCCCCCTCGCCGCGAGATGAGGCCCGATTCCCCTGCATTGCATGCAGAGCAATTCCGTGTTGCACATCACACATGAAAGGAGCCTTGATTTCCTTGATGGCACTCCAGAGAAACCCCAAGAACACTGTTTCAAGGCTAGAGGAATCCTGAGGTCACTGTAGCAACACGAAAGAGCTCCGTGGGCCAAAAATCAACTCGAGATGAGAGGATAGTCCCTGGCTTCGACTCCAGAGGAATACCACCTTACCACAAGCACCTCAAGAGGAGGCTTCTCTCAGCTCTAGGTATGTGAGAGGGACCCTGAGTTTTCGGCCTCAAGTGGAATGGACACCGCGATGCCCTGACTCGAAATAAACCCGGATATCCCTGCAGTGACTGGAATGCAGGCTCGTCTTGCATCTCCCAAGACGAAAGGGTGTCTGAATCCCCTGTGGAGACCACAGAGAAAGACCTAGTTCCCCACCTCATCGCGACAGGAGGCCTCAAATCCTTTGAAAACTCCAGAGGTATGCGGAGATCAGTGCCTCCAAAGGAGACGATGCCTGACTCCTCGTGAAACTTGATAGGAGACCCAGGATTCCTGTGGCACGTGGAAAGGGACCCTTGGTCTCCCGTCTCAGCTGGAGAGGCGTCCCAATTGCCCTGCAAAGCCTCGAGGAGAATCCCGAGTTGTCCTTCGCAACTAGGCAGGAGTCCTGACATGGCTGAACACACACGTGTGTGAAAGGGCCATCCCCGTCGGAACTCGAGAATATACCCCAGGTTCCCGCCGCAACTCGAGAAAAACCATGAGACTTCCCCCTTGCCGCGAGATGAGGCCCGATTCCCCTGCATTGCATGCAGAGCAATTCCGTGTTGCACATCACACATGAAAGGAGCCTTGATTTACTTGATGGCACTCCAGAGAAACCCCAAGAACACTGTTTCAAGGCTAGAGGGATCCTGAGGTCACTGTAGCAACACGAAAGAGCTCCGTGGACCAAGAATCAACACGAGATGAGAGGTTAGTCCCTGGCTTCGACTCCTGAGAAATACCACCTTACCACAAGCACCTCAAGAGGAGGCTTCTCTCAGCTCTAGGTATGTGAGAGGGATCCTGAGTTTGCGGCCTCAAGTGGAATGGACACCGCGATGCCCTGACTCGAAATAAGGCCGGATATCCCTGCAGTGACTTGAATGCAGGCTCGTCTTGCATCTCCCAAGAAGAAAGGATGTCTGAATCCCCTGTGGAGACCACAAAGAAAGACCTAGTTCCCCACTTCATCGCGACCGGAGGCCTCACATCCTTTGAAAACTCCAGAGGTACGCGGAGATCAGTGCCTCCAAAGGAGACGATGCCTGACTCCTCGTGAAACTTGATAGGAATCCCAGGATTCTTGTGGCACGTGGAAAGGGACCCTTGGTCTCCCGCCTCAGCTGGAGAGGCGTCCCAATTGCCCTGCCAAGCCTCGAGGAGAATCCCGAGTTGTCCCTCGCAACTAGGCAGGAGTCCTGACGTGGCTGGACAAACACATGGGTGGAAGGGCCATCCCCGTCGTAACTCGAGAATATACCCCAGGTTCCCGCCGCAACTCGAGAAAAACCATGAGACTTCCCCCTCGATGCGAGATGAGGCCCGATTCCCCTGTACTGCGTGCAGAGCAATTCCGTCTTGCACATCACACATGAAAGGAGCCTTGATTTCCTTGATGGCACTCCAGAGAAACACCAAGAACACTGTTTCAAGGCTAGAGGGATCCTGAGGTCACTGTAGCAACACGAAAGAGCTCCGTCGGCCAAAAATCAACTCGAGATGAGAAGTTAGTCCCTGGCTTTGACTCCAGAGGAATACCACCTTACCACAAGCACCTCAAGAGGAGGCTTCTCTCAGCTCTAGGTATGTGAGAGGGATCCTGAGTTTGCGGCCTCAAGTGGAATGGACACCGCGATGCCCTGACTCGAAATAAGGCCGGATAACCCTGCAGTGACTTGAATGCAGGCTCGTCTTGCATCTCCCAAGAAGAAAGGATGTCTGAATCCCCTGTGGAGACCACAAAGAAAGACCTAGTTTCCCACCTCATCGCGACCGGAGCCCTCACATCCTTTGAAAACTCCAGAGGTACGCGGAGATCAGTGCCTCCAAAGGAGACGATGCCTGACTCCTCGTGAAACTTGATAGGAGTCCTAGGATTTCTGTGGCACTTGGAAAGGGATACTTGGTCTCCCGCCTCAGCTGGAGAGGCGTCCCAATTGCCCTGCCAAGCCTCGAGGAGAATCCAGAGTTGTCCCTCGCAAGTAGGCAGGAGTCCTGACGTCGCTGAAGAAACACGTGGGTGGAAGGGCCATCCCCGTCGTAACTCGAGAATATACCCCAGGTTCCCGCCGCAACTCGAGAAAAACCATGAGACTTCCCCCTCGCCGCGAGATGAGGCCCGATTCCCCTGTACTGCGTGCAGAGCAATTCCGTGTTGCACATCACACATGAAAGGAGCCTTGATTTCCTTGATGGCACTCCAGAGAAACCCCAAGAACACTGTTTCAAGGCTAGAGGGATCCTGAGGTCACTGTAGCAACACGAAAGAACTCTGTGGACCAAAAATAAACTTGAAAAGAGAGGTTAGTCCCTGGATTCTTCTCCAGAGGAATACCACCTTACCACAAGCACCTCAAGAGGAGGCTTCTCTCAGCTCTAGGTATGTGAGAGGGACCCTGAGTTTGCGGCCTCAAGTGGAATGGACACCGCGATGCCCTGACTCGAAATAAGGCCGGATATCCCTGCAGTGACTTCAATGCAGGCTCGTCTTGCATCTCCCAGGACGAAAGGATGTCTGAATGCCCTGTGGAAAGCACAGAGAAAGACTTAGTTCCCCACCTCATCGCGACCGATAGCCTCACATCCTTTGAAAACTCCAGAGGTACGCGGAGATCAGTGCCTCCAAAGGAGACGATGCCTGACTCCTCGTGAAACTTGATAGGAGTCCCAGGATTTCTGTGGCACTTGGAAAGGGACCCTTGGTCTCCCGCCTCAGCTGGAGAGGCGTCCCAATTGCCCTGCCAAGCCTCGAGGAGAATCCAGAGTTGTCCCTCGCAAGTAGGCAGGAGTCCTGACGTCGCTGAAGAAACACGTGGGTGGAACGGCCATCCCCGTCGTAACTCGAGAATATACCCCAGGTTCCCGCCGCAACTCGAGAAAAACCATGAGACTTCCCCCTCGCCGCGAGATGAGGCCCGATTCCCCTGCACTGCGTGCAGAGCAATTCCGTGTTGCACATCACACATGAAAGGAGCCTTGATTTCCTTGATGGCACTCCAGAGAAACCCCAAGAACACTGTTTCAAGGCTAGAGGGATCCTGAGGTCACTGTAGCAACAGGAAAGAGCTCTGTGGACCAAAAATCAACTCGCGATGAGAGGTTAGTCCCTGGCTTCGACTCCAGAGGAATACCACCTTACCACAAGCACCTCAAGAGGAGGCTTCTCTCAGCTCTAGGTATGTGAGAGGGACCCTGAGTTTGCGGCCTCAAGTGGAATGGACACCGCAATGCCCTGACTCGAAATAAGGCCGGATATCCCTGCAGTGACTGGAATGCAGTCTCGTCTTGCATCTCCCAAGACGAAAGGGTGTCTGAATCCCCTGTGGAGACCACAGAGAAAGACCTAGTTCCCCACCTCATCGCGACAGGAGGCCTCAAATCCTTTGAAAACTCCAGAGGTATGCGGAGATCAGTGCCTCCAAAGGAGACGATGCCTGACTCCTCGTGAAACTTGATAGGAGACCCAGGATTCCTGTGGCACGTGGAAAGGGACTCTTGGTCTCCCGGCTCAGCTGGAGAGGCGTCCCAATTGCCCTGCAAAGCCTCGAGGAGAATCCAGAGTTGTGTCTCGCAACTAGGCAGGAGTCCTGACATGGCTGAACACACACGTGTGTGGAAGGGCCATCCCCGTCGGAACTCGAGAATATACCCCAGGTTCCCGCCGCAACTCGAGAAAAACCATGAGACTTCCCCCTCGCCGCGAGATGAGGCCCGATTCCCCTGTACTGCGTGCAGAGCAATTCCGTCTTGCACATCACACATGAAAGGAGCCTTGATTTCCTTGATGGCACTCCAGAGAAACCCCAAGAACACTGTTTCAAGGCTAGAGGGATCCTGAGGTCACTGTAGCAACACGAAAGAACTCTGTGGACCAAAAATCAACTCGAAAAGAGAGGTTAGTCCCTGGATTCTTCTCCAGAGGAATACCACCTTACCACAAGCACCTCAAGAGGAGGCTTCTCTCAGCTCTAGGTATGTGAGAGGGACCCTGAGTTTGCGGCCTCAAGTGGAATGGACACCGCGATGCCCTGACTCAAAATAAGGCCGGATATCCCTGCAGTGACTTCAATGCAGGCTCGTCTTGCATCTCCCAGGACGAAAGGATGTCTGAATGCCCTGTGGAAAGCACAGAGAAAGACTTAGTTACCCACCTCATCGCGACCGATAGCCTCACATCCTTTGAAAACTCCAGAGGTACGCGGAGATCAGTGCCTTCAAAGGAGACGATGCCTGACTCCTCGTGAAACTTGATAGGAGTCCCAGGATTCCTGTGGCACTTGGAAAGGGACACTTGGTCTCCCGCCTCAGATGGAGAGGCGTCCAAATTGCCCTGCCAAGCCTCGAGGAGAATCCAGAGTTGTCCCTCGCAACTAGGCAGGAGTCCTGACGTCGCTGAAGAAACACGTGGGTGGAAGGGCCATCCCCGTCGTAACTCGAGAATATACCCCAGGTTCCCGCCGCAACTCGAGAAAAACCATGAGACTTCCCCCTCGATGCGAGATGAGGCCCGATTCCCCTGTACTGCGTGCAGAGCAATTCCGTCTTGCACATCACACATGAAAGGAGCCTTGATTTCCTTGATGGCACTCCAGAGAAACCCCAAGAACACTGTTTCAAGGCTAGAGGGATCCTGAGGTCACTGTAGCAACACGAAAGAACTCTGTGGACCAAAAATCAACTCGAAAAGAGAGGTTAGTCCCTGGCTTCGTCTCCAGAGGAATACCACCTTACCACAAGCACCTCAAGAGGAGGCTTCTCTCAGCTCTAGGTATGTGAGAGGGACCCTGAGTTTGCGGCCTCAAGTGGAATGGACACCGCGATGCCCTGACTCGAAATAAGGCCGGATATCCCTGCAGTGACTTGAATGCAGGCTCGTCTTGCATCTCCCAGGACGAAAGGATGTCTGAATCCCCTGTGGAAAGCACAGAGAAAGACTTAGTTCCCCACCTCATCGCGACCGATAGCCTCACATCCTTTGAAAACTCCAGAGGTACGCGGAGATCAGTGCCTCCAAAGGAGACGATGCCTGACTCCTCGTGAAACTTGATAGGAGTCCCAGGATTCCTGTGGCACTTGGAAAGGGACACTTGGTCTCCCGCCTCAGCTGGAGAGGCGTCCCAATTGCCCTGCCAAGCCTCGAGGAGAATCCAGAGTTGTCCCTCGCAACTAGGCAGGAGTCCTGACGTCGCTGAAGAAACACGTGGGTGGAAGGGCCATCCCCGTCGTAACTCGAGAATATACCCCAGGTTCCCGCCGCAACTCGAGAAAAACCATGAGACTTCCCCCTCACCGCAAGATGAGGCCCGATTCCCCTGCACTGCGTGCAGAGCAATTCCGTGTTGCACATCACACATGAAAGGAGCCTTGATTTCCTTGATGGCACTCCAGAGAAACCCCAAGAACACTGTTTCAAGGCTAGAGGGATCCTGAAGTCACTGTAGCAACACGAAAGAGCTCCGTGGGCCAAAAATCAACTCGAGATATGAGGTTAGTCCCTGGCTTCGACTCCAGAGGAATACCACCTTACCACAAGCACCTCAAGAGGAGGCTTCTCTCAGCTCTAGGTATGTGAGAGGGACCCTGAGTTTGCGGCCTCAAGTGGAATGGACACCGCGATGCCCTGACGCGAAATAAGGCTGGATATCCCTGCAGTGACTTGAATGCAGGCTCGTCTTGCATCTACCAAGATGAAAGGATGTCTGAATCCCCTGTGGAGACCACAGAGAAAGACCTAGTTCCCCACCTCATCGCGACCGGAGGCCTCACATCCTTTGAAAACTCCAGAGGTACGCGGAGATCAGTGCTTCCAAAGGAGACGATGCCTGACTCCTCGTGAAACTTGATAGGAGTCCCAGGATTCCTGTGGCACGTGGAAAGGGACCCTTGGTCTCCCGCCTCAGCTGGAGAGGCGTCCCAATTGCCTTGCCAAGCCTCGAGGAGAATCCCGAGTTGTTTCTCGCAACTAGGCAAGAGTCCTGACGTGGATGAAAAAACACGTGTGTGGAAGGGCCATCCCCGTCGTAACTCGAGAATATACCCCAGGTTTCCGCCGCAACTCGAGAAAAAGCATGAGACTTCCCCCTCGCCGCGAGATGAGGCCCGATTCCCCTGCACTGCGTGCAGAGCAATTCTGTGTTGCACATCACACATGAAAGGAGCCTTGATTTCCTTCATGGCACTCCAGAGAAACCCCAAGAACACTGTTTCAAGGCTAGAGGAATCCTGAGGTCACTGTAGCAACACGAAAGAGCTCCGTGGACCAAAAATCAACTCGAGATGAGAGGTTAGTCCCTGGCTTCGACTCCTGAGGAATACCACCTTACCACAAGCACCTCAAGAGGAGGCTTCTCTCAGCTCTAGGTATGTGAGAGGGACCCTGAGTTTGCGGCCTCAAGTGGAATGGACACCGCGATGCCCTGACTCGAAATAAGGCCTGATATCCCTGCAGTGACTGGAATGCAGGCTCGTCTTGCATCTCCCAAGACGAAAGGGTGTCTGAATCCCCTGTGGAGACCACAGAGAAACACCTAGTTCCCCACCTCATCGCGACAGGAGGCCTCAAATCCTTTGAAAACTCCAGAGGTATGCGGAGATCAGTGCCTCCAAAGGAGACGATGCCTGACTCCTCGTGAAACTTGATAGGAGACCCAGGATTCCTGTGGCACGTGGAAAGGGACCCTTGGTCTCCCGTCTCAGCTGGAGAGGCGTCCCAATTGCCCTGCCAAGCCTCGAGGAGAATCCCGAGTTGTCCCTCGCAACTAGGCAGGAGTCCTGACATGGCTGAACACACACGTGTGTGGAAGGGCCATCCCCGTCGTAACTCGAGAATGTACCCCAGGTTCCCGCCGCAACTCGAGAAAAACCATGAGACTTCCCCCTCGCCGCGAGATGAGGCACGATTCCCCTGCACTGCGTGCAGAGCAATTCCGTGTTGCACATCACACATGAAAGGAGCCTTGATTTCCTTGATGGCACTCCAGAGAAACCCCAAGAACACTGTTTCAAGGCTAGAGGGATCCTGAGGTCACTGTAGCAACACGAAAGAGCTCCGTGGACCAAGAATCAACACGAGATGAGAGGTTAGTCCCTGGCTTCGACTCCTGAGGAATACCACCTTACCACAAGCACCTCAAGAGGAGGCTTCTCTCAGCTCTAGGTATGTGAGAGGGATCCTGAGATTGCGGCCTCAAGTGGAATGGACACCGCGATGCCCTGACTCGAAATAAGGCCGGATATCCCTGCAGTGACTTGAATGCAGGCTCGTCTTGCATCTCCCAAGAAGAATGGATGTCTGAATCCCCTGTGGAGACCACAGAGAAACACCTAGTTCCCCACCTCATCGCGACCGCAGGCCTCACATCCTTTGAAAACTCCAGAGGTACGCGGAGATCAGTGCCTCCAAAGGAGACGATGCCTGACTCCTCGTGAAACTTGATAGGAGTCCCAGGATTCTTGTGGCACGTGGAAAGGGACCCTTGGTCTCCCGCCTCAGCTGGAGAGGCGTTCCAATTGCCCTGCCAAGCCTCGAGGAGAATCCCGAGTTGTCCCTCGCAACTAGGCAGGAGTCCTGACGTCGCTGAAGAAACACGTGGGTGGAAGGGCCATCCCCGTCGTAACTCGAGAATATACCCCAGGTTCCCGCCGCAACTCGAGAAAAACCATGAGACTTCCCCCTCGCCGCGAGATGAGGCCCGATTCCCCTGCACTGCGTGCAGAGCAATTCCGTGTTGCACATCACACATGAAAGGAGCCTTGATTTCCTTCATGGCACTCCAGAGAAACCCCAAGAACACTGTTTCAAGGCTAGAGGGATCCTGAGGTCACTGTAGCAACACGAAAGAGCTCCGTGGGGCAAAAATCAACTCGAGATGAGAGGTTAGTCCCTGGCTTCGACTCCAGAGGAATACCACCTTACCACAAGCACCTCAAGAGGAGGCTTCTCTCAGCTCTAGGTATGTGAGAGGGACCCTGAGTTTGCGGCCTCAAGTGGAATGGACACCGCGATGCCCTGACGCGAAATAAGGCTGGATATCCCTGCAGTGACTTGAATGCAGGCTCGTCTTGCATCTCCCAGGACGAAAGGATGTCTGAATCCCCTGTGGAGACCACAGAGAAAGACCTAGTTCCCCACCTCATCGCGACCGGAGGCCTCACATCCTTTGAAAACTCCAGAGGTACGCAGAGATCAGTGCTTCCAAAGGAGACGATGCCTGACTCCTCGTGAAACTTGATAGGAGTCCCAGGATTCCTGTGGCACGTGGAAAGGGACCCTTGGTCTCCCGCCTCAGCTGGAGAGGCGTCCCAATTGCCTTGCCAAGCCTCGAGGAGAATCCCGAGTTGTGTCTCGCAACTAGGCAAGAGTCCTGACGTGGCTGAACAAACACGTGTGTGGAAGGGCCATCCCCGTCGTAACTCGAGAATATACCCCAGGTTCCCGCCGCAACTCGAGAAAAACCATGAGACTTCCCCCTCGCCGCGAGATGATCCCCGATTCCCCTGCACTGCGTGCAGAGCAATTCTGTGTTGCACATCACACATGAAAGGAGCCTTGATTTCCTTCATGGCACTCCAGAGAAACCCCAAGAACACTGTTTCAAGGCTAGAGGAATCCTGAGGTCACTGTAGCAACACGAAAGAGCTCCGTGGACCAAAAATCAACTCGAGATGAGAGGTTAGTCCCTGGCTTCGACTCCTGAGGAATACCACCTTACCACAAGCACCTCAAGAGGAGGCTTCTCTCAGCTCTAGGTATGTGAGAGGGACCCTGAGTTTGCGGCCTCAAGTGGAATGGACACCGCGATGCCCTGACTCGAAATAAGGCCTGATATTCCTGCAGTGACTGGAATGCAGGCTCGTCTTGCATCTCCCAAGACGAAAGGGTGTCTGAATCCCCTGTGGAGACCACAGAGAAACACCTAGTTCCACACCTCATCGCGACAGGAGGCCTCAAATCCTTTGAAAACTCCAGAGGTACGCGGAGATCAGTGCCTCCAAAGGAGACGATGCCTGACTCCTCGTGAAACTTGATAGGAGACCCAGGATTCCTGTGGCACGTGGAAAGGGACCCTTGGTCTCCCGTCTCAGCTGGAGAGGCGTCCCAATTGCCCTGCAAAGCCTCGAGGAGAATCCCGAGTTGTCTCTCGCAACTAGGCAGGAGTCCTGACATGGCTGAACAAACACGTGTGTGGAAGGGCCATCCCCGTCATAACTCGAGAATGTACCCCAGGTTCCCGCCGCAACTCGAGAAAATCCATGAGACTTCCCCGTCGCCGCGAGATGAGGCACGATTCCCCTGCACTGCGTGCAGAGCAATTCCGTGTTGCACATCACACATGAAAGGAGCCTTGATTTCCTTGATGGCACTCCAGAGAAACCCCAAGAACACTGTTTCAAGGCTAGAGGGATCCTGAGGTCACTGTAGCAACACGAAAGAGCTCCGTGGACCAAGAATCAACACGAGATGAGAGGTTAGTCCCTGGCTTCGACTCCTGAGGAATACCACCTTACCACAAGCACCTCAAGAGGAGGCTTCTCTCAGCTCTAGGTATGTGAGAGGGATCCTGAGATTGCGGCCTCAAGTGGAATGGACACCGCGATGCCCTGACTCGAAATAAGGCCGGATATCCCTGCAGTGACTTGAATGCAGGCTCGTCTTGCATCTCCCAAGAAGAATGGATGTCTGAATCCCCTGTGGAGACCACAGAGAAACACCTAGTTCCCCACCTCATCGCGACCGGAGGCCTCACATCCTTTGAAACTCCAGAGGTATGCGGAGATCAGTGCCTCCAAAGGAGACGATGCCTGACTCCTCGTGAAACTTGATAGGAGTCCCAGGATTCTTGTAGCACGTGGAAAGGGACCCTTGGTCTCCCGCCTCAGCTGGAGAGGCGTTCCAATTGCCCTGCCAAGCCTCGAGGAGAATCCCGAGTTGTTCCTCGCAACTAGGCAGGAGTCCTGACGTGGCTGAACAAACACGTGGGTGGAAGGGCCTTCCCCGTCGTAACTCGAGAATATACCCCAGGTTCCCGCCGCAACTCGAGAAAAACCATGAGACTTCCCCCTCGATGCGAGATGAGGCCCGATTCCCCAGTACTGCGTGCAGAGCAATTCCGTCTTGCACATCACACATGAAAGGAGCCTTGATTTCCTTGATGGCACTCCAGAGAAACCCCAAAAACACTGTTTCAAGGATAGAGGGATCCTGAGGTCACTGTAGCAACACGAAAGAACTCTGTGGACCAAAAATCAACTCGAAAAGAGAGGTTAGTCCCTGGATTCGTCTCCAGAGGAATACCACCTTACCACAAGCACCTCAAGAGGAGGCTTCTCTCAGCTCTAGGTATGTGAGAGGGACCCTGAGTTTGCGGCCTCAAGTGGAATGGACACCGCGATGCCCTGACTCGAAATAAGGCCGGATATCCCTGCAGTGACTTCAATGCAGGCTCGTCTTGCATCTCCCAGGACGAAAGGATGTCTGAATCCCCTGTGGAAAGCACAGAGAAAGACTTAGTTCCCCACCTCATCGCGACCGATAGCCTCACATCCTTTGAAAACTCCAGAGGTACGCGGAGATCAGTGCCTCCAAAGGAGACGATGCCTGACTCCTCGTGAAACTTGATAGGAGTCCCAGGATTCCTGTGGCACGTGGAAAGGGACCCTTGGTCTCCCGCCTCAGCTGGAGAGGCGTCCCAATTGCCTTGCCAAGCCTCGAGGAGAATCCCGAGTTGTGTCTCGCAACTAGGCAAGAGTCCTGACGTGGCTGAACAAACACGTGTGTGGAAGGGCCATCCCCGTCGTAACTCGAGAATATACCCCAGGTTCCCGCCGCAACTCGAGAAAAACCATGAGACTTCCCCCTCGCCGCGAGATGAGGCCCGATTCCCCTGCACTGCGTGCAGAGCAATTCCGTCTTGCACATCACACATGAAAGGAGCCTTGATTTCCTTGATGGCACTCCAGAGAAACCCCAAGAACACTGTTTCAAGGCTAGAGGGAACCTGAGGTCACTGTAGCAACACGAAAGAGCTCCGTGGGCCAAAAATCAACTCGAGATGAGAGGTTAGTCCCTGGCTTCGACTCCAGAGGAATACCACCTTACCACAAGCACCTCAAGAGGAGGCTTCTCTCAGCTCTAGGTATGTGAGAGGGACCCTGAGTTTGCGGCCTCAAGTGGAATGGACACCGCGATGCCCTGACGCGAAATAAGGCTGGATATCCCTGCAGTGACTTGAATGCAGGCTCGTCTTGCATCTCCCAAGATGAAAGGATGTCTGAATCCCCTGTGGAGACCACAGAGAAAGACCTAGTTCCCCACCTCATCGCGACCGGAGGCCTCACATCCTTTGAAAACTCCAGCGGTACGCGGAGATCAGTGCCTCCAAAGGAGACGATGCCTGACTCCTCGTGAAACTTGATAGGAGTCCCAGGATTCCTGTGGCACGTGGAAAGGGACCCTTGGTCTCCCGCCTCAGCTGGAGAGGCGTCCCAATTGCCTTGCCAAGCCTCGAGGAGAATCCCGAGTTGTGTCTCGCAACTAGGCAAGAGTCCAGACGTGGCTGAAAAAACACGTGTGTGGAAGGGCCATCCCCGTCGTAACTCGAGAATATACCCCAGGTTCCCGCCGCAACTCGAGAAAAACCATGAGACTTCCCCCTCGCCGCGAGATGAGGCCCGATTCCCCTGCACTGCGTGCAGAGCAGTTCTGTGTTGCACATCACACATGAAAGGAGCCTTGATTTCCTTCATGGCACTCCAGAGAAAACCCAAGAACACTGTTTCAAGGCTAGAGGGATGCTGAGGTCACTGTAGCAACACGAAAGAGCTCCGTGGACCAAAAATCAACTCGAGATGAGAGGTTAGTCCCTGGCTTCGACTCCAGAGGAATACCACCTTACCACAAGCACCTCAAGAGGAGGCTTCTCTCAGCTCTAGGTATGTGAGAGGGACCCTGAGTTTGCGGCCTCAAGTGGAATGGACACCGCGATGCCCTGACTCGAAATAAGGTCGGATATCCCTGCAGTGACTGGAATGCAGGCTCGTCTTGCATCTCCCAAGACGAAAGGGTGTCTGAATCCCCTGTGGAGACCACAGAGAAAGACCTAGTTCCCCACCTCATCGCGACAGGATGCCTCAAATCCTTTGAAAACTCCAGAGGTATGCGGAGATCAGTGCCTCCAAAGGAGACGATGCCTGACTCCTCGTGAAACTTGATAGGAGACCCAGGATTCCTGTGGCACGTGGAAAGGGACCCTTGGTCTCCCGTCTCAGCTGGAGAGGCGTACCAATTGCCCTGCAAAGCCTCGAGGAGAATCCCGAGTTGTCCCTCGCAACTAGGCAGGAGTCCTGACATGGCTGAACACACACGTGTGTGGAAGGGCCATCCCCGTCGTAACTCGAGAATATACCCCAGGTTCCCGCCGCAACTCGAGAAAAACCATGAGACTTCCCCCTCGCCGCGAGATGAGGCCCGGTTCCCCTGCACTGCGTGCAGAGCAATTCCGTGTTGCACATCACACATGAAAGGAGCCTTGATTTCCTTGATGGCACTCCAGAGAAACCCCAAGAACACTGTTTCAAGGCTAGAGGGATCCTGAGGTCACTGTAGCAACACAAAAGAGCTCCGTGGACCAAGAATCAACACGAGATGAGAGGTTAGTCCCTGGCTTTGACTCCTGAGGAATACCACCTTACCACAAGCACCTCAAGAGGAGGCTTCTCTCAGCTCTAGGTATGTAAGAGGGATCCTGAGTTTGCGGCCTCAAGTGGAATGGACACCGCGATGCCCTGACTCGAAATAAGCCGGATATCCCTGCAGTGACTTCAATGCAGGCTCGTCTTGCATCTCCCAGGACGAAAGGATGTCTGAATCCCCTGTGGAAAGCACAGAGAAAGACTTAGTTCCCCACCTCATCGCGACCAATATCCTCACATCCTTTGAAAACTCCAGAGGTACGCGGAGATCAGTGCCTCCAAAGGAGACGATGCCTGACTCCTCGTGAAACTTGATAGGAGTCCCAGGATTCCTGTGGCACTTGGAAAGGGACACTTGGTCTCCCGCCTCAGCTGGAGAGGCGTCCCAATTGCCCTGCCAAGCCTCGAGGAGAATCCAGAGTTGTCCCTCGCAACTAGGCAGGAGTCCTGACGTCGCTGAAGAAACACGTGGGTGGAAGGGCCATCCCCGTCGTAACTCGAGAATATACCCCAGGTTCCCGCCGCAACTCGAGAAAAACCATGAGACTTCCCCCTCGCCGCAAGATGAGGCCCGATTCCCCTGCACTGCGTGCAGAGCAATTCCGTGTTGCACATCACACATGAAAGGAGCCTTGATTTCCTTGATGGCACTCCAGAGAAACCCCAAGAACACTGTTTCAAGGCTAGAGGGATCCTGAGGTCACTGTAGCAACACGAAAGAGCTCCGTGGACCAAAAATCAACTCGAGATGAGAGGTTAGTCCCTGGCTTCGACTCCAGAGGAATACCACCTTACCACAAGCACCTCAAGAGGAGGCTTCTCTCAGCTCTAGGTATGTGAGAGGGACCCTGAGTTTGCGGCCTCAAGTGGAATGGACACCGCGATGCCCTGACTCGAAATAAGGCCGAATATCCCTGCAGTGACTGGAATGCAGGCTCGTCTTGCATCTCCCAAGACGAAAGGGTGTCTGCATCCCCTGTGGAGACCACAGAGAAACACCTAGCTCCCCACCTCATCGCGACAGGAGGCCTCAAATCCTTTGAAAACTCCAGAGGTATGCGGAGATCAGTGCCTCCAAAGGAGACGATGCCTGACTCCTCGTGAAACTTGATAGGAGACCCAGGATTCCTGTGGCACGTGGAAAGGGACCCTTGGTCTCCCGTCTCAGCTGGAGAGGCGTCCCAATTGCCCTGCCAAGCCTCGAGGAGAATCCCGAGTTGTCCCTCGCAACTAGGCAGGAGTCCTGACATGGCTGAACACACACGTGTGTGGAAGGGCCATCCCCGTCGTAACTCGAGAATGTACCCCAGGTTCCCGCCGCAACTCGAGAAAAACCATGAGACTTCCCCCTCGCCGCGAGATGAGGCACGATTCCCCTGCACTGCGTGCAGAGCAATTCGGTGTTGCACATCACACATGAAAGGAGCCTTGATTTCCTTCATGGCACTCCAGAGAAAGCCCAAGAACACTGTTTCAAGGCTACAGGGATCCTGAGGTCACTGTAGCAACACGAAAGAGCTCCGTGGACCAAGAATCAACACGAGATGAGAGGTTAGTCCCTGGCTTCGACTCCTGAGGAATACCACCTTACCACAAGCACCTCAAGAGGAGGCTTCTCTCAGCTCTAGGTATGTGAGAGGGATCCTGAGTTTGCGGCCTCAAGTGGAATGGACACCGCGATGCCCTGACTCGAAATAAGGCCGGATATCCCTGCAGTGACTTGAATGCAGGCTCGTCTTGCATCTCCCAAGAAGAATGGATGTCTGAATCCCCTGTGGAGACCACAGAGAAACACCGAGTTCCCCACCTCATCGCGACCGGAGGCCTCACATCCTTTGAAAACTCCAGAGGTACGCGGAGATCAGTGCCTCCAAAGGAGACGATGCCTGACTCCTCGTGAAACTTGATAGGAGTCCCAGGATTCTTGTGGCACGTGGAAAGGGACCCTTGGTCTCCCGCCTCAGCTGGAGAGGCGTTCCAATTGCCCTGCCAAGCCTCGAGGAGAATCCCGAGTTGTCCCTCGCAACTAGGCAGGAGTCCTGACGTGGCTGAACAAACACGTGGGTGGAAGGGCCATCCCCGTCGTAACTCGAGAATATACCCCAGGTTCCCGCCGCAACTCGAGAAAAACCATGAGACTTCCCCCTCGATGCGAGATGAGGCCCGATTCCCCTGTACTGTGTGCAGAGCAATTCCGTCTTGCACATCACACATGAAAGGAGCCTTGATTTCCTTGATGGCACTCCAGAGAAACCCCAAAAACACTGTTTCAAGGATAGAGGGATCCTGAGGTCACTGTAGCAACACGAAAGAACTCTGTGGACCAAAAATCAACTCGAAAAGAGAGGTTAGTCCCTGGATTCGTCTCCAGAGGAATACCACCTTACCACAAGCACCTCAAGAGGAGGCTTCTCTCAGCTCTAGGTATGTGAGAGGGACCCTGAGTTTGCGGCCTCAAGTGGAATGGACACCGCGATGCCCTGACTCGAAATAAGGCCGGATATCCCTGCAGTGACTTCAATGCAGGCTCGTCTTGCATCTCCCAGGACGAAAGGATGTCTGAATCCCCTGTGGAAAGCACAGAGAAAGACTTAGTTCCCCACCTCATCGCGACCGATAGCCTCACATCCTTTGAAAACTCCAGAGGTACGCGGAGATCAGTGCCTCCAAAGGAGACGATGCCTGACTCCTCGTGAAACTTGATAGGAGTCCCAGGATTCCTGTGGCACTTGGAAAGGGACACTTGGTCTCCCGCCTCAGCTGGAGAGGCGTCCCAATTGCCCTGCCAAGCCTCGAGGAGAATCCAGAGTTGTCCCTCACAACTAGGCAGGAGTCCTGACGTCGCTGAAGAAACACGTGGGTGGAAGGGCCATCCCCGTCGTAACTCGAGAATATACCCCAGGTTCCCGCCGCAACTCGAGAAAAACCATGAGACTTCCCCCTCGCCGCGAGATGAGGCCCGATTCCCCTGCACTGTGTGCAGAGCAATTCCGTGTTGCACATCACACATGAAAGGAGCCTTGATTTCCTTGATGGTACTCCAGAGAAACCCCAAGAACACTGTTTCAAGGCTAGAGGGATCCTGAGGTCACTGTAGCAACACGAAAGAGCTCCGTGGGCCAAAAATCAACTCGAGATGAGAGGTTAGTCCCTGGCTTCGACTCCAGAGGAATACCACCTTACCACAAGCACCTCAAGAGGAGGCTTCTCTCAGCTCTAGGTATGTGAGAGGGACCCTGAGTTTGCGGCCTCAAGTGGAATGGACACCGCGATGCCCTGACGCGAAATAAGGCTGGATATCCCTGCAGTGACTGGAATGCAGGCTCGTCTTGCATCTCCCAAGACGAAAGGGTGTTTGAATCCCCTGTGGAGACCACAGAGAAAGACCTAGTTCCCCACCTCATCGCGACAGGAGGCCTCAAATCCTTTGAAAACTCCAGAGGTATGCGGAGATCAGTGCCTCCAAAGGAGACGATGCCTGACTCCTCGTGAAACTTGATAGGAGACCCAGGATTCCTGTGGCACGTGGAAAGGGACCCTTGGTCTCCCGCCTCAGCTGGAGAGGCGTCCCAATTGCCCTGCCAAGCCTCGAGGAGAATCCCGAGTTGTCCCTCGCAACTAGGCAGGAGTCCTGACATGGCTGAACACACACGTGTGTGGAAGGGCCATCCCCGTCGTAAGTCGAGAATATACCCCAGGTTCCCGCCGCAACTCGAGAAAAACCATGAGACTTCCCCCTCGCCGCGAGATGAGGCCCGATTCCCCTGCACTGCGTGCAGAGCAATTCTGTGTTGCACATCACACATGAAAGGAGCCTTGATTTCCTTCATGGCACTCCAGAGAAACCCCAAGAACACTGTTTCAAGGCTAGAGGGATCCTGAGGTCACTGTAGCAACACGAAAGAGCTCCGTGGACCAAAAATCAACTCGAGATGAGAGGTTAGTCCCTGGCTTCGACTCCAGAGGAATACCACCTTACCACAAGCACCTCAAGAGGAGGCTTCTCTCAGCTCTAGGTATGTGAGAGGGACCCTGAGTTTGCGGCCTCAAGTGGAATGGACACCGCGATGCCCTGACTCGAAATAAGGCCGAATATCCCTGCAGTGACTGGAATGCAGGCTCGTCTTGCATCTCCCAAGACGAAAGGGTGTCTGAATCCCCTGTGGAGACCACAGAGAAACACCTAGTTCCCCACCTCATCGCGACAGGAGGCCTCAAATCCTTTGAAAACTCCAGAGGTATGCGGAGATCAGTGCCTCCAAAGGAGACGATGCCTGACTCCTCGTGAAACTTGATAGGAGACCCAGGATTCCTGTGGCACGTGGAAAGGGACCCTTGGTCTCCCGTCTCAGCTGGAGAGGCGTCCCAATTGCCCTGCCAAGCCTCGAGGAGAATCCCGAGTTGTCCCTCGCAACTAGGCAGGAGTCCTGACATGGCTGAACACACACGTGTGTGGAAGGGCCATCCCCGTCGTAACTCGAGAATGTACCCCAGGTTCCCGCCGCAACTCGAGAAAAACCATGAGACTTCCCCCTCGCCGCGAGATGAGGCACGATTCCCCTGCACTGCGTGCAGAGCAATTCCGTGTTGCACATCACACATGAAAGGAGCCTTGATTTCCTTCATGGCACTCCAGAGAAACCCCAAGAACACTGTTTCAAGGCTAGAGGGATCCTGAGGTCACTGTAGCAACACGAAAGAGCTCCGTGGACCAAGAATCAACACGAGATGAGAGGTTAGTCCCTGGCTTCGACTCCTGAGGAATACCACCTTACCACAAGCACCTCAAGAGGAGGCTTCTCTCAGCTCTAGGTATGTGAGAGGGATCCTGAGATTGCGGCCTCAAGTGGAATGGACACCGCGATGCCCTGACTCGAAATAAGGCCGGATATCCCTGCAGTGACTTGAATGCAGGCTCGTCTTGCATCTCCCAAGAAGAATGGATGTCTGAATCCCCTGTGGAGACCACAGAGAAACACCGAGTTCCCCACCTCATCGCGACCGGAGGCCTCACATCCTTTAAAAACTCCAGAGGTACGCGGAGATCAGTGCCTCCAAAGGAGACGATGCCTGACTCCTCGTGAAACTTGATAGGAGTCCCAGGATTCTTGTGGCACGTGGAAAGGGACCCTTGGTCTCCCGCCTCAGCTGGAGAGGCGTTCCAATTGCCCTGCCAAGCCTCGAGGAGAATCCCGAGTTTTCCCTCGCAACTAGGCAGGAGTCCTGACGTCGCTGAAGAAACACGTGGGTGGAAGGGCCATCCCCGTCGTAACTCGAGAATATACCCCAGGTTCCCGCCGCAACTCGAGAAAAACCATGAGACTTCCCCCTCGATGCGAGATGAGGCCCGATTCCCCTGTACTGTGTGCAGAGCAATTCCGTCTTGCACATCACACATGAAAGGAGCCTTGATTTCCTTGATGGCACTCCAGAGAAACCCCAAAAACACTGTTTCAAGGATAGAGGGATCCTGAGGTCACTGTAGCAACACGAAAGAACTCTGTGGACCAAAAATCAACTCGAAAAGAGAGGTTAGTCCCTGGATTCGTCTCCAGAGGAATACCACCTTACCACAAGCACCTCAAGAGGAGGCTTCTCTCAGCTCTAGGTATGTGAGAGGGACCCTGAGTTTGCGGCCTCAAGTGGAATGGACACCGCGATGCCCTGACTCGAAATAAGGCCGGATATCCCTGCAGTGACTTCAATGCAGGCTCGTCTTGCATCTCCCAGGACGAAAGGATGTCTGAATCCCCTGTGGAAAGCACAGAGAAAGACTTAGTTCCCCACCTCATCGCGACCGATAGCCTCACATCCTTTGAAAACTCCAGAGGTACGCGGAGATCAGTGCCTCCAAAGGAGACGATGCCTGACTCCTCCTGAAACTTGATAGGAGTCCCAGGATTCCTGTGGCACTTGGAAAGGGACACTTGGTCTCCCGCCTCAGCTGGAGAGGCGTCCCAATTGCCCTGCCAAGCCTCGAGGAGAATCCAGAGTTGTCCCTCACAACTAGGCAGGAGTCCTGACGTCGCTGAAGAAACACGTGGGTGGAAGGGCCATCCCCGTCGTAACTCGAGAATATACCCCAGGTTCCCGCCGCAACTCGAGAAAAACCATGAGACTTCCCCCTCGCCGCGAGATGAGGCCCTATTCCCCTGCACTGTGTGCAGAGCAATTCCGTGTTGCACATCACACATGAAAGGAGCCTTGATTTCCTTGATGGTACTCCAGAGAAACCCCAAGAACACTGTTTCAAGGCTAGAGGGATCCTGAGGTCACTGTAGCAACACGAAAGAGCTCCGTGGGCCAAAAATCAACTCGAGATGAGAGGTTAGTCCCTGGCTTCGACTCCAGAGGAATACCACCTTACCACAAGCACCTCAAGAGGAGGCTTCTCTCAGCTCTAGGTATGTGAGAGGGACCCTGAGTTTGCGGCCTCAAGTGGAATGGACACCGCGATGCCCTGACGCAAAATAAGGCTGGATATCCCTGCAGTGACTGGAATGCAGGCTCGTCTTGCATCTCCCAAGACGAAAGGGTGTTTGAATCCCCTGTGGAGACCACAGAGAAAGACCTAGTTCCCCACCTCATCGCGACAGGAGGCCTCAAATCCTTTGAAAACTCCAGAGGTATGCGGAGATCAGTGCCTCCAAAGGAGACGATGCCTGACTCCTCGTGAAACTTGATAGGAGACCCAGGATTCCTGTGGCACGTGGAAAGGGACCCTTGGTCTCCCGACTCAGCTGGAGAGGCGTCCCAATTGCCCTGCCAAGCCTCGAGGAGAATCCCGAGTTGTGTCTCGCAACTAGGCAAGAGTCCTGACGTGGCTGAACAAACACGTGTGTGGAAGGGCCATCCCCGTCGTAACTCGAGAATATACCCCAGGTTCCCGCCGCAACTCGAGAAAAACCATGAGACTTCCCCCTCGCCGCAAGATGAGGCCCGATTCCCCTGCACTGCGTGCAGAGCAATTCCGTGTTGCACATCACACATGAAAGGAGCCTTGATTTCCTTGATGGCACTCCAGAGAAACCCCAAGAACACTGTTTCAAGGCTAGAGGGATCCTGAGGTCACTGTAGCAACACGAAAGAGCTCCATGGGCCAAAAATCAACTCGAGATGAGAGGTTAGTCCCTGGCTTCGACTCCAGAGGAATACCACCTTACCACAAGCACCTCAAGAGGAGGCTTCTCTCAGCTCTAGGTATGTGAGAGGGACCCTGAGTTTGCGGCCTCAAGTGGAATGGACACCGCGTTGCCCTGACGCGAAATAAGGCTGGATATCCCTGCAGTGACTTGAATGCGGGCTCGTCTTGCATCTCCCAAGATGAAAGGATGTCTGAATCCCCTGTGGAGACCACAGAGAAAGACCTAGTTCCCCACCTCATCGCGACCGGAGGCCTCACATCCTTTGAAAACTCTAGAGGTACGCGGGGATCAGTGCTTCCAAAGGAGACGATGCCTGACTCCTCGTGAATCTTGATAGGAGTCCCAGGATTCCTGTGGCACGTGGAAAGGGACCCTTGGTCTCCCGCCTCAGCTGGAGAGGCGTCCCAATTGCCTTGCCAAGCCTCGAGGAGAATCCCGAGTTGTGTCTCGCAACTAGGCAAGAGTCCTGACGTGGCTGAAAAAACACGTGGGTGGAAGGGCCATCCCCGTCGTAACTCGAGAATATACCCCAGGTTCCCGCCGCAACTCGAGAAAAACCATGAGACTTCCCCCTCGATGCGAGATGAGGCCCGATTCCCCTGTACTGCGTGCAGAGCAATTCCGTCTTGCACATCACACATGAAAGGAGCCTTGATTTCCTTGATGGCACTCCAGAGAAACCCCAAGAACACTGCTTCAAGGATAGAGGGATCCTGAGGTCACTGTAGCTACACGAAAGAACTCTGTGGACCAAAAATCAACTCGAAAAGAGAGGTTAGTCCCTGGATTCGTCTCCAGAGGAATACCACCTTACCACAAGCACCTCAAGAGGAGGCTTCTCTCAGCTCTAGGTATGTGAGAGGGACCCTGAGTTTGCGGCCTCAAGTGGAATGGACACCGCGATTCCCTGACTCGAAATAAGGCCGGATATCCCTGCAGTGACTTCAATGCAGGCTCGTCTTGCATCTCCCAGGACGAAAGGATGTCTGAATCCCCTGTGGAAAGCACAGAGAAAGACTTAGTTCCCCACCTCATCGCGACCGATAGCCTCACATCCTTTGAAAACTCCAGAGGTACTCGGAGATCAGTGCCTCCAAAGGAGACGATGCCTGACTCTTCGTGAAACTTGATAGGAGTCCCAGGATTCCTGTGGCACTTGGAAAGGGACACTTGGTCTCCCGCCTCAGCTGGAGAGGCGTCCCAATTGCCCTGCCAAGCCTCGAGGAGAATCCAGAGTTGTCCCTCGCAACTAGGCAGGAGTCCTGACGTCGCTGAAGAAACACGTGGGTGGAACGGCCATCCCCGTCGTAACTCGAGAATATACCCCAGGTTCCCGCCGCAACTCGAGAAAAACCATGAGACTTCCCCCTCGCCGCGAGATGAGGCCCGATTCCCCTGCACTGTGTGCAGAGCAATTCCGTGTTGCACATCACACATGAAAGGAGCCTTGATTTCCTTGATGGCACTCCAGAGAAACCCCAAGAACACTGTTTCAAGGCTAGAGGGATCCTGAGGTCACTGTAGCAACACGAAAGAGCTCCGTGGGCCAAAAATCAACTCGAGATGAGAGGTTAGTCCCTGGCTTCGACTCCAGAGGAATACCACCTTACCACAAGCACCTCAAGAGGAGGCTTCTCTCAGCTCTAGGTATGTGAGAGGGACCCTGAGTTTGCGGCCTCAAGTGGAATGGACACCGCGATGCCCTGACGCAAAATAAGGCTGGATATCCCTGCAGTGACTGGAATGCAGGCTCGTCTTGCATCTCCCAAGATGAAAGGGTGTTTGAATCCCCTGTGGAGACCACAGAGAAAGACCTAGTTCCCCACCTCATCGCGACAGGAGGCCTCAAATCCTTTGAAAACTCCAGAGGTATGCGGAGATCAGTGCCTCCAAAGGAGACGATGCCTGACTCCTCGTGAAACTTGATAGGAGAACCAGGATTCCTGTGGCACGTGGAAAGGGACGCTTGGTCTCCCGTCTCAGCTGGAGAGGCATCCCAATTGCCCTGCAAAGCCTCGAGGAGAATCCCGAATTGTCCCTCGCAACTAGGCAGGAGTCCTGACATGGCTGAACACACACGTGTGTGGAAGGGCCATCCCCGTCGTAACTCGAGAATATACCCCAGGTTCCCGCCGCAACTCGAGAAAAACCATGAGACTTCCCCCTCGCCGCGAGATGAGGCCCGGTTCCCCTGCACTGCGTGCTGAGCAATTCCGTGTTGCACATCACACATGAAAGGAGCCTTGATTTCCTTGATGGCACTCCAGAGAAACCCCAAGAACACTGTTTCAAGGCTAGAGGGATCCTGAGGTCACTGTAGCAACACAAAAGAGCTCCGTGGACCAAGAATCAACACGAGATGAGAGGTTAGTCCCTGGCTTTGACTCCTGAGGAATACCACCTTACCACAAGCACCTCAAGAGGAGGCTTCTCTCAGCTCTAGGTATGTGAGAAGGATCCTGAGTTTGCGGCCTCAAGTGGAATGGACACCGCGATGCCCTGACTCGACATAAGGCCGGATATCCCTGCAGTGACTTCAATGCAGGCTCGTCTTGCATCTCCCAGGACGAAAGGATGTCTGAATCCCCTGTGGAAAGCACAGAGAAAGACTTAGTTCCCCACCTCATCGCGACCGATAGCCTCACATCCTTTGAAAACTCCAGAGGTACGCGGAGATCAGTGCCTCCAAAGGAGACGATGCCTGACTCCTCGTGAAACTTGATAGGAGTCCCAGGATTCCTGTGGCACTTGGAAAGAGACACTTGGTCTCCCGCCTCAGCTGGAGAGGCGTCCCAATTGCCCTGCCAAGCCTCGAGGAGAATCCAGAGTTGTCCCTCGCAACTAGGCAGGAGTCCTGACGTCGCTGAAGACACACGTGGGTGGAAGGGCCATCCCCGTCGTAACTCGAGAATATACCCCAGGTTCCCGCCGCAACTCGAGAAAAACCATGAGACTTCCCCCTCGCTGCGAGATGAGGCCCGATTCCCCTGCACTGCGTGCAGAGCAATTCCGTGTTGCACATCACACATGAAAGGAGCCTTGATTTCCTTGATGGCACTCCAGAGAAACCCCAAGAACACTGTTTCAAGGCTAGAGGGAACCTGAGGTCACTGTAGCAACACGAAAGAGCTCCGTGGGCCAAAAATCAACTCGAGATGAGAGGTTAGTCCCTGGCTTCGACTCCAGAGGAATACCACCTTACCACAAGCACCTCAAGAGGAGGCTTCTCTCAGCTCTAGGTATGTGAGAGGGACCCTGAGTTTGCGGCCTCAAGTGGAATGGACACCGCGATGCCCTGACGCGAAATAAGGCTGGATATCCCTGCAGTGACTTGAATGCAGGCTCGTCTTGCATCTCCCAAGATGAAAGGATGTCTGAATCCCCTGTGGAGACCACAGAGAAAGACCTAGTTCCCCACCTCATCGCGACCGGAGGCCTCACATCCTTTGAAAACTCCAGAGGTACACGGAGATCAGTGCCTCCAAAGAAGACGATGCCTGACTCCTCGTGAAACTTGATAGGAGTCCCAGGATTCCTGTGGCACGTGGAAAGGGACCCTTGGTCTCCCGCCTCAGCTGGAGAGGCGTCCCAATTGCCTTGCCAAGCCTCGAGGAGAATCCCGAGTTGTGTCTCGCAACTAGGCAAGAGTCCTGACGTGGCTGAAAAAACACGTGTGTGGAAGGGCCATCCCCGTCGTAACTCGAGAATATACCCCAGGTTCCCGCCGCAACTCGAGAAAAACCATGAGACTTCCCCCTCGCCGCGAGATGAGGCCCGATTCCCCTGCACTGCGTGCAGAGCAATTCCGTGTTGCACATCACACATGAAAGGAGCCTTGATTTCCTTGATGGCACTCCAGAGAAACCCCAAGAACACTGTTTCAAGGCTAGAGGGAACCTGAGGTCACTGTAGCAACACGAAAGAGCTCCGTGGGCCAAAAATCAACTCGAGATGAGAGGTTAGTCCCTGGCTTCGACTCCAGAGGAATACCACCTTACCACAAGCACCTCAAGAGGAGGCTTCTCTCAGCTCTAGGTATGTGAGAGGGACCCTGAGTTTGCGGCCTCAAGTGGAATGGACACCGCGATGCCCTGACGCGAAATAAGGCTGGATATCCCTGCAGTGAATTGAATGCAGGCTCGTCTTGCATCTCCCAAGATGAAAGGATGTCTGAATCCCCTGTGGAGACCACAGAGAAAGACCTAGTTCCCCACCTCATCGCGACCGGAGGCCTCACATCCTTTGAAAACTCCAGAGGTACGCGGAGATCAGTGCCTCCAAAGGAGACGATGCCTGACTCCTCGTGAAACTTGATAGGAGTCCCAGGATTCCTGTGGCACGTGGAAAGGGACCCTTGGTCTCCCGCCTCAGCTGGAGAGGCGTCCCAATTGCCTTGCCAAGCCTCGAGGAGAATCCCGAGTTGTGTCTCGCAACTAGGCAAGAATCCTGACGTGGCTGAAAAAACACGTGTGTGGAAGGGCCATCCCCGTCGTAACTCGAGAATATACCCCAGGTTCCCGCCGCAACTCGAGAAAAACCATGAGACTTCCCCCTCGCCGCGAGATGAGGCCCGATTCCCCTGCACTGCGTGCAGAGCAATTCCGTGTTGCACATCACACATGAAAGGAGCCTTGATTTCCTTGATGGCACTCCAGAGAAACCCCAAGAACACTGTTTCAAGGCTAGAGGGAACCTGAGGTCACTGTAGCAACACGAAAGAGCTCCGTGGGCCAAAAATCAACTCGAGATGAGAGGTTAGTCCCTGGCTTCGACTCCAGAGGAATACCACCTTACCACAAGCACCTCAAGAGGAGGCTTCTCTCAGCTCTAGGTATGTGAGAGGGACCCTGAGTTTGCGGCCTCAAGTGGAATGGACACCGCGATGCCCTGACTCGAAATAAGGCCGGATATCCCTGCAGTGACTGGAATGCAGGCTCGTCTTGCATCTCCCAAGACGAAAGGGTGTCTGAATCCCCTGTGGAGACCACAGAGAAAGACCTAGTTCCCCACCTCATCGCGACAGGAGGCCTCAAATCCTTTGAAAACTCCAGAGGTATGCGGAGATCAGTGCCTCCAAAGGAGACGATGCCTGACTCCTCGTGAAACTTGATAGGAGACCCAGGATTCCTGTGGCACGTGGAAAGGGACCCTTGGTCTCCCGTCTCAGCTGGAGAGGCGTACCAATTGCCCTGCAAAGCCTCGAGGAGAATCCCGAGTTGTCCCTCTCAACTAGGCAGGAATCCTGACATGGCTGAACACACACGTGTGTGGAAGGGCCATCCCCGTCGTAACTCGAGAATATACCCCAGGTTCCCGCCGCAACTCGAGAAAAACCATGAGACTTCCCCCTCGCCGCGAGATGAGGCCCGGTTCCCCTGCACTGCGTGCAGAGCAATTCCGTGTTGCACATCACACATGAAAGGAGCCTTGATTTCCTTGATGGCACTCCAGAGAAACCCCAAGAACACTGTTTCAAGGCTAGAGGGATCCTGAGGTCACTGTAGCAACACAAAAGAGCTCCGTGGACCAAGAATCAACACGAGATGAGAGGTTAGTCCCTGGCTTTGACTCCTGAGGAATACCACCTTACCACAAGCACCTCAAGAGGAGGCTTCTCTCAGCTCTAGGTATGTGAGAGGGATCCTGAGTTTGCGGCCTCAAGTGGAATGGACACCGCGATGCCCTGACTCGAAATAAGGCCGGATATCCCTGCAGTGACTTCAATGCAGGCTCGTCTTGCATCTCCCAGGACGAAAGGATGTCTGAATCCCCTGTGGAAAGCACAGAGAAAGACTTAGTTCCGCACCTCATCGCGACCGATAGCCTCACATCCTTTGAAAACTCCAGAGGTACGCGGAGATCAGTGCCTCCAAAGGAGACGATGCCTGACTCCTCGTGAAACTTGATAGGAGTCCCAGGATTCCTGTGGCACTTGGAAAGGGACACTTGGTCTCCCGCCTCAGCTGGAGAGGCGTCCCAATTGCCCTGCCAAGCCTCGAGGAGAATTCAGAATTGTCCCTCGCAACTAGGCAGGAGTCCTGACGTCGCTGAAGAAACACGTGGGTGGAAGGGCCATCCACGTCGTAACTCGAGAATATACCCCAGGTTCCCGCCGCAACTCGAGAAAAACCATGAGACTTCCCCCTCGCCGCGAGATGAGGCCCGATTCCCCTGCACTGCGTGCAGAGCAATTCCGTGTTGCACATCACACATGAAAGGAGCCTTGATTTCCTTGATGGCACTCCAGAGAAACCCCAAGAACACTGTTTCAAGGCTAGAGGGATCATGAGGTCACTGTAGCAACACGAAAGAGCTCCGTGGGCCAAAAATCAACTCGAGATGAGAGGTTAGTCCCTGGCTTCGACTCCAGAGGAATACCACCTTACCACAAGCACCTCAAGAGGAGGCTTCTCTCAGCTCTAGGTATGTGAGAGGGACCCTGAGTTTGCGGCCTCAAGTGGAATGGACACCGCGATGCCCTGACGCGAAATAAGGCTGGATATCCCTGCAGTGACTTGAATGCAGGCTTGTCTTGCATCTCCCAAGATGAAAGGATGTCTGAATCCCCTGTGGAGACCACAGAGAAAGACCTAGTTCCCCACCTCATCGCGACCGGAGGCCTCACATCCTTTGAAAACTCCAGAGGTACGCGGAGATCAGTGCCTCCAAAGGAGACGATGTCTGACTCCTCGTGAAACTTGATAGGAGTCCCAGGATTCCTGTGGCACGTGGAAAGGGACCCTTGGTCTCCCGCCTCAGCTGGAGAGGCGTCCCAATTGCCCTGCCAAGCCTCGAGGAGAATCCCGAGTTGTGTCTCGCAACTAGGCAAGAGTCCTGCCGTGGCTGAACAAACACGTGGGTGGAAGGGCCATCCCCGTCGTAACTCGAGAATATACCCCAGGTTCCCGCCGCAACTCGAGAAAAACCATGAGACTTCCCCCTCGATGCGAGATGAGGCCCGATTCCCCTGTACTGCGTGCAGAGCAATTCCGTCTTGCACATCACACATGAAAGGAGCCTTGATTTCCTTGATGGCACTCCAGAGATACCCCAAAAACACTGTTTCAAGGATAGAGGGATCCTGAGGTCACTGTAGCAACACGAAAGAACTCTGTGGACCAAAAATCAACTCGAAAAGAGAGGTTAGTCCCTGGATTCGTCTCCAGAGGAATACCACCTTACCACAAGCACCTCAAGAGGAGGCTTCTCTCAGCTCTAGGTATGTGAGAGGGACCCTGAGTTTGCGGCCTCAAGTGGAATGGACACCGCGATGCCCTGACTCGAAATAAGGCCGGATATCCCTGCAGTGACTTGAATGCAGGCTCGTCTTGCATCTCCCAGGACGAAAGGATGTCTGAATCCCCTGGGGAAAGCACAGAGAAAGACTTAGTTCCCCACCTCATCGCGACCGATAGCCTCACATCCTTTGAAAACTCCAGAGGTACGCGGAGATCAGTGCCTCCAAAGGAGACGATGCCTGACTCCTCGTGAAACTTGATAGGAGTCCCAGGATTCCTGTGGCACTTGGAAAGGGACACTTGGTCTCCCGCCTCAGCTGGAGAGGCGTCCCAATTGCCCTGCCATGCCTCGAGGAGAATCCAGAGTTGTCCCTCGCAACTAGGCAGGAGTCCTGACGTCGCTGAAGAAACACGTGGGTGGAAGGGCCATCCCCGTCGTAACTCGAGAATATACCCCAGGTTCCCGCCGCAACTCGAGAAAAACCATGAGAGTTCCCCCTCGCCGCGAGATGAGGCCCGATTCCCCTGCACTGCGTGCAGAGCAATTCCGTGTTGCACATCACACATGAAAGGAGCCTTGATTTCCTTGATGGCACTCCAGAGAAACCCCAAGAACACTGTTTCAAGGCTAGAGGGATCCTGAGGTCACTGTAGCAACACGAAAGAGCTCCGTGGGCCAAAAATCAACTCGAGATGAGAGGTTAGTCCCTGGCTTCGACTCCAGAGGAATACCACCTTACCACAAGCACCTCAAGAGGAGGCTTCTCTCAGCTCTAGGTATGTGAGAGGGACCCTGATTTTGCGGCCTCAAGTGGAATGGACACCGCGATGCCCTGACGCGAAATAAGGCTGGATATCCCTGCAGTGACTTGAATGCAGGCTCGTCTTGCATCTTCCAAGATGAAAGGATGTCTGAATCCCCTGTGGAGACCACAGAGAAAGACCTAGTTCCCCACCTCATCGCGACCGGAGGCCTCACATCCTTTGAAAACTCCAGAGGTACGCGGAGATCAGTGCCTCCAAAGGAGACGATGCCTGACTCCTCGTGAAACTTGATAGGAGTCCCAGGATTCCTGTGGCACGTGGAAAGGGACACTTGGTCTCCCGCCTCATCTGGAGAGGCGTCCCAATTGCCTTGCCAAGCCTCGAGGAGAATCCCGAGTTGTGTCTCGCAACTAGGCAAGAGTCCTGACGTGGCTGAACAAACACGTGTGTGGAAGGGCCATCCCCGTCGTAACTCGAGAATATACCCCAGGTTCCCGCCGCAACTCGAGAAAAACCATGAGACTTCCCCCTCGCCGCGAGATGAGGCCCGATTCCCCTGCACTGCGTGCAGAGCAATTCTGTGTTGCACATCACACATGAAAGGAGCCTTGATTTCCTTCATGGCACTCCAGAGAATCCCCAAGAACACTGTTTCAAGGCTAGAGGGATCCTGAGGTCACTGTAGCAACAGGAAAGAGCTCTGTGGACCAAAAATCAACTCGAGATGAGAGGTTAGTCCCTGGCTTCGACTCCAGAGGAATACCACCTTACCACAAGCACCTCAAGAGGAGGCTTCTCTCAGCTCTAGGTATGTGAGAGGGACCCTGAATTTGCGGCCTCAAGTGGAATGGACACCGCGATGCCCTGACTCGAAATAAGGCCGGATATCCCTGCAGTGACTGGAATGCAGGCTCGTCTTGCATCTCCCAAGATGAAAGGGTGTCTGAATCCCCTCTGGAGACCACAGAGAAAGACCTAGTTCCCCACCTCATCGCGACAGGAGGCCTCAAATCCTTTGAAAACTCCAGAGGTATGCGGAGATCAGTGCCTCCAAAGGAGACGATGCCTGACTCCTCGTGAAACTTGATAGGAGACCCAGGATTCCTGTGGCACGTGGAAAGGGACACTTGGTTTCCCGCCTCAGCTGGAGAGGCGTCCCAATTGCCTTGCCAAGCCTCGAGGAGAATCCCGAGTTGTGTCTCGCAACTAGGCAAGAGTCCTGACATGGCTGAACAAACACGTGTGTGGAAGGGCCATCCCCGTCGTAACTCGAGAATATACCCCAGGTTCCCGCCGCAACTCGAGAAAAACCATGAGACTTCCCCCTCGCCGCGAGATGAGGCCGGATTCCCCTGCACTGCGTGCAGAGCAATTCTGTGTTGCACATCACACATGAAAGGAGCCTTGATTTCCTTGATGGCACTCCAGAGAAACCCCAAGAACACTGTTTCAAGGCTAGAGGGATCCTGAGGTCACTGTAGCAACACGAAAGAGCTCCGTGGACCAAGAATCAACACGAGATGAGAGATTAGTCCCTGGCTTCGACTCCTGAGGAATACCACATTACCACAAGCACCTCAAGAGGAGGCTTCTCTCAGCTCTAGGTATGTGAGAGGGATCCTGAGTTTGCGGCCTCAAGTGGAATGGACACCGCGATGCCCTGACTCTAAATAAGGCCGGATATCCCTGCAGTGACTGGAATGCAGGCTCGTCTTGCATCTCCCAAGAAGAAAGGATGTCTGAATCCCCTGTGGAGACCACAGAGAAAGACCTAGTTCCCCACCTCATCGCGACCGGAGGCCTCACATCCTTTGAAAACTCCAGAGGTACGCGGAGATCAGTGCCTCCAAAGGAGACGATGCCTGACTCCTCGTGAAACTTGATAGGAGACCCAGGATTCCTGTGGCACGTGGAAAGGGACCCTTGGTCTCCCGCCTCAGCTGGAGAGGCGTCCCAATTGCCTTGCCAAGCCTCGAGGAGAATCCCGAGTTGAGTCTCGCAACTAGGCAAGAGTCCTGACGTGGCTGAACAAACACGTGTGTGGAAGGGCCATCCCCGTCGTAACTCGAGAATATACCCCAGGTTCCCGCCGCAACTCGAGAAAAACCATGAGACTTCCCCCTCGCCGCGAGATGAGGCCCGATTCCCCTGCACTGCGTGCAGAGCAATTCTGTGTTGCACATCACACATGAAAGGAGCCTTGATTTCCTTCATGGCACTCCAGAGAAACCCCAAGAACACTGTTTCAAGGCTAGAGGGATCCTGAGGTCACTGTAGCAACAAGAAAGAGCTCCGTGGACCAATAATCAACTCGAGATGAGAGGTTAGTCCCTGGCTTCGACTCCAGAGGAATACCACCTTACCACAAGCACCTCAAGAGGAGGCTTCTCTCAGCTCTAGGTATGTGAGAGGGACCCTGAGTTTGCGGCCTCAAGTGGAATGGACACCGCGATGCCCTGACTCGAAATAAGGCCGGATATCCCTGCAGTGACTGGAATGTAGGCTCGTCTTGCATCTCCCAAGACGAAAGGGTGTCTGAATCCCCTGTGGAGACCACAGAGAAAGACCTAGTTCCCCACCTCATCGCGACAGGAGGCCTCAAATCCTTTGAAAACTCCAGAGGTATGCGGAGATCAGTGCCTCCAAAGGAGACGATGCCTGACTCCTCGTGAAACTTGATAGGAGACCCAGGATTCCTGTGGCACGTGGAAAGGGACCCTTGGTCTCCCGTCTCAGCTGGAGAGGCGTCCCAATTGCCCTGCAAAGCCTCAAGGAGAATCCAGAGCTGTCCCTCGCAACTAGGCAGGAGTCCTGACGTCGCTGAAGAAACACGTGGGTGGAAGGGCCATCCCCGTCGTAACTCGAGAATATACCCCAGGTTCCCGCCGCAATTCGAGAAAAACCATGAGACTTCCCCATCGATGCGAGATGAGGCCCGATTCCCCTGTACTCCGTGCAGAGCAATTCCGTCTTGCACATCACACATGAAAGGAGCCTTGATTTCCTTGATGGCACTCCAGAGAAACCCCAAGAACACTGTTTCAAGGATAGAGGGATCCTGAGGTCACTGTAGCTACACAAAAGAACTCTGTGGACCAAAAATCAACTCGAAAAGAGAGGTTAGTCCCTGGCTTCGTCTCTAGAGCAATACCACCTTACCACAAGCACCTCAAGAGGAGGCTTCTCTCAGCTCTAGGTATGTGAGAGGGACCCTGAGTTTGCGGCCTCAAGTGGAATGGACACCGCGATGCCCTGACTCGAAATAAGGCCGGATATCCCTGCAGTGACTTCAATGCAGGCTCGTCTTGCATCTCCCAGGACGAAAGGATGTCTGAATCCCCTGTGGAAAGCACAGAGAAAGACTTAGTTCCCCACCTCATCGCGACCGATAGCCTCACATCCTTTGAAAATTCCAGAGGTACGCGGAGATCAGTGCCTCCAAGGGAGACGATGCCTGACTCCTCGTGAAACTTGATAGGAGTCCCAGGATTCCTGTGGCACTTGGAAAGGGACACTTGGTCTCCCGCCTCAGCTGGAGAGGCGTCCCAATTGCCCTGCCAAGCCTCGAGGAGAATCCAGAGTTGTCCCTCGCAACTAGGCAGGAGTCCTGACGTCGCTGAAGAAACACGTGGGTGGAAGGGCCATCCCCGTCGTAACTCGAGAATATACCCCAGGTTCCCGCCGCAACTCGAGAAAAACCATGAGACTTCCCCCTCGCCGCGAGATGAGGCCCGATTCCCCTGCACTGCGTGCAGAGCAATTCCGTGTTGCACATCACACATGAAAGGAGCCTTGATTTCCTTGATGGCACTCCAGAGAAACCCCAAGAACACTGTTTCAAGGCTAGAGGGATCCTGAGGTCACTGTAGCAACACGAAAGAGCTCCGTGGGCCAAAAATCAACTCGAGATGAGAGGTTAGTCCCTGGCTTCGACTCCAGAGGAATACCACCTTACCACAAGCACCTCAAGAGGAGGCTTCTCTCAGCTCTAGGTATGTGAGAGGGACCCTGATTTTGCGGCCTCAAGTGGAATGGACACCGCGATGCCCTGACGCGAAATAAGGCTGGATATCCCTGCAGTGACTTGAATGCAGGCTCGTCTTGCATCTCCCAAGATGAAAGGATGTCTGAATCCCCTGTGGAGACCACAGAGAAAGACCTAGTTCCCCACCTCATCGTGACCGGAGGCCTCACATCTTTTGAAAACTCCAGAGGTACGCGGAGATCAGTGCCTCCAAAGGAGACGATGCCTGACTCCTCGTGAAACTTGATAGGAGTCCCAGGATTCCTGTGGCACGTGGAAAGGGACACTTGGTCTCCCGCCTCATCTGGAGAGGCGTCCCAATTGCCTTGCCAAGCCTCGAGGAGAATCCCGAGTTGTGTCTCGCAACTAGACAAGAGTCCTGACGTGGCTGAACAAACACGTGTGTGGAAGGGCCATCCCCGTCGTAACTTGAGAATATACCCCAGGTTCCCGCCGCAACTCGAGAAAAACCATGAGACTTCCCCCTCGCCGCGAGATCAGGCCCGATTCCCCTGCACTGCGTGCAGAGCAATTCTGTGTTGCACATCACACATGAAAGGAGCCTTGATTTCCTTCATGGCACTTCAGAGAATCCCCAAGAACACTGTTTCAAGGCTAGAGGGATCCTGAGGTCACTGTAGCAACAGGAAAGAGCTCTGTGGACCAAAAATCAACTCGAGATGAGAGGTTAGTCCCTGGCTTCGACTCCAGAGGAATACCACCTTACCACAAGCACCTCAAGAGGAGGCTTCTCTCAGCTCTAGGTATGTGAGAGGGACCCTGAATTTGCGGCCTCAAGTGGAATGGACACCGCGATGCCCTGACTCGAAATAAGGCCGGATATCCCTGCAGTGACTGGAATGCAGGCTCGTCTTGCATCTCCAAAGATGAAAGGGTGTCTGAATCCCCTGTGGAGACCACAGAGAAAGACCTAGTTCCCCACCTCATCGCGACAGAAGGCCTCAAATCCTTTGAAAACTCCAGAGGTATGCGGAGATCAGTGCCTCCAAAGGAGACGATGCCTGACTCCTCGTGAAACTTGATAGGAGACCCAGGATTCCTGTGGCACGTGGAAAGGGACACTTGGTCTCCCGCCTCAGCTGGAGAGGCGCCCCAATTGCCTTGCCAAGCCTCGAGGAGAATCCCGAGTTGTGTCTCGCAACTAGGCAAGAGTCCTGACATGGCTGAACAAACACGTGTGTGGAAGGGCCATCCCCGTCGTAACTCGAGAATATACCCCAGGTTCCCGCCGCAACTCGAGAAAAACCATGAGACTTCCCCCTCGCCGCGAGATGAGGCCCGATTCCCCTGCACTGCGTGCAGAGCAATTCCGTGTTGCACATCACACATGAAAGGAGCCTTGATTTCCTTCATGGCACTCCAGAGAAACCCCAAGAACACTGTTTCAAGGCTAGAGGGATCCTGAGGTCACTGTAGCAACACGAAAGAGCTCCGTGGACCAAGAATCAACACGAGATGAGAGGTTAGTCCCTGGCTTCGACTCCTGAGGAATACCACCTTACCACAAGCACCTCAAGAGGAGGCTTCTCTCAGCTCTAGGTATGTGAGAGGGATCCTGAGTTTGCGGCCTCAAGTGGAATGGACACAGCGATGCCCTGACTCGAAATAAGGCCGGATATCCCTGCAGTGACTTGAATGCAGGCTCGTCTTGCATCTCCCAAGAAGAAAGGATGTCTGAATCCCCTGTGGAGACCACAGAGAAACACCTAGTTCCCCACCTCATCGCGACCGGAGGCCTCACATCCTTTGAAAATTCCAGAGGTACGCGGAGATCAGTGCCTCCAAAGGAGACGATGCCTGACTCCTCGTGAAACTTGATAGGAGTCCCAGGATTCTTGTGGCACGTTGAAAGGGACCCTTGGTGTCCCGCCTCAGCTGGAGAGGCGTTCCAATTGCCCTGCCAAGCCTCGAGGAGAATCCCGAGTTGTCCCTCGCAACTAGGCAGGAGTCCTGACGTGGCTGAACAAACACGTGTGTGGAAGGGCCATCCCCATCGTAACTCGAGAATATACCCCAGGTTCCCGCCGCAACTCGAGAAAAACCATTAGACTTCCCCCTCGATGCGAGATGAGGCCCGATGCCCCTGTACTGCGTGCAGAGCAATTCCGTGTTGCACATCACACATGAAAGGAGCCTTGATTTCCTTGATGGCACTCCAGAGAAACCCCAAGAACACTGTTTCAAGGATAGAGGGATCCTGAGGTCACTGTAGCAACACGAAAGAACTCTGTGGACCAAAAATCAACTCGAAAAGAGAGGTTAGTCCCTGGATTCGTCTCCAGAGGAATACCACCTTACCACAAGCACCTCAAGAGGAGGCTTCTCTCAGCTCTAGCTATGTGAGAGGGACCCTGAGTTTGCGGCCTCAAGTGGAATGGACACCGCGATGCCCTGACTCGAAATAAGGCCGGATATCCCTGCAGTGACTGGAATGCAGGCTCGTCTTGCATCTCCAAAGATGAAAGGGTGTCTGAATCCCCTGTGGAGACCACAGAGAAAGACCTAGTTCCCCACCTCATCGCGACAGAAGGCCTCAAATCCTTTGAAAACTCCAGAGGTATGCGGAGATCAGTGCCTCCAAAGGAGACGATGCCTGACTCCTCGTGAAACTTGATAGGAGACCCAGGATTCCTGTGGCACGTGGAAAGGGACACTTGGTCTCCCGCCTCAGCTGGAGAGGCGCCCCAATTGCCTTGCCAAGCCTCGAGGAGAATCCCGAGTTGTGTCTCGCAACTAGGCAAGAGTCCTGACATGGCTGAACAAACACGTGTGTGGAAGGGCCATCCCCGTCGTAACTCGAGAATATACCCCAGGTTCCCGCCGCAACTCGAGAAAAACCATGAGACTTCCCCCTCGCCGCGAGATGAGGCCCGATTCCCCTGCACTGCGTGCAGAGCAATGCTGTGTTGCACATCACACATGAAAGGAGCCTTGATTTCCTTCATGGCACTCCAGAGAAACCCCAAGAACACTGTTTCAAGGCTAGAGGGATCCTGAGGTCACTGTAGCAACACGAAAGAGCTCCGTGGACCAAGAATCAACACGAGATGAGAGGTTAGTCCCTGGCTTCGACTCCTGAGGAATACCACCTTACCACAAGCACCTCAAGAGGAGGCTTCTCTCAGCTCTAGGTATGTGAGAGGGATCCTGAGTTTGCGGCCTCAAGTGGAATGGACACAGCGATGCCCTGACACGAAATAAGGCCGGATATCCCTGCAGTGACTTGAATGCAGGCTCGTCTTGGATCTCCCAAGAAGAAAGGATGTCTGAATCCCCTGTGGAGACCACAGAGAAACACCTAGTTCCCCACCTCATCGCGACCGGAGGCCTCACATCCTTTGAAAATTCCAGAGGTACGCGGAGATCAGTGCCTCCAAAGGAGACGATGCCTGACTCCTCGTGAAACTTGATAGGAGTCCCAGGATTCTTGTGGCACGTTGAAAGGGACCCTTGGTGTCCCGCCTCAGCTGGAGAGGCGTTCCAATTGCCCTGCCAAGCCTCGAGGAGAATCCCGAGTTGTCCCTCGCAACTAGGCAGGAGTCCTGACGTGGCTGAACAAACACGTGTGTGGAAGGGCCATCCCCGTCGTAACTCGAGAATATACCCCAGGTTCCCGCCGCAACTCGAGAAAAACCATTAGACTTCCCCCTCGATGCGAGATGAGGCCCGATTCCCCTGTACTGCGTGCAGAGCAATTCCATCTTGCACATCACACATGAAAGGAGCCTTGATTTCCTTGATGGCACTCCAGAGAAACCCCAAGAACACTGTTTCAAGGATAGAGGGATCCTGAGGTCACTGTAGCAACACGAAAGAACTCTGTGGACCAAAAATCAACTCGAAAAGAGAGGTTAGTCCCTGGATTCGTCTCCAGAGGAATACCACCTTACCACAAGCACCTCAAGAGGAGGCTTCTCTCAGCTCTAGGTATGTGAGAGGGACCCTGAGTTTGCGGCCTCAAGTGGAATGGACACCGCGATGCCCTGATGCGAAATAAGGCTGGATATCCCTGCAGTGACTTGAATGCAGGCTCGTCTTGCATCTCCCAAGAAGAAAGGATGTCTGAATCCCCTGTGGAGACCACAGAGAAAGACCTAGTTCCCCACCTCATCGCGACCGGAGGCCTCACATCCTTTGAAAACTCCAGAGGTACGCGGAGATCAGTGCCTCCAAAGGAGATGATGCCTGACTCCTCGTGAATCTTGATAGGAGTCCCAGGATTCCTGTGGCACGTGGAAAGGGACCCTTGGTCTCCCGCCTCAGCTGGAGAGGCGTCCCAATTGCCTTGCCAAGCCTCGAGGAGAATCCCGAGTTGAGTCTCGCAACTAGGCAAGAGTCCTGACGTGGTTGAACAAACACGTGTGTGGAAGGGCCATCCCCGTCGTAACTCGAGAATATACCCCAGGTTCCCGCCGCAACTCGAGAAAAACCATGAGACTTCCCCCTCGCCGCGAGATGAGGCCCGATTCCCCTGCACTGCGTGCAGAGCAATTCTGTGTTGCACATCACACATGAAAGGTGCCTTGATTTCCTTCATGGCACTACAGAGAAACCCCAAGAACACTGTTTCAAGGCTAGAGGGATCCTGAGGTCACTGTAGCAACACGAAAGAGCTCCGTGGACCCAAAATCAACTCGAGATGAGAGGTTAGTCCCTGGCTTCGACTCCAGAGGAATACCACCTTACCACAAGCACCTCAAGAGGAGGCTTCTCTCAGCTCTAGGTATGTGAGAGGGACCCTGAGTTTGCGGCCTCAAGTGGAATGGACACCGCGATGCCCTGACTCGAAATAAGGCCGGATATCCCTGCAGTGACTGGAATGCAGGCTCGTCTTGCATCTCCCAAGACGAAAGGGTGTCTGAATCCCCTGTGGAGACCACAGAGAAAGACCTAGTTCCCCACCTCATCGCGACAGGAGGCCTCAAATCCTTTGAAAACTCCAGAGGTATGCGGAGATCAGTGCCTCCAAAGGAGACGATGCCTGACTCCTCGTGAAACTTCATAGGAGACCCAGGATTCCTGTGGCACGTGAAAAGGGACACTTGGTCTCTCGTCTCAGCTGGAGAGGCGTCCCAATTGCCCTGCAAAGCCTCGAGGAGAATCCCGAGTTGTCCCTGGCAACTAGGCAGGAGTCCTGACGTCACTGAAGAAACACGTGGGTGGAAGGGCCATCCCCGTCGTAACTCGAGAATATACCCCAGGTTCCCGCCGCAACTCGAGAAAAACCATGAGACTTCCCCCTCGCCGCGAGATGAGGCCCGATTCCCCTGCACTGCGTGCAGAGCAATTCTGTGTTGCACATCACACATGAAAGGAGCCTTGATTTCCTTGATGGCACTCCAGAGAAACCCCAAGAACACTGTTTCAAGGCTAGAGGGATCCTGAGGTCACTGTAGCAACACGAAAGAGCTCCGTGGACCAAGAATCAACACAAGATGAGAGGTTAGTCCCTGGCTTCGACTCCTGAGGAATACCACCTTACCACAAGCACCTCAAGAGGAGGCTTCTCTCAGCTCTAGGTATGTGAGAGGGATCCTGAGTTTGCGGCCTCAAGTGGAATGGACACCGCGATGCCCTGACTCGAAATAAGGCCGGATATCCCTGCAGTGACTGGAATGCAGGCTCGTCTTGCATCTCCCAAGAAGAAAGGATGTCTGAATCCCCTGTGGAGACCACAGAGAAAGACCTAGTTCCCCACCTCATCGCGACCGGAGGCCTCACATCCTTTGAAAACTCCAGAGGTACGCGGAGATCAGTGCCTCCAAAGGAGACGATGCCTGACTCCTCGTGAAACTTGATAGGAGACCCAGAATTCCTGTGGCACGTGGAAAGGAACGCTTGGTCTCCCGCCTCAGCTGGAGAGGCGTCCCAATTGCCTTGCCAAGCCTCGAGGAGAATCCCGAGTTGAGTCTCGCAACTAGGCAAGAGTCCTGACGTGGCTGAACAAACACGTGTGTGGAAGGGCCATCCCCGTCGTAACTCGAGAATATACCCCAGGTTCCCGCCGCAACTCGAGAAAAACCATGAGACTTCCCCCTCGCCGCGAGATGAGGCCAGATTCCCCTGCACTGCGTGCAGAGCAATTCTGTGTTGCACATCACACATGAAAGGAGCCTTGATTTCCTTCATGGCACTCCAGAGAAACCCCAAGAACACTGTTTCAAGGCTAGAGGGATCCTGAGGTCACTGTAGCAACACGAAAGAGCTCCGTGGACCAAAAATCAACTCGAGATGAGAGGTTAGTCCCTGGCTTCGACTCCAGAGGAATACCACCTTACCACAAGCACCTCAAGAGGAGGCTTCTCTCAGCTCTAGGTATGTGAGAGGGACCCTGAGTTTGCGGCCTCAAGTGGAATGGACACCGCGATGCCCTGACTCGAAATAAGGCCGGATATCCCTGCAGTGACTGGAATGTAGGCTCGTCTTGCATCTCCCAAGACGAAAGGGTGTCTGAATCCCCTGTGGAGACCACAGAGAAAGACCTAGTTCCCCACCTCATCGCGACAGGAGGCCTCAAATCCTTTGAAAACTCCAGAGGTATGCGGAGATCAGTGCCTCCAAAGGAGACGATGCCTGACTCCTCGTGAAACTTGATAGGAGACCCAGGATTCCTGTGGCACGTGGAAAGGGACCCTTGGTCTCCCGTCTCAGCTGGAGAGGCGTCCCAATTGCCCTGCAAAGCCTCAAGGAGAATCCAGAGCTGTCCCTCGCAACTAGGCAGGAGTCCTGACGTCGCTGAAGAAACACGTGGGTGGAAGGGCCATCCCCGTCGTAACTCGAGAATATACCCCAGGTTCCCGCCGCAACTTGAGAAAAACCATGAGACTTCCCCCTCGCCGCGAGATGAGGCCCGATTCCCCTGCACTGCGTGCAGAGCAATTCCGTGTTGCACATCACACATGAAAGGAGCCTTGATTTCCTTTATGGCACTCCAGAGAAACCCCAAGAACACTGTTTCAAGGCTAGAGGGATCCTGAGGTCACTGTAGCAACACGAAAGAGCTCCGTGGACCAAGAATCAACACGAAATGAGAGGTTAGTCCCTTACTTCGACTCCTGAGGAATACGACCTTACCACAAGCACCTCAAGAGGAGGCTTCTCTCAGCTCTAGGTATGTGAGAGGGATCCTGAGTTTGCGGCCTCAAGTGGAATGGACACCGCGATGCCCTGACTCGAAATAAGGCCGGATATCCCTGCAGTGACAGGAATGCAGGCTCGTCTTGCATCTCCCAAGAAGAAAGGATGTCTGAATCCCCTGTGGAGACCACAGAGAAACACCTAGTTCCCCACCTCATCGCGACTGGAGGCCTCACATCCTTTGAAAACTCCAGAGGTACGCGGAGATCAGTGCCTCCAAAGGAGACGATGCCTGACTCCTCGTGAAACTTGATAGGAGTCCCAGGATTCTTGTGGCCCGTGGAAAGGGACCCTTGGTCTCCCGCCTCAGCTGGAGAGGCGTTCCAATTGCCCTGCCAAGCCTCGAGGAGAATCCCGAGTTGTCCCTCGCAACTAGGCAGGAGTCCTGACGTTACTGAACAAACACGTGGGTGGAAGGGCCATCCCCGTCGTAACTCGAGAATATACCCCAGGTTCCCGCCGCAATTCGAGAAAAACCATGAGACTTCCCCATCGATGCGAGATGAGGCCCGATTCCCCTGTACTGCGTGCAGAGCAATTCCGTCTTGCACATCACACATGAAAGGAGCCTTGATTTCCTTGATGGCACTCCAGAGAAACCCCAAGAACACTGTTTCAAGGATAGAGGGATCCTGAGGTCACTGTAGCAACACAAAAGAACTCTGTGGACCAAAAATCAACTCGAAAAGAGAGGTTAGTCCCTGGCTTCGTCTCCAGAGGAATACCACCTTACCACAAGCACCTCAAGAGGAGGCTTCTCTCAGCTCTAGGTATGTGAGAGGGACCCTGAGTTTGCGGCCTCAAGTGGAATGGACACCGCGATGCCCTGACTCGAAATAAGGCTGGATATCCCTGCAGTGACTTGAATGCAGGCTCGTCTTGCATCTCCCAGGACGAAAGGATGTCTGAATACCCTGTGGAAAGCACAGAGAAAGACTTAGTTCCCCACCTCATCGCGACCGATAGCCTCACATCCTGTGATAACTCCAGAGGTACGCGGAGATCAGTGCCTCCAAAGGAGACGATGCCTGACTCCTCGTGAAACTTGATAGGAGTCCCAGGATTCCTGTGGCACTTGGAAAGGGACACTTGGTCTCCCGCCTCAGCTGGAGAGGCGTCCCAATTGCCCTGCCAAGCCTCGAGGAGAATCCAGAGTTGTCCCTCGCAACTAGGCAGGAGTCCTGACGTCGCTGAAGAAACACGTGGGTGGAAGGGCCATCCCCGTCGTACCTCGAGAATATACCCCAGGTTCCCGCCGCAACTCGAGAAAAACCATGAGACTTCCCCCTCGCCGCGAGATGAGGCCCGATTCCCATGCACTGCGTGCAGAGCAATTCCGTGTTGCACATCACACATGAAAGGAGCCTTGATTTCCTTCATGGCACTCCAGAGAAACCCCAAGAACACTGTTTCAAGGCTAGAGGGATCCTGAGGTCACTGTAGCAACACGAAAGAGCTCCGTGGGCCAAAAATCAACTCGAGATGAGAGGTTAGTCCCTGGCTTCGACTCCAGAGGAATACCACCTTACCACAAGCACCTCAAGAGGAGGCTTCTCTCAGCTCTAGGTATGTGAGAGGGACCCTGAGTTTGCGGCCTCAAGTGGAATGGACACCGCGATGCCCTGACTCGAAATAAGGCTGGATATCCCTGCAGTGACTTGAATGCAGGCTCGTCTTGCATCTCCCAAGAAGAAAGGATGTCTGAATCCCCTGTGCAGACCACAGAGAAAGACCTAGTTCCCCACCTCATCGCGACCGGAGGCCTCACATCCTTTGAAAACTCCAGAGGTACGCGGAGATCAGTGCCTCCAAAGGAGACGATGCCTGACTCCTCGTGAAACTTGATAGGAGTCCCAGGATTCCTGTGGCACGTGGAAAGGGACACTTGGTCTCCCGCCTCATCTGGAGAGGCGTCCCAATTGCCTTGCCAAGCCTCGAGGAGAATCCCGAGTTGTGTCTCGCAACTAGGCAAGAGTCCTGACGTGGCTGAACAAACACGTGTGTGGAAGGGCCATCCCCGTCGTAACTCGAGAATATACCCCAGGTTCCCGCCGCAACTCGAGAAAAACCATGAGACTTCCCCCTCGCCGCGAGATGAGGCCCGATTCCCCTGCACTGCGTGCAGAGCAATTCTGTGTTGCACATCACACATGAAAGGAGCCTTGATTTCCTTCATGGCACTCCAGAGAATCCCCAAGAACACTGTTTCAAGGCTAGAGGGATCCTGAGGTCACTGTAGCAACAGGAAAGAGCTCTGTGGACCAAAAATCAACTCGAGATGAGAGGTTAGTCCCTGGCTTCGACTCCAGAGGAATACCACCTTACCACAAGCACCTCAAGAGGAGGCTTCTCTCAGCTCTAGGTATGTGAGAGGGACCCTGAATTTGCGGCCTCAAGTGGAATGGACACCGCGATGCCCTGACTCGAAATAAGGCCGGATATCCCTGCAGTGACTGGAATGTAGGCTCGTCTTGCATCTCCCAAGATGAAAGGGTGTCTGAATCCCCTGTGGAGACCACAGAGAAAGACCTAGTTCCCCACCTCATCGCGACAGGAGGCCTCAAATCCTTTGAAAACTCCAGAGGTATGCGGAGATCAGTGCCTCCAAAGGAGACGATGCCTGACTCCTCGTGAAACTTGATAGGAGACCCAGGATTCCTGTGGCACGTAGAAAGGGACACTTGGTCTCCCGCCTCAGCTGGAGAGGCGTCCCAATTGCCTTGCCAAGCCTCTAGGAGAATCCCGAGTTGAGTCTCGCAACTAGGCAAGAGTCCTGACATGGCTGAACAAACACGTGTGTGGAAGGGCCATCCCCGTCGTAACTCGAGAATATACCCCAGGTTCCCGCCGCAACTCGAGAAAAACCATGAGACTTCCCCCTCGCCGCGAGATGAGGCCCGATTCCCCTGCACTGCGTGCAGAGCAATTCCGTGTTGCACATCACACATGAAAGGAGCCTTGATTTCCTTCATGGCACTCCAGAGAAACCCCAAGAACACTGTTTCAAGGCTAGAGGGATCCTGAGGTCACTGTAGCAACACGAAAGAGCTCCGTGGACCAAGAATCAACAGGAGATGAGAGGTTAGTCCCTGGCTTCGACTCCTGAGGAATACCACCTTACCACAAGCACCTCAAGAGGAGGCTTCTCTCAGCTCTAGGTATGTGAGAGGGATCCTGAGTTTGCGGCCTCAAGTGGAATGGACACCGCGATGCCCTGACTCGAAATAAGGCCGGATATCCCTGCAGTGACTTGAATGCAGGCTCGTCTTGCATCTCCCAAGAAGAAAGGATGTCTGAATCCCCTGTGGAGACCACAGAGAAACACCTAGTTCCCCACCTCATCGCGACCGGAGGCCTCACATCCTTTGAAAATTCCAGAGGTATGCGGAGATCAGTGCCTCCAAAGGAGACGATGCCTGACTCCTCGTGAAACTTGATAGGAGTCCCAGGATTCTTGTGGCACGTGGAAAGGGACCCTTGGTCTCCCGCCTCAGCTGGAGAGGCGTTCCAATTGCCCTGCCAAGCCTCGAGGAGAATCCCGAGTTGTCCCTCGCAACTAGGCAGGAGTCCTGACGTGGCTGAACAAACACGTGTGTGGAAGGGCCATCCCCGTCGTAACTCGAGAATATACCCCAGGTTCCCGCCGCAACTCGAGAAAAACCATGAGACTTCCCCCTCGATGCGAGATGAGGCCCGATTCCCCTGTACTGCGTGCAGAGCAATTCCGTCTTGCACATCACACATGAAAGGAGCCTTGATTTCCTTGATGGCACTCCAGAGAAACCCCAAGAACACTGTTTCAAGGCTAGAGGGATCCTGAGGTCACTGTAGCAACACGAAAGAGCTCCGTGGACCAAGAATCAACACGAGATGAGAGGTTAGTCCCTGGCTTCGACTCCTGAGGAATACCACCTTACCACAAGCACCTCAAGAGGAGGCTTCTCTCAGCTCTAGGTATGTGAGAGGGATCCTGAGTTTGCGGCCTCAAGTGGAATGGACACCGCGATGCCCTGACTCGAAATAAGGCCGGATATACCTGCAGTGACTGGAATGCAGGCTTGTCTTGCATCTCCCAAGAAGAAAGGATGTCTGAATCCCCTGTGGAGACCACAGAGAAAGACCTAGTTCCCCACCTCATCGCGACCGGAGGCCTCACATCCTTTGAAAACTCCAGAGGTACGCGGAGATCAGTGCCTCCAAAGGAGACGATGCCTGACTCCTCGGGAAACTTGATAGGAGACCCAGAATTCCTGTGGCACGTGGAAAGGAACCCTTGGTCTCCCGCCTCAGCTGGAGAGGCGTCCCAATTGCCTTGCCAAGCCTCGAGGAGAATCCCGAGTTGAGTCTCGCAACTAGGCAAGAGTCCTGACGTGGCTGAACAAACACGTGTGTGGAAGGGCCATCCCCGTCGTAACTCGAGAATATACCCCAGGTTCCCGCCGCAACTCGAGAAAAACCATGAGACTTCCCCCTCGCCGCGAGATGAGGCCCGATTCCCCTGCACTGCGTGCAGAGCAATTCTGTGTTGCACATCACACATGAAAGGAGCCTTGATTTCCTTCATGGCACTCCAGAGAAACCCCAAGAACACTGTTTCAAGGCTAGAGGGATCCTGAGGTCACTGTAGCAACACGAAAGAGCTCCGTGGACCAAAAATCAACTCGAGATGAGAGGTTAGTCCCTGGCTTCGACTCCAGAGGAATACCACCTTACCACAAGCACCTCAAGAGGAGGCTTCTCTCAGCTCTAGGTATGTGAGAGGGACCCTGAGTTTGCGGCCTCAAGTGGAATGGACACCGCGATGCCCTGACTCGAAATAAGGCCGGATATCCCTGCAGTGACTGGAATGTAGGCTCGTCTTGCATCTCCCAAGACGAAAGGGTGTCTGAATCCCCTGTGGAGACCACAGAGAAAGACCTAGTTCCCCACCTCATCGCGACAGGAGGCCTCAAATCCTTTGAAAACTCCAGAGGTATGCGGAGATCAGTGCCTCCAAAGGAGACGATGCCTGACTCCTCGTGAAACTTGATAGGAGACCCAGGATTCCTGTGGCACGTGGAAAGGGACCCTTGGTCTCCCGTCTCAGCTGGAGAGGCGTCCCAATTGCCCTGCAAAGCCTCAAGGAGAATCCAGAGCTGTCCCTCGCAACTAGGCAGGAGTCCTGACGTCGCTGAAGAAACACGTGGGTGGAAGGGCCATCCCCGTCGTAACTCGAGAATATACCCCAGGTTCCCGCCGCAACTCGAGAAAAACCATGAGACTTCCCCCTCGCCGCGAGATGAGGCCCGATTCCCCTGCACTGCGTGCAGAGCAATTCCGTGTTGCACATCACACATGAAAGGAGCCTTGATTTCCTTGATGGCACTCCAGAGAAACCCCAAGAACACTGTTTCAAGGCTAGAGGGATCCTGAGGTCACTGTAGCAACACGAAAGAGCTCCGTGGACCAAGAATCAACACGAAATGAGAGGTTAGTCCCTGACTTCGACTCCTGAGGAATACGACCTTACCACAAGCACCTCAAGAGGAGGCTTCTCTCAGCTCTAGGTATGTGAGAGGGATCCTGAGTTTGCGGCCTCAAGTGGAATGGACACCGCGATGCCCTGACTCGAAATAAGGCCGGATATCCCTGCAGTGACAGGAATGCAGGCTCGTCTTGCATCTCCCAAGAAGAAAGGATGTCTGAATCCCCTGTGGAGACCACAGAGAAACACCTAGTTCCCCACCTCATCGCGACCGGAGGCCTCACATCCTTTGAAAACTCCAGAGGTACGCGGAGATCAGTGCCTCCAAAGGAGACGATGCCTGACTCCTCGTGAAACTTGATAGGAGTCCCAGGATTCTTGTGGCCCGTGGAAAGGGACCCTTGGTCTCCCGCCTCAGCTGGAGAGGCGTTCCAATTGCCCTGCCAAGCCTCGAGGAGAATCCCGAGTTGTCCCTCGCAACTAGGCAGGAGTCCTGACGTTACTGAACAAACACGTGGGTGGAAGGGCCATCCCCGTCGTAACTCGAGAATATACCCCAGGTTCCCGCCGCAATTCGAGAAAAACCATGAGACTTCCCCATCGATGCGAGATGAGGCCCGATTCCCCTGTACTGCGTGCAGAGCAATTCCGTCTTGCACATCACACATGAAAGGAGCCTTGATTTCCTTGATGGCACTCCAGAGAAACCCCAAGAACACTGTTTCAAGGATAGAGGGATCCTGAGGTCACTGTAGCAACACAAAAGAACTCTGTGGACCAAAAATCAACTCGAAAAGAGAGGTTAGTCCCTGGCTTCGTCTCCAGAGGAATACCACCTTACCACAAGCACCTCAAGAGGAGGCTTCTCTCAGCTCTAGGTATGTGAGAGGGACCCTGAGTTTGTGGCCTCAAGTGGAATGGACACCGCGATGCCCTGACTCGAAATAAGGCTGGATATCCCTGCAGTGACTTGAATGCAGGCTCGTCTTGCATCTCCCAGGACGAAAGGATGTCTGAATACCCTGTGGAAAGCACAGAGAAAGACTTAGTTCCCCACCTCATCGCGACCGATAGCCTCACATCCTGTGATAACTCCAGAGGTACGCGGAGATCAGTGCCTCCAAAGGAGACGATGCCTGACTCCTCGTGAAACTTGATAGGAGTCCCAGGATTCCTGTGGCACTTGGAAAGGGACACTTGGTCTCCCGCCTCAGCTGGAGAGGCGTCCCAATTGCCCTGCCAAGCCTCGAGGAGAATCCAGAGTTGTCCCTCGCAACTAGGCAGGAGTCCTGACGTCGCTGAAGAAACACGTGGGTGGAAGGGCCATCCCCGTCGTACCTCGAGAATATACCCCAGGTTCCCGCCGCAACTCGAGAAAAACCATGAGACTTCCCCCTCGCCGCGAGATGAGGCCCGATTCCCATGCACTGCGTGCAGAGCAATTCCGTGTTGCACATCACACATGAAAGGAGCCTTGATTTCCTTCATGGCACTCCAGAGAAACCCCAAGAACACTGTTTCAAGGCTAGAGGGATCCTGAGGTCACTGTAGCAACACGAAAGAGCTCCGTGGGCCAAAAATCAACTCGAGATGAGAGGTTAGTCCCTGGCTTCGACTCCAGAGGAATACCACCTTACCACAAGCACCTCAAGAGGAGGCTTCTCTCAGCTCTAGGTATGTGAGAGGGACCCTGAGTTTGCGGCCTCAAGTGGAATGGACACCGCGATGCCCTGACTCGAAATAAGGCTGGATATCCCTGCAGTGACTTGAATGCAGGCTCGTCTTGCATCTCCCAAGAAGAAAGGATGTCTGAATCCCCTGTGCAGACCACAGAGAAAGACCTAGTTCCCCACCTCATCGCGACCGGAGGCCTCACATCCTTTGAAAACTCCAGAGGTACGCGGAGATCAGTGCCTCCAAAGGAGACGATGCCTGACTCCTCGTGAAACTTGATAGGAGTCCCAGGATTCCTGTGGCACGTGGAAAGGGACCCTTGGTCTCCCGCCTCATCTGGAGAGGCGTCCCAATTGCCTTGCCAAGCCTCGAGGAGAATCCCGAGTTGTGTCTCGCAACTAGGCAAGAGTCCTGACGTGGCTGAACAAACACGTGTGTGGAAGGGCCATCCCCGTCGTAACTCGAGAATATACCCCAGGTTCCCGCCGCAACTCGAGAAAAACCATGAGACTTCCCCCTCGCCGCGAGATGAGGCCCGATTCCCCTGCACTGCGTGCAGAGCAATTCTGTGTTGCACATCACACATGAAAGGAGCCTTGATTTCCTTCATGGCACTCCAGAGAATCCCCAAGAACACTGTTTCAAGGCTAGAGGGATCCTGAGGTCACTGTAGCAACAGGAAAGAGCTCTGTGGACCAAAAATCAACTCGAGATGAGAGGTTAGTCCCTGGCTTCGACTCCAGAGGAATACCACCTTACCACAAGCACCTCAAGAGGAGGCTTCTCTCAGCTCTAGGTATGTGAGAGGGACCCTGAATTTGCGGCCTCAAGTGGAATGGACACCGCGATGCCCTGACTCGAAATAAGGCCGGATATCCCTGCAGTGACTGGAATGCAGGCTCGTCTTGCATCTCCCAAGATGAAAGGGTGTCTGAATCCCCTGTGGAGACCACAGAGAAAGACCTAGTTCCCCACCTCATCGCGACAGGAGGCCTCAAATCCTTTGAAAACTCCAGAGGTATGCGGAGATCAGTGCCTCCAAAGGAGACGATGCCTGACTCCTCGTGAAACTTGATAGGAGACCCAGGATTCCTGTGGCACGTAGAAAGGGACACTTGGTCTCCCGCCTCAGCTGGAGAGGCGTCCCAATTGCCTTGCCAAGCCTCTAGGAGAATCCCGAGTTGTGTCTCGCAACTAGGCAAGAGTCCTGACATGGCTGAACAAACACGTGTGTGGAAGGGCCATCCCCGTCGTAACTCGAGAATATACCCCAGGTTCCCGCCGCAACTCGAGAAAAACCATGAGACTTCCCCCTCGCCGCGAGATGAGGCCCGATTCCCCTGCACTGCGTGCAGAGCAATTCCGTGTTGCACATCACACATGAAAGGAGCCTTGATTTCCTTCATGGCACTCCAGAGAAACCCCAAGAACACTGTTTCAAGGCTAGAGGGATCCTGAGGTCACTGTAGCAACACGAAAGAGCTCCGTGGACCAAGAATCAACAGGAGATGAGAGGTTAGTCCCTGGCTTCGACTCCTGAGGAATACCACCTTACCACAAGCACCTCAAGAGGAGGCTTCTCTCAGCTCTAGGTATGTGAGAGGGATCCTGAGTTTGCGGCCTCAAGTGGAATGGACACAGCGATGCCCTGACTCGAAATAAGGCCGGATATCCCTGCAGTGACTTGAATGCAGGCTCGTCTTGCATCTCCCAAGAAGAAAGGATGTCTGAATCCCCTGTGGAGACCACAGAGAAACACCTAGTTCCCCACCTCATCGCGACCGGAGGCCTCACATCCTTTGAAAATTCCAGAGGTATGCGGAGATCAGTGCCTCCAAAGGAGACGATGCCTGACTCCTCGTGAAACTTGATAGGAGTCCCAGGATTCTTGTGGCACGTGGAAAGGGACCCTTGGTCTCCCGCCTCAGCTGGAGAGGCGTTCCAATTGCCCTGCCAAGCCTCGAGGAGAATCCCGAGTTGTCCCTCGCAACTAGGCAGGAGTCCTGACGTGGCTGAAAAAACACGTGTGTGGAAGGGCCATCCCCGTCGTAACTCGAGAATATACCCCAGGTTCCCGCCGCAACTCGAGAAAAACCATAAGACTTCCCCCTCGATGCGAGATGAGGCCCGATTCCCCTGTACTGCGTGCAGAGCAATTCCGTCTTGCACATCACACATGAAAGGAGCCTTGATTTCCTTGATGGCACTCCAGAGAAACCCCAAGAACACTGTTTCAAGGATAGAGGGATCCTGAGGTCACTGTAGCAACACGAAAGAACTCTGTGGACCAAAAATCAACTCGAAAAGAGAGGTTAGTCCCTGGATTCGTCTCCAGAGGAATACCACCTTACCACAAGCACCTCAAGAGGAGGCTTCTCTCAGCTCTAGGTATGTGAGAGGGACCCTGAGTTTGCGGCCTCAAGTGGAATGGACACCGCGATGCCCTGACTCGAAATAAGGCCGGATATCCCTGCAGTGACTGGAATGCAGGCTCGTCTTGCATCTCCCAAGACGAAAGGGTGTCTGAATCCCCTGTGGAGACCACAGAGAAAGACCTAGTTCCCCACCTCATCGCGACAGGAGGCCTCAAATCCTTTGAAAACTCCAGAGGTATGCGGAGATCAGTGCCTCCAAAGGAGACGATGCCTGACTCCTCGAGAAACTTCATAGGAGACCCAGGATTCCTGTGGCACGTGGAAAGGGACACTTGGTCTCTCGTCTCAGCTGGAGAGACGTCCCAATTGCCCTGCAAAGCCTCGAGGAGAATCCCGAGTTGTCCCTCGCAACTAGGCAGGAGTCCTGACGTCACTGAAGAAACACGTGGGTGGAAGTGCCATCCCCGTCGTAACTCGAGAATATACCTCAGGTTCCCGCCGCAACTCGAGAAAAACCATGAGACTTCCCCCTCGCCGCGAGATGAGGCCCGATTCCCCTGCACTGCGTGCAGAGCAATTCTGTGTTGCACATCACACATGAAAGGAGCCTTGATTTCCTTCATGGCACTCCAGAGAAACCCCAAGAACACTGTTTCAAGGATAGAGGGATCCTGAGGTCACTGTAGCAACACGAAAGAGCTCCGTGGACCAAGAATCAACACGAGATGAGAGGTTAGTCCCTGGCTTCGACTCCTGAGGAATACCACCTTACCACAAGCACCTCAAGAGGAGGCTTCTCTCAGCTCTAGGTATGTGAGAGGGATCCTGAGTTTGCGGCCTCAAGTGGAATGGACACCGCGATGCCCTGACTCGAAATAAGGCCGGATATCCCTGCAGTGACTGGAATGTAGGCTCGTCTTGCATCTCCCAAGAAGAAAGGATGTCTGAATCCCCTGTGGAGACCACAGAGAAAGACCTAGTTCCCCACCTCATCGCGACCGGAGGCCTCACATCCTTTGAAAACTCCAGAGGTACGCGGAGATCAGTGCCTCCAAAGGAGACGATGCCTGACTCCTCGTGAAACCTGATAGGAGACCCAGGATTCCTGTGGCACGTGGAAAGGGACCCTTGGTCTCCCGCCTCAGCTTGAGAGGCGTCCCAATTGCCTTGCCAAGCCTCGAGGAGAATCCCGAGTTGTGTCTCGCAACAAGGCAAGAGTCCTGACGTGGCTGAACAAACACGTGTGTGGAAGGGCCATCCCCGTCGTAACTCGAGAATATACCCCAGGTTCCCGCCGCAACTCGAGAAAAACCATGAGACTTCCCCCTCGCCGCGAGATGAGGCCCGATTCCCCTGCACTGCGTGCAGAGCAATTCTGTGTTGCACATCACACATGAAAGGAGCCTTGATTTCCTTCATGGCACTCCAGAGAAACCCCAAGAACACTGTTTCAAGGCTAGAGGGATCCTGAGGTCACTGTAGCAACACGAAAGAGCTCCGTGGACCAAAAATCAACTCGAGATGAGAGGTTAGTCCCTGGCTTCGACTCCAGAGGAATACCACCTTACCACAAGCACCTCAAAAGGAGGCTTCTCTCAGCTCTAGGTATGTGAGAGGGACCCTGAGTTTGCGGCCTCAAGTGGAATGGACACCGCGATGCCCTGACTCGAAATAAGGCCGGATATCCCTGCAGTGACTGGAATGTAGGCTCGTCTTGCATCTCCCAAGACGAAAGGGTGTCTGAATCCCCTGTGGAGACCACAGAGAAAGACCTAGTTCCCCACCTCATCGCGACAGGAGGCCTCAAATCCTTTGAAAACTCCAGAGGTATGCGGAGATCAGTGCCTCCAAAGGAGACGATGCCTGACTCCTCGTGAAACTTGATAGGAGACCCAGGATTCCTGTGGCACGTGGAAAGGGACCCTTGGTCTCCCGTCTCAGCTGGAGAGGCGTCCCAATTGCCCTGCAAAGCCTCAAGGAGAATCCAGAGCTGTCCCTCGCAACTAGGCAGGAGTCCTGACGTCGCTGAAGAAACACGTGGGTGGAAGGGCCATCCCCGTCGTAACTCGAGAATATACCCCAGGTTCCCGCCGCAACTCGAGAAAAACCATGAGACTTCCCCCTCGCCGCGAGATGAGGCCCGATTCCCCTGCACTGCGTGCAGAGCAATTCCGTGTTGCACATCACACATGAAAGGAGCCTTGATTTCCTTGATGGCACTCCAGAGAAACCCCAAGAACACTGTTTCAAGGCTAGAGGGATCCTGAGGTCACTGTAGCAACACGAAAGAGCTCCGTGGACCAAGAATCAACACGAAATGAGAGGTTAGTCCCTGACTTCGACTCCTGAGGAATACGACCTTACCACAAGCACCTCAAGAGGAGGCTTCTCTCAGCTCTAGGTATGTGAGAGGGATCCTGAGTTTGCGGCCTCAAGTGGAATGGACACCGCGATGCCCTGACTCGAAATAAGGCCGGATATCCCTGCAGTGACTGGAATGCAGGCTCGTCTTGCATCTCCCAAGAAGAAAGGATGTCTGAATCCCCTGTGGAGACCACAGAGAAACACCTAGTTCCCCACCTCATCGCGACCGGAGGCCTCACATCCTTTGAAAACTCCAGAGGTACGCGGAGATCAGTGCCTCCAAAGGAGACGATGCCTGACTCCTCGTGAAACTTGATAGGAGTCCCAGGATTCTTGTGGCCCGTGGAAAGGGACCCTTGGTCTCCCGCCTCAGCTGGAGAGGCGTTCCAATTGCCCTGCCAAGCCTCGAGGAGAATCCCGAGTTGTCCCTCGCAACTAGGCAGGAGTCCTGACGTGGCTGAACAAACACGTGGGTGGAAGGGCCATCCCCGTCGTAACTCGAGAATATACCCCAGGTTCCCGCCGCAATTCGAGAAAAACCATGAGACTTCCCCATCGATGCGAGATGAGGCCCGATTCCCCTGTACTGCGTGCAGAGCAATTCCGTCTTGCACATCACACATGAAAGGAGCCTTGATTTCCTTGATGGCACTCCAGAGAAACCCCAAGAACACTGTTTCAAGGCTAGAGGGATCCTGAGGTCACTGTAGCAACACGAAAGAGCTCCGTGGGCCAAAAATGAACTCGAAAAGAGAGGTTAGTCCCTGGCTTCGACTCCAGAGGAATACCACCTTACCACAAGCACCTCAAGAGGAGGCTTCTCTCAGCTCTAGGTATGTGAGAGGGACCCTGAGTTTGCGGCCTCAAGTGGAATGGACACCGCGATGCCCTGACTCGAAATAAGGCTGGATATCCCTGCAGTGACTTGAATGCAGGCTCGTCTTGCATCTCCCAAGAAGAAAGGATGTCTGAATCCCCTGTGGAGACCACAGAGAAACACCTAGTTCCCCACCTCATCGCGACCGGAGGCCTCACATCCTTTGAAAACTCCAGAGGTACGCGGAGATCAGTGCCTCCAAAGGAGACGATGCCTGACTCCTCGTGAAACTTGATAGGAGTCCCAGGATTCCTGTGGCACGTGGAAAGGGACCCTTGGTCTCCCGCCTCAGCTGGAGAGGCGTCCCAATTGCCTTGCCAAGCCTCGAGGAAAATCCCGAGTTGTGTCTCGCAACTAGGCAAGAGTCCTGACGTGGCTGAACAAACACGTGGGTGGAAGGGCCATCCCCGTCGTAACTCGAGAATATACCCCAGGTTCCCGCCGCAACTCGAGAAAAACCATGAGACTTCCCCCTCACCGCGCGATGAGGCCCGATTCCCCTGCACTGCGTGCAGAGCAATTCTGTGTTGCACATCACACATGAAAGGAGCCTTGATTTCCTTCATGGCACTCCAGAGAAACCCCAAGAACACTGTTTCAAGGCTAGAGGGATCCTGAGGTCACTGTAGCAACACGAAAGAGCTCCGTGGACCAAAAATCAACTCGAGATGAGAGGTTAGTCCCTGGCTTCGACTCCAGAGGAATACCACCTTACCACAAGCACCTCAAGAGGAGGCTTCTCTCAGCTCTAGGTATGTGAGAGGGACCCTGAGTTTGCGGCCTCAAGTGGAATGGACACCGCGATGCCCTGACTCGAAATAAGGCCGGATATCCCTGCAGTGACTGGAATGCAGGCTCGTCTTGCATCTCCCAAGACGAAAGGGTGTCTGAATCACCTGTGGAGACCACAGAGAAAGACCTAGTTCCCCACCTCATCGCGACAGGAGGCATCAAATCCTTTGAAAATTCCAGAGGTATGCGGAGATCAGTGCCTCCAAAGGAGACGATGCCTGACTCCTCGTGAAACTTCATAGGAGACCCAGGATTCCTGTGGAACGTGGAAAGGGACCCTTGGTCTCCCGTCTCAGCTGGAGAGGCGTCCCAATTGCCCTGCAAAGCCTCGAGGAGAATCCCGAGTTGTCCCTCGCAACTAGGCAGGAGTCCTGACGTCGCTGAAGAAACACGTGGGTGGAAGGGCCATCCCCGTCGTAACTCGAGAATATACCCCAGGTTCCCGCCGCAACTCGAGAAAAACCATGAGACATCCCCCTCGCCGCGAGATGAGGCCCGATTCCCCTGCACTGCGTGCAGAGCAATTCCGTCTTGCACATCACACATGAAAGGAGCCTTGATTTCCTTGATGGCACTCCAGAGAAACCCCAAGAACACTGTTTCAAGGCTAGAGGGATCCTGAGGTCACTGTAGCAACACGAAAGAGCTCCGTGGACCAAGAATCAACACGAGATGAGAGGTTAGTCCCTGGATTCGTCTCCAGAGGAATACCACCTTACCACAAGCACCTCAAGAGGAGGCTTCTCTCAGCTCTAGGTATGTGAGAGGGACCCTGAGTTTGCGGCCTCAAGTGGAATGGACACCGCGATGCCCTGACTCGAAATAAGGCCGGATATCCCTGCAGTGACTTGAATGCAGGCTCGTCTTGCATCTCCCAGGACGAAAGGGTGTCTGAATCCCCTGTGGAAAGCACAGAGAAAGACTTAGTTCCCCACCTCATCGCGACCGATAGCCTCACATCCTTTGAAAACTCCAGAGGTACGCGGAGATCAGTGCCTCCAAAGGAGATGATGCCTGACTCCTCGTGAAACTTGATAGGAGTCCCAGGATTCCTGTGGCACTTGGAAAGGGACACTTGGTCTCCCGCCTCAGCTGGAGAGGCGTCCCTATTGCCCTGCCAAGCCTCGAGGAGAATCCAGAGTTGTCCCTCGCAACTAGGCAGGAGTCCTGACGTCGCTGAAGAAACACGTGGGTGGAAGGGCCATCCCCGTCGTAACTCGAGAATATACCCCAGGTTCCCGCCGCAACTCGAGAAAAACCATGAGACTTCCCCCTCGCCGCGAGATGAGGCCCGATTCCCCTGCACTGCGTGCAGAGCAATTCCGTGTTGCACATCACCCATGAAAGGAGCCTTGATTTCCTTGATGGCACTCCAGAGAAACCCCAAGAACACTGTTTCAAGGCTAGAGGGATCCTGAGGTCACTGTAGCAACACGAAAGAGCTCCGTGGGCCAAAAATCAACACGAGATGAAAGGTTAGTCCCTGGCTTCGACTCCAGAGGAATACCACCTTACCACAAGCACCTCAAGAGGAGGCTTCTCTCAGCTCTAGGTATGTGGGAGGGACCCTGAGTTTGCGGCCTCAAGTGGAATGGACACCGCGATGCCCTGATGCGAAATAAGGCTGGATATCCCTGCAGTGACTTGAATGCAGGCTCGTCTTGCATCTCCCAAGAAGAAAGGATGTCTGAATCCCCTGTGGAGACCACAGAGAAAGACCTAGTTCCCCACCTCATCGCGACCGGAGGCCTCACATCCTTTGAAAACTCCAGAGGTACGCGGAGATCAGTGCCTCCAAAGGAGACGATGCCTGACTCCTCGTGAAACTTGATAGGAGACCCAGGATTCCTGTGGCACGTGGAAAGGGACCCTTGGTCTCCCGCCTCAGCTGGAGAGGCGTCCCAATTGCCTTGCCAAGCCTCGAGGAGAATCCCGAGTTGAGTCTCGCAACTAGGCAAGAGTCCTGACGTGGCTGAACAAACACGTGTGTGGAAGGGCCATCCCCGTCGTAACTCGAGAATATACCCCAGGTTCCCGCCGCAACTCGAGAAAAACCATGAGACTTCCCCCTCGCCGCGAGATGAGGCCCGATTCCCCTGCACTGCGTGCAGAGCAATTCTGTGTTGCACATCACACATGAAAGGAGCCTTGATTACCTTCATGGCACTCCAGAGAAACCCCAAGAACACTGTTTCAAGGCTAGAGGGATCCTGAGGTCACTGTAGCAACACGAAAGAGCACTGTGGACCAAAAATCAACTCGAGATGAGAGGTTAGTCCCTGGCTTCGACTCCAGAGGAATACCACCTTACCACAAGCACCTCAAGAGGAGGCTTCTCTCAGCTCTAGGTATGTGAGAGGGACCCTGAGTTTGCGGCCTCAAGTGGAATGGACACCGCGATGCCCTGACTCGAAATAAGGCCGGATATCCCTGCAGTGACTGGAATGCAGGCTCGTCTTGCATCTCCCAAGACGAAAGGGTGTCTGAATCCCCTGTGGAGACCACAGAGAAAGACCTAGTTCCCCACCTCATCGCGACAGGAGGCCTCAAATCCTTTGAAAACTCCAGAGGTATGCGGAGATCAGTGCCTCCAAAGGAGACGATGCCTGACTCCTCGTGAAACTTGATAGGAGACCCAGGATTCCTGTGGCACGTGGAAAGGGACCCTTGGTCTCCCGTCTCAGCTGGAGAGGCGTCCCAATTGCCCTGCAAAGCCTCGAGGAGAATCCCGAGTTGTCCCTCGCAACTAGGCAGGAGTCCTGACATGGCTGAACACACACGTGTGTGGAAGGGCCATCCCCGTCGCAACTCGAGAATATACCCCAGGTTCCCGCCGCAACTCGAGAAAAACCATGAGACTTCCCCCTCGCCGCGAGATGAGGCCCGATTCCCCTGCACTGCATGCAGAGCAATTCCGTGTTGCACATCACACATGAAAGGAGCCTAGATTTCCTTGATGGCACTCCAGAGAAACCCCAAGAACACTGTTTCAAGGCTAGAGGGATCCTGAGGTCACTGTAGCAACACGAAAGAGCTCCGTGGACCAAGAATCAACACGAGATGAGAGGTTAGTCCCTGGCTTCGACTCCTGAGGAATACCACCTTACCACAGGCACCTCAAGAGGAGGCTTCTCTCAGGTCTAGGTATGTGAGAGGGATCCTGAGTTTGCGGCCTCAAGTGGAATGGACACCGCGATGCCCTGACTCGAAATAAGGCCGGATATCCCTGCAGTGACTTGAATGCAGGCTCGTCTTGCATCTGCCAAGAAGAAAGGATGTTTGAATCCCCTGTGGAGACCACAGAGAAACACCTAGTTCCCCACCTCAACGCGACCGGAGGCCTCACATCCTTTGAAAACTCCAGAGGTACGCGGAGATCAGTGCCTCCAAAGGAGACGATGCCTGATACCTCGTGAAACTTGATAGGAGTCCCAGGATTCTTGTGGCACGTGGAAAGGGACCCTTGGTCTCCCGCCTCAGCTGGAGAGGCGTTCCAATTGCCCTGCCAAACCTCGAGGAGAATCCCGAGTTGTCCCTCGCAACTAGGCAGGCGTCCTGACGTGGCTGAACAAACACGTGGGTGGAAGGGCCATCCCCGTTGTAACTCGAGAATATACCACAGGTTCCCGCCGCAACTCGAGAAAAACCATGAGACTTCCCCCTCGATGCGAGATGAGGCCCGATTCCACTGTACTGCGTGCAGAGCAATTCCGTCTTGCACATCACATATGAAAGGAGCCTTGATTTCCTTCATGGTACTCCAGAGAAACCCCAAGAACACTGTTTCAAGGATAGAGGGATCCTGAGGTCACTGTAGCAACACGAAAGAGCTCTGTGGACCAAAAATCAAGTCGAAAAGAGAGGTTAGTCCCTGGATTCGTCTCCAGAGGTATACCACCTTACCACAAGCACCTCAAGAGGAGGCTTCTCTCAGCTCTAGGTATGTGAGAGGGACCCTGAGTTTGCGGCCTCAAGTGGAATGGACACCGCGATGCCCTGACTCGAAATAAGGCTGGATATCCCTGCAGTGACTTCAATGCAGGCTCGTCTTGCATTTCCCAGGACGAAAGGATGTCTGAATCCCCTGTGGATAGCACAGAGAAAGACTTAGTTCCCCACCTCATCGCGACCGATAGCCTCACATCCTTTGAAAACTCCAGAGGTACGCGGAGATCAGTGCCTCCAAAGGAGACGATGCCTGACTCCTCGTGAAACTTGATAGGAGTCCCAGGATTCCTGTGGCACTTGGAAAGGGACACTTGGTCTCCCGCCTCAGCTGGAGAGGCGTCCCAATTGCCCTGCCATGCCTCGAGGAGAATCCAGAGTTGTCCCTCGCAACTAGGCAGGAGTCCTGACGTCGCTGAAGAAACACGTGGGTGGAAGGGCCATCCCCGTCGTAACTCGAGAATATACCCCAGGTTCCCGCCGCAACTCGAGAAAAACCATGAGACTTCCCCCTCGCCGCGAGATGAGGCCTGATTCCCCTGCACTGCGTGCAGAGCAATTCCGTGTTGCACATCACCCATGAAAGGAGCCTTGATTTCCTTGATGGCACTCCAGAGAAACCCCAAGAACACTGTTTCAAGGCTAGAGGGATCCTGAGGTCACTGTAGCAACACGAAAGAGCTCCGTGGGCCAAAAATCAACTCGAGATGAGAGGTTAGTCCCTGGCTTCGACTCCAGAGGAATACCACCTTACCACAAGCACCTCAAGAGGAGGCTTCTCTCAGCTCTAGGTATGTGAGACGGACCCTGAGTTTGCGGCCTCAAGTGGAATGGACACCGCGATGCCCTGACTCGAAATAAGGCCGGATATCCCTGCAGTGACTTGAATGCAGGCTCGTCTTGCATCTCCCAAGAAGAAAGGATGTCTGAATCCCCTGTGGAGACCACAGAGAAGCACCTAGTTCCCCACCTCATCGCGACCGGACGCCTCACATCCTTTGAAAACTCCAGAGGTACGCGGAGATCAGTGCCTCCAAAGAGACGATGCCTGACTCCTCGTGAAACTTGATAGGAGTCCCAGGATTCTTGTGACACGTGGAAAGGGACCCTTGGTCTCCCGCCTCAGCTGGAGAGGCGTTCCAATTGCCCTGCCAAGCCTCGAGGAGAATCCCGAGTTGTCCCTCGCAACTAGGCAGGAGTCCTGACGTGGCTGAACAAACACGTGGGTGGAAGGGCCATCCCAGTCGTAACTCGAGAATATACCCCAGGTTCCCGCCGCAACTCGAGAAAAACCATGAGACTTCCCCCTCGCCGCGAGATGAGGCCCGATTCCCCTGCACTGCGTGCAGAGCAATTCCGTCTTGCACATCACACATGAAAGGAGCCTTGATTTCCTTGATGGCACTCCAGAGAAACCCCAAGAACACTGTTTCAAGGCTAGAGGGATCCTGAGGTCACTGTAGCAACATGAAAGAGCTCCGTGGGCCAAAAATCAACTCGAGATGAGAGGTTAGTCCCTGGCTTCGACTCCAGAGGAATACCACCTTACCACAAGCACCTCAAGAGGAGGCTTATCTCAGCTCTAGGTATGTGAGAGGGACCCTGAGTTTGCGGCCTCAAGTGGAATCGACACCGCGATGCCCTGACACGAAATAAGGCCGGATATCCCTGCAGTGACTTGAATGCAGGCTCGTCTTGCATCTCCCAAGATGAAAGGATGTCTGAATCCCCTGTGGAGACCACAGAGAAAGACCAAGTTCCCCACCTCATCGCGACCGGAGGCCTCACATCCTTTGAAAACTCCAGAGGTACGCGGAAATCAGTGCCTCCAAAGGAGACGATGCCTGACTCCTCGTGAAACTTGATAGGAGTCCCAGGATTCCTGTGGCACGTGGAAAAGGACCCTTGGTCTCCCGCCTCAGCTGGAGAGGCGTCCCAATTGCCTTGCCAAGCCTCGAGGAGAATCCCGAGTTGTGTCTCGCAACTAGGCAAGAGTCCTGACGTGGCTGAACAAACACGTGTGTGGAAGGGCCATCCCCGTCGTACCTCGAGAATATACCCCAGGTTCCCGCCGCAACTCGAGAAAAACCATGAGACTTCCCCCTCGCCGCGAGATGAGGCCCGATTCCCCTGCACTGTGTGCAGAGCAATTCTGTGTTGCACATCACACATGAAAGGAGCCTTGATTTCCTTCATCGCACTCCAGAGAAACCCCAAGAACACTGTTTCAAGGCTAGAGGGATTCTGAGGTCACTGTAGCAACACGAAAGAGCTCCGTGGACCAAAAATCAACTCGAGATGAGAGGTTAGTCCCTGGCTTCGACTCCAGAGGAATACCACCTTTCCACAAACCCCTCAAGAGGAGGCTTCTCTCAGCTCTATGTATGTGAGAGAGACCCTGAGTTTGCGGCCTCAAGTGGAATGGACACCGCGATGCCCTGACTCGAAATAAGGCCGGATATCCCTACAGTGACTGGAATGCAGGCTCGTCTTGCATCTCCCAAGACGAAAGGGTGTCTGAATCCCCTGTGGAGACCACAGAGAAAGACCTAGTTCCCCACCTCATCGCTACAGGAGGCCTCAAATCCTTTGAAAACTCCAGAGGTATGCGGAGATCAGTGCCTCCAAAGGAGACGATGCCTGACTCCTCGTGAAACTTGATAGGAGACCCAGGATTCCTGTGGCACGTGGAAAGGGACCCTTGGTCTCCCATCTCAGCTGGAGAGGGGTCCCAAATGCCCTACAAAGCCTCGAGGAAAATCCCGAGTTGTCCCTCGCAACTAGGCAGGAGTCCTGACATGGCTGAACACACACGTGTGTGGAAGGGCCATCCCCGTCGTAACTCGAGAATATACCCCAGGTTCCCACCGCAACTCGAGAAAAACCATGAGACTTCCCCCTCGCCGCGAGATGAGGCCCGATTCCCCTGCACTGCGTGCAGAGCAATTCCGTGTTGCACATCACACATGAAAGGAGCCTTGATTTCCTTGATGGCACTCCAGAGAAACCCCAAGAACACTGTTTCAAGGCTAGAGGGATCCTGAAGTCACTGTAGCAACACGAAAGAGCTCCGTGGACCAAGAATCAACACGAGATGAGAGGTTAGTCCCTGGCTTCGACTCCTGAGGAATACCACCTTACCACAAGCACCTCAAGAGGAGGCTTCTCTCAGCTCTAGGTATGTGAGAGGGACCCTGAGTTTGCGGCCTCAAGTGGAATGGACACCGCGATGCCCTGACTCGAAATAAGGCCGGATATCCCTGCAGTGACTTCAATGCAGGCTCGTCTTGCATCTCCCAGGACGAAAGGATGTCTGAATCCCCTGTGGAAAGCACAGAGAAAGACTTAGTTCCCCACCTCATCGCGACCGATAGCCTCACATCCTTTGAAAACTCCAGAGGTACGCGGAGATCAGTGCCTCCAAAGGAGACGATGCCTGACTCCTCGTGAAACTTGATAGGAGACCCAGGATACCTGTGGCACTTGTAAAGGGACACTTGGTCTCCCGCCTCAGCTGGAGAGGCGTCCCAATTGCCCTGCCAAGCCTCCAGGAGAATCCAGAGTTGTCCCTCGCAACTAGGCAGGAGTCCTGACGTCGCTGAAGAAACACGTGGGTGGAAGGTCCATCCCCGTCGTAACTCGAGAATATACCCCAGGTTCCCGCCGCAACTGGAGAAAAACCATGAGACTTCCCCCTCGCCGCGAGATGAGGCCCGATTCCCCTGCACTGCGTGCAGAGCAATTCTGTGTTGCACATCACACATGAAAGGAGCCTTGATTTCCTTGATGGCACTCCAGAGAAACCCCAAGGACACTGTTTCAAGGCTAGAGGGATCCTGAGGTCCCTGTAGCAATACGAAAGAGCTCCGTGGACCAAAAATCAACTCGAGATGAGAGGTTAGTCCCTGGCTTCGACTACAGAGGAATACCACCTTACCATAAGCACCTCAAGAGGAGGCTTCTCTCAGCTCTAGGTATGTGAGAGGGACCCTGAGTTTGCGGCCTCAAGTGGAATGGACACCGCGATGACCTGACTCGAAATAAGGCCGGATATCCCTGCAGTGACTGGAATGCAGGCTCGTCTTGCATCTCCCAAGACGAAAGGGTGTCTGAATCCCCTGTGGAGACCACAGAGAAAGACCTAGTTCCCCACCTCATTGCGACAGGAGGCCTCAAATCCTTTGAAAACTCCAGAGGTATGCGGAGATCAGTGCCTCCAAAGGAAACGATGCCTGACTCCTCGTGAAACTTGATAGGAGTCCCAGGATTCCTGTGGCACTTGGAAAGGGACCCTTGGTCTCCCGTCTCAGCTGGAGAGGCATCACAATTGCCCTGCAAAGCCTCGAGGAGAATCCCGAGTTGTCCCTCGCAACTAGGCAGGAGTCCTGACGTCGCTGAAGAAACACGTGGGTGGAAGGGCCATCCCCGTCGTAACTCGAGAATATACCCCAGGTTCCCGCCGCAACTCGAGAAAAACCATGAGACTTCCCCCTCGATGCGAGATGAGGCCCGATTCCCCTGCACTGCGTGCAGAGCAATTCCGTGTTGCACATCACACATGAAAGGAGCCTTGATTTCCTTGATGGCACTCCAGAGAAACCCCAAGAACACTGTTTCAAGGCTAGAGGGATCCTGAGGTCACTGTAGCAACACGAAAGAGCTCCGTGGGCCAAAAATCAACTCGAGATGAGAGGTTAGTCCCTGGCTTCGACTCCAGAGGAATACCACCTTACCACAAGCACCTCAAGAGGAGACTTCACTCAGCTCTAGGTATGTGAGAGGGACCCTGAGTTTACGGCCTCAAGTGGAATGGACACCGCGATGCCCTGACGCGAAATAAGGCTGGATATCCCTGCAGTGACTTGAATGCAGGCTCGTCTTGCATCTCCCAAGATGAAAGGATGTCTGAATCCCCTGTGGAGACCACAGAGAAAGACCTAGTTCCCCACCTCATCGCGACCGGAGGCCTCACATCCTTTGAAAACTCCAGAGGTACACGGAGATCAGTGCCTCCAAAGGAGACGATGCCTGACTCCTCGTGAAACTTGATAGGATAACCAGGATTCCTGTGGCACGTGGAAAGGGACACTTGGTCTCCCGTCTCAGCTGGAGAGGCGTCCCAATTGCCCTGCAAAGCCTCGAGGAGAATCCCGAGTTGTCCCTCGCAACTAGGCAGGAGTCCTGACATGGCTGAACACACACGTGTGTGGAAGGGCCATCCCCGTCGTAACTCGAGAATATACCCCAGGTTCCCGCCGCAACTCGAGAAAAACCATGAGACTTCCCCCTCGCCGGGAGATGAGGCCTGATTCCCCCGCACTGCGTGCAGAGCAATTCCGTGTTGCACATCACACATGAAAGGAGCCTTGATTTCCTTGATGGCACTCCAGAGAAACCCCAAGAACACTGTTTCAAGGCTAGAGGGATCCTGAAGTCACTGTAGCAACACGAAAGAGCTCCGTGGACCAAGAATTAACACGAGATGAGAGGTTAGTCCCTGGCTTCGACTCCTGAGGAATACCACCTTACCACAAGCACCTCAAGAGGAGGCTTCTCTCAGCTCTAGGTATGTGAGAGGGACCCTGAGTTTGCGGCCTCAAATGAAATGGACACCGCGATGCCCTGACTCGAAATAAGGCCGGATATCCCTGCAGTGACTTCAATGCAGGCTCGTCTTGCTTCTCCCAGGACGAAAGGATGTCTGAATCCCCTGTGGAAAGCACAGAGAAAGACTTAGTTCCCCACCTCATCGCGACCGATAGCCTCACATCCTTTGAAAACTCCAGAGGTACGCGGAGATCAGTGCCTCCAAAGGAGACGATGCCTGACTCCTCGTGAAACTTGATAGGAGACCCAGGATTCCTGTGGCACTTGGAAAGGGACACTTGGTCTCCCGCCTCAGCTGGAGAGGCGTCCCAATTGCCCTGCCAAGCCTCGAGGAGAATCCAGAGTTGTTCCTCGCAACTAGGCAGGAGTCCTGACGTCGCTGAAGAAACACGTGGGTGGAAGGGCCATCCCCGTCGTAACTCGAGAATATACCCCAGGTTCCCGCCGCAACTCGAGAAAAACCATGAGACTTCCCCCTCGCCGGGAGATGAGGCCTGATTCCCCCGCACTGCGTGCAGAGCAATTCCGTGTTGCACATCACACATGAAAGGAGCCTTGATTTCCTTGATGGCACTCCAGAGAAACCCCAAGAACACTGTTTCAAGGCTAGAGGGATCCTGAAGTCACTGTAGCAACACGAAAGAGCTCCGTGGACCAAGAATTAACACGAGATGAGAGGTTAGTCCCTGGCTTCGACTCCTGAGGAATACCACCTTACCACAAGCACCTCAAGAGGAGGCTTCTCTCAGCTCTAGGTATGTGAGAGGGACCCTGAGTTTGCGGCCTCAAATGAAATGGACACCGCGATGCCCTGACTCGAAATAAGGCCGGATATCCCTGCAGTGACTTCAATGCAGGCTCGTCTTGCATCTCCCAGGACGAAAGGATGTCTGAATCCCCTGTGGAAAGCACAGAGAAAGACTTAGTTCCCCACCTCATCGCGACCGATAGCCTCACATCCTTTGAAAACTCCAGAGGTACGCGGAGATCAGTGCCTCCAAAGGAGACGATGCCTGACTCCTCGTGAAACTTGATAGGAGACCCAGGATTCCTGTGGCACTTGGAAAGGGACACTTGGTCTCCCGCCTCAGCTGGAGAGGCGTCCCAATTGCCCTGCCAAGCCTCGAGGAGAATCCAGAGTTGTTCCTCGCAACTAGGCAGGAGTCCTGACGTCGCTGAAGAAACACGTGGGTGGAAGGGCCATCCCCGTCGTAACTCGAGAATATACCCCAGGTTCCCGCCGCAACTCGAGAAAAACCATGAGACTTCCCCCTCGCCGCGAGATGAGGCCCGATTCCCCTGCACTGCGTGCCGAGCAATTCTGTGTTGCACATCACACATGAAAGGAGCCTTGATTTCCTTGATGGCACTCCAGAGAAACCCCAAGAACACTGTTTCAAGGTTAGAGGGATCCTGAGGTCCCTGTAGCAACACGAAAGAGCTCCGTGGACCAAAAATCAACTCGAGATGAGAGGTTAGTCCCTGGCTTCGACTACAGAGGAATACCACCTTACCATAAGCACCTCAAGAGGAGGCTTCTCTCAGCTCTAGGTATGTGAGAGGGACCCTGAGTTTGCGGCCTCAAGTGGAATGGACACCGCGATGACCTGACTCGAAATAAGGCCGGATATCCCTGCAGTGACTGGAATGCAGGCTCGTCTTGCATCTCCCAAGACGAAAGGATGTCTGAATCCCCTGTGGAGACCACAGAGAAAGACCTAGTTCACCACATCATTGCGACAGGAGGCCTCAAATCCTTTGAAAACTCCAGAGGTATGCGGAGATCAGTGCCTCCAAAGGAAACGATGCCTGACTCCTCGTGAAACTTGATAGGAGACCCAGGATTCCTGTGGCACGTGGAAAGGGACCCTAGGTCTCCCGTCTCAGCTGGAGAGGCATCCCAATTGCCCTGCAAAGCCTCGAGGATAATCCCGAGTTGTCCCTCGCAACTAGGCAGGAGTCCTGACGTCGCTGAAGAAACACGTGTGTGGAAGGGCCATCCCCGTTGTAACTCGAGAATATACCCCAGGTTCCGTCGCAACTCGAGAAAAACCATGAGACTTCCCCCTCGCCGCGAGATGAGGCCCGATTCCCCTGCACTGCGTGCAGAGCAATTCCGTGTTGCACATCACACATGAAAGGAGCCTTGATTTCCTTGATGGCACTCCAGAGAAACCCCAAGAACACTGTTTCAAGGCTAGAGGGATCCTGAGGTCACTGTAGCAACACGAAAGAGCTCCGTGGACCAAGAATCAACACGAGATGAGAGGTTAGTCCCTGGCTTCGACTCCTGAGGAATACCACCTTACCACAAGCACCTCAAGAGGAGGCTTCTCTCAGCTCTAGGTATGTGAGAGGGATCCTGAGTTTGCGGCCTCAAGTGGAATGGACACCGCGATGCCCTGACTCGAAATAAGGCCGGATATCCCTGCAGTGACTTGAATGCAGGCTCGTCTTGCATCTCCCAAGAAGAAAGGATGTCTGAATCCCCTGTGGAGACCACAGAGAAACACCTAGTTCCCCACCTCATCGCGACCGGAGGCCTCACATCCTTTGAAAACTCCAGAGGTACGCGGAGATCAGTGCCTCCAAAGGAGACGATGCCTGACTCCTCGTGAAACTTGATAGGAGACCCAGGATTCCTGTGGCACTTGGAAAGGGACACTTGGTCTCCCGCCTCAGCTGGAGAGGCGTCCCAATTGCCCTGCCAAGCCTCGAGGAGAATCCAGAGTTGTTCCTCGCAACTAGGCAGGAGTCCTGACGTCGCTGAAGAAACACGTGGGTGGAAGGGCCATCCCCGTCGTAACTCGAGAATATACCCCAGGTTCCCGCCGCAACTCGAGAAAAACCATGAGACTTCCCCCTCGCCGGGAGATGAGGCCTGATTCCCCCGCACTGCGTGCAGAGCAATTCCGTGTTGCACATCACACATGAAAGGAGCCTTGATTTCCTTGATGGCACTCCAGAGAAACCCCAAGAACACTGTTTCAAGACTAGAGGGATCCTGAAGTCACTGTAGCAACACGAAAGAGCTCCGTGGACCAAGAATTATCACGAGATGAGAGGTTAGTCCCTGGCTTCGACTCCTGAGGAATACCACCTTACCACAAGCACCTCAAGAGGAGGCTTCTCTCAGCTCTAGGTATGTGAGAGGGACCCTGAGTTTGCGGCCTCAAATGAAATGGACACCGCGATGACCTGACTCGAAATAAGGCCGGATATCCCTGCAGTGACTTCAATGCAGGCTCGTCTTGCATCTCCCAGGACGAAAGGATGTCTGAATCCCCTGTGGAAAGCACAGAGAAAGACTTAGTTCCCCACCTCATCGCGACCGATAGCCTCACATCCTTTGAAAACTCCAGAGGTACGCGGAGATCAGTGCTTCCAAAGGAGACGATGCCTGACTCCTCGTGAAACTTGATAGGAGACCCAGGATTCCTGTGGCACTTGGAAAGGGACACTTGGTCTCCCGCCTCAGCTGGAGAGGCGTCCCAATTGCCCTGCCAAGCCTCGAGGAGAATCCAGAGTTGTTCCTCGCAACTAGGCAGGAGTCCTGACGTCGCTGAAGAAACACGTGGGTGGAAGGGCCATCCCCGTCGTAACTCGAGAATATACCCCAGGTTCCCGCCGCAACTCGAGAAAAACCATGAGACTTCCCCCTCGCCGCGAGATGAGGCCCGATTCCCCTGCACTGCGTGCCGAGCAATTCTGTGTTGCACATCACACATGAAAGGAGCCTTGATTTCCTTGATGGCACTCCAGAGAAACCCCAAGAACACTGTTTCAAGGCTAGAGGGATCCTGAGGTCCCTGTAGCAACACGAAAGAGCTCCGTGGACCAAAAATCAACTCGAGATGAGAGGTTAGTCCCTGGCTTCGACTACAGAGGAATACCACCTTACCATAAGCACCTCAAGAGGAGGCTTCTCTCAGCTCTAGGTATGTGAGAGGGACCCTGAGTTTGCGGCCTCAAGTGGAATGGACACCGCGATGACCTGACTCGAAATAAGGCCGGATATCCCTGCAGTGACTGGAATGCAGGCTCGTCTTACATCTCCCAAGACGAAAGGATGTCTGAATCCCCTGTGGAGACCACAGAGAAAGACCTAGTTCACCACATCATTGCGACAGGAGGCCTCAAATCCTTTGAAAACTCCAGAGGTATGCGGAGATCAGTGCCTCCAAAGGAAACGATGCCTGACTCCTCGTGAAACTTGATAGGAGACCCAGGATTCCTGTGGCACGTGGAAAGGGACCCTAGGTCTCCCGTCTCAGCTGGAGAGGCATCCCAATTGCCCTGCAAAGCCTCCAGGATAATCCCGAGTTGTCCCTCGCAACTAGGCAGGAGTCCTGACGTCGCTGAAGAAACACGTGTGTGGAAGGGCCATCCCCGTTGTAACTCGAGAATATACCCCAGGTTCCGCCGCAACTCGAGAAAAACCATGAGACTTCCCCCTCGCCGCGAGATGAGGCCCGATTCCCCTGCACTGCGTGCAGAGCAATTCCGTGTTGCACATCACACATGAAAGGAGCCTTGATTTCCTTGATGGCACTCCAGAGAAACCCCAAGAACACTGTTTCAAGGCTAGAGGGATCCTGAGGTCACTGTAGCAACACGAAAGAGCTCCGTGGGCCAAAAATCAACTCGAGATGAGAGGTTAGTCCCTGGCTTCGACTCCAGAGGAATACCACCTTACCACAAGAACCTCAAGAGGAGACTTCACTCAGCTCTAGGTATGTGAGAGGGACCCTGAGTTTACGGCCTCAAGTGGAATGGACACCGCGATGCCCTGACGTGAAATAAGGCTGGATATCCCTGCAGTGACTTGAATGCAGGCTCGTCTTGCATCTCCCAAGATGAAAGGATGTCTGAATCCCCTGTGGAGACCACAGAGAAAGACCTAGTTCCCCACCTCATCGCGACCGGAGGCCTCACATCCTTTGAAAACTCCAGAGGTACGCGGAGATCAGTGCCTCCAAAGGAGACGATGCCTGACTCCTCGTGAAACTTGATAGGATAACCAGGATTCCTGTGGCACGTGGAAAGGGACACTTGGTCTCCCGTCTCAGCTGGAGAGGCGTCCCAATTGCCCTGCAAAGCCTCGAGGAGAATCCCGAGTTGTCCCTCGCAACTAGGCAGGAGTCCTGACATGGCTGAACACACACGTGTGTGGAAGGGCCATCCCCGTCGTAACTCGAGAATATACCCCAGGTTCCCGCCGCAACTCGAGAAAAACCATGAGACTTCCCCCTCGCCGGGAGATGAGGCCTGATTCCCCCGCACTGCGTGCAGAGCAATTCCGTGTTGCACATCACACATGAAAGGAGCCTTGATTTCCTTGATGGCACTCCAGAGAAACCCCAAGAACACTGTTTCAAGGCTAGAGGGATCCTGAAGTCACTGTAGCAACACGAAAGAGCTCCGTGGACCAAGAATTAACACGAGATGAGAGGTTAGTCCCTGGCTTCGACTCCTGAGGAATACCACCTTACCACAAGCACCTCAAGAGGAGGCTTCTCTCAGCTCTAGGTATGTGAGAGGGACCCTGAGTTTGCGGCCTCAAATGAAATGGACACCGCGATGCCCTGACTCGAAATAAGGCCGGATATCCCTGCAGTGACTTCAATGCAGGCTCGTCTTGCTTCTCCCAGGACGAAAGGATGTCTGAATTCCCTGTGGAAAGCACAGAGAAAGACTTAGTTCCCCACCTCATCGCGACCGATAGCCTCACATCCTTTGAAAACTCCAGAGGTACGCGGAGATCAGTGCCTCCAAAGGAGACGATGCCTGACTCCTCGTGAAACTTGATAGGAGACCCAGGATTCCTGTGGCACTTGGAAAGGGACACTTGGTCTCCCGCCTCAGCTGGAGAGGCGTCCCTATTGCCCTGCCAAGCCTCGAGGAGAATCCAGAGTTGTTCCTCGCAACTAGGCAGGAGTCCTGACGTCGCTGAAGAAACACGTGGGTGGAAGGGCCATCCCCGTCGTAACTCGAGAATATACCCCAGGTTCCCGCCGCAACTCGAGAAAAACCATGAGACTTCCCCCTCGCCGGGAGATGAGGCCTGATTCCCCCGCACTGCGTGCAGAGCAATTCCGTGTTGCACATCACACATGAAAGGAGCCTTGATTTCCTTGATGGCACTCCAGAGAAACCCCAAGAACACTGTTTCAAGGCTAGAGGGATCCTGAAGTCACTGTAGCAACACGAAAGAGCTCCGTGGACCAAGAATTAACACGAGATGAGAGGTTAGTCCCTGGCTTCGACTCCTGAGGAATACCACCTTACCACAAGCACCTCAAGAGGAGGCTTCTCTCAGCTCTAGGTATGTGAGAGGGACCCTGAGTTTGCGGCCTCAAATGAAATGGACACCGCGATGCCCTGACTCGAAATAAGGCCGGATATCCCTGCAGTGACTTCAATGCAGGCTCGTCTTGCTTCTCCCAGGACGAAAGGATGTCTGAATTCCCTGTGGAAAGCACAGAGAAAGACTTAGTTCCCCACCTCATCGCGACCGATAGCCTCACATCCTTTGAAAACTCCAGAGGTACGCGGAGATCAGTGCCTCCAAAGGAGACGATGCCTGACTCCTCGTGAAACTTGATAGGAGACCCAGGATTCCTGTGGCACTTGGAAAGGGACACTTGGTCTCCCGCCTCAGCTGGAGAGGCGTCCCAATTGCCCTGCCAAGCCTCGAGGAGAATCCAGAGTTGTTCCTCGCAACTAGGCAGGAGTCCTGACGTCGCTGAAGAAACACGTGGGTGGAAGGGCCATCCCCGTCGTAACTCGAGAATATACCCCAGGTTCCCGCCGCAACTCGAGAAAAACCATGAGACTTCCCCCTCGCCGCGAGATGAGGCCCGATTCCCCTGCACTGCGTGCCGAGCAATTCTGTGTTGCACATCACACATGAAAGGAGCCTTGATTTCCTTGATGGCACTCCAGAGAAACCCCAAGAACACTGTTTCAAGGCTAGAGGGATCCTGAGGTCCCTGTAGCAACACGAAAGAGCTCCGTGGACCAAAAATCAACTCGAGATGAGAGGTTAGTCCCTGGCTTCGACTACAGAGGAATACCACCTTACCATAAGCACCTCAAGAGGAGGCTTCTCTCAGCTCTAGGTATGTGAGAGGGACCCTGAGTTTGCGGCCTCAAGTGGAATGGACACCGCGATGACCTGACTCGAAATAAGGCCGGATATCCCTGCAGTGACTGGAATGCAGGCTCGTCTTGCATCTCCCAAGACGAAAGGATGTCTGAATCCCCTGTGGAGACCACAGAGAAAGACCTAGTTCACCACATCATTGCGACAGGAGGCCTCAAATCCTTTGAAAACTCCAGAGGTATGCGGAGATCAGTGCCTCAAAAGGAAACGATGCCTGACTCCTCGTGAAACTTGATAGGAGACCCAGGATTCCTGTGGCACGTGGAAAGGGACCCTAGGTCTCCCGTCTCAGCTGGAGAGGCATCCCAATTGCCCTGCAAAGCCTCGAGGAGAATCCCGAGTTGTCCCTCGCAACTAGGCAGGAGTCCTGACGTCGCTGAAGAAACACGTGTGTGGAAGGGCCATCCCCGTTGTAACTCGAGAATATACCCCAGGTTCCGCCGCAACTCGAGAAAAACCATGAGACTTCCCCCTCGCCGCGAGATGAGGCCCGATTCCCCTGCACTGCGTGCAGAGCAATTCCGTGTTGCACATCACACATGAAAGGAGCCTTGATTTCCTTGATGGCACTCCAGAGAAACCCCAAGAACACTGTTTCAAGGCTAGAGGGATCCTGAGGTCACTGTAGCAACACGAAAGAGCTCCGTGGACCAAGAATCAACACGAGATGAGAGGTTAGTCCCTGGCTTCGACTCCTGAGGAATACCACCTTACCACAAGCACCTCAAGAGGAGGCTTCTCTCAGCTCTAGGTATGTGAGAGGGATCCTGAGTTTGCGGCCTCAAGTGGAATGGACACCGCGATGCCCTGACTCGAAATAAGGCCGGATATCCCTGCAGTGACTTGAATGCAGGCTCGTCTTGCATCTCCCAAGAAGAAAGGATGTCTGAATCCCCTGTGGAGACCACAGAGAAACACCTAGTTCCCCACCTCATCGCGACCGGAGGCCTCACATCCTTTGAAAACTCCAGAGGTACGCGGAGATCAGTGCCTCCAAAGGAGACGATGCCTGACTCCTCGTGAAACTTGATAGGAGACCCAGGATTCCTGTGGCACTTGGAAAGGGACACTTGGTCTCCCGCCTCAGCTGGAGAGGCGTCCCAATTGCCCTGCCAAGCCTCGAGGAGAATCCAGAGTTGTTCCTCGCAACTAGGCAGGAGTCCTGACGTCGCTGAAGAAACACGTGGGTGGAAGGGCCATCCCCGTCGTAACTCGAGAATATACCCCAGGTTCCCGCCGCAACTCGAGAAAAACCATGAGACTTCCCCCTCGCCGGGAGATGAGGCCTGATTCCCCCGCACTGCGTGCAGAGCAATTCCGTGTTGCACATCACACATGAAAGGAGCCTTGATTTCCTTGATGGCACTCCAGAGAAACCCCAAGAACACTGTTTCAAGGCTAGAGGGATCCTGAAGTCACTGTAGCAACACGAAAGAGCTCCGTGGACCAAGAATTAACACGAGATGAGAGGTTAGTCCCTGGCTTCGACTCCTGAGGAATACCACCTTACCACAAGCACCTCAAGAGGAGGCTTCTCTCAGCTCTAGGTATGTGAGAGGGACCCTGAGTTTGCGGCCTCAAATGAAATGGACACCGCGATGCCCTGACTCGAAATAAGGCCGGATATCCCTGCAGTGACTTCAATGCAGGCTCGTCTTGCATCTCCCAGGACGAAAGGATGTCTGAATCCCCTGTGGAAAGCACAGAGAAAGACTTAGTTCCCCACCTCATCGCGACCGATAGCCTCACATCCTTTGAAAACTCCAGAGGTACGCGGAGATCAGTGCCTCCAAAGGAGACGATGCCTGACTCCTCGTGAAACTTGATAGGAGACCCAGGATTCCTGTGGCACTTGGAAAGGGACACTTGGTCTCCCGCCTCAGCTGGAGAGGCGTCCCAATTGCCCTGCCAAGCCTCGAGGAGAATCCAGAGTTGTTCCTCGCAACTAGGCAGGAGTCCTGACGTCGCTGAAGAAACACGTGGGTGGAAGGGCCATCCCCGTCGTAACTCGAGAATATACCCCAGGTTCCCGCCGCAACTCGAGAAAAACCATGAGACTTCCCCCTCGCCGCGAGATGAGGCCCGATTCCCCGGCACTGCGTGCAGAGCAATTCTGTGTTGCACATCACACATGAAAGGAGCCTTGATTTCCTTGATGGCACTCCAGAGAAACCCCAAGGACACTGTTTCAAGGCTAGAGGGATCCTGAGGTCCCTGTAGCAACACGAAAGAGCTCCGTGGACCAAAAATCAACTCGAGATGAGAGGTTAGTCCCTGGCTTCGACTACAGAGGAATACCACCTTACCATAAGCACCTCAAGAGGAGGCTTCTCTCAGCTCTAGGTATGTGAGAGGGACCCTGAGTTTGCGGCCTCAAGTGGAATGGACACCGCGATGACCTGACTCGAAATAAGGCCGGATATCCCTGCAGTGACTGGAATGCAGGCTCGTCTTGCATCTCCCAAGAAGAAAGGATGTCTGAATCCCCTGTGGAGACCACAGAGAAAGACCTAGTTCACCACATCATTGCGACAGGAGGCCTCAAATCCTTTGAAAACTCCAGAGGTATGCGGAGATCAGTGCCTCCAAAGGAAACGATGCCTGACTCCTCGTGAAACTTGATAGGAGACCCAGGATTCCTGTGGCACGTGGAAAGGGACCCTAGGTCTCCCGTCTCAGCTGGAGAGGCATCCCAATTGCCCTGCAAAGCCTCGAGGATAATCCCGAGTTGTCCCTCGCAACTAGGCAGGAGTCCTGACGTCGCTGAAGAAACACGTGTGTGGAAGGGCCATCCCCGTTGTAACTCGAGAATATACCCCAGGTTCCGCCGCAACTCGAGAAAAACCATGAGACTTCCCCCTCGCCGCGAGATGAGGCCCGATTCCCCTGCACTGCGTGCAGAGCAATTCCGTGTTGCACATCACACATGAAAGGAGCCTTGATTTCCTTGATGGCACTCCAGAGAAACCCCAAGAACACTGTTTCAAGGCTAGAGGGATCCTGAGGTCACTGTAGCAACAAGAAAGAGCTCCGTGGACCAAGAATCAACACGAGATGAGAGGTTAGTCCCTGGTTTCGACTCCTGAGGAATACCACCTTACCACAAGCACCTCAAGAGGAGGCTTCTCTCAGCTCTAGGTATGTGAGAGGGATCCTGAGTTTGCGGCCTCAAGTGGAATGGACACCGCGATGCCCTGACTCGAAATAAGGCCGGATATCCCTGCAGTGACTTGAATGCAGGCTCGTCTTGCATCTCCCAAGAAGAAAGGATGTCTGAATCCCCTGTGGAGACCACAGAGAAACACCTAGTTCCCCACCTCATCGCGACCGGAGGCCTCACATCCTTTGAAAACTCCAGAGGTACGCGGAGATCAGTGCCTCCAAAGGAGACGATGCCTGACTCCTCGTGAAACTTGATAGGAGTCCCAGGATTCTTGTGGCACGTGGAAAGGGACCCTTGGTCTCCCGCCTCAGCTGGAGAGGCGTTCCAATTGCCCTGCCAAGCCTCGAGGAGAATCCCGAGTTGTCCCTCGCAACTAGGCAGGAGTCCTGACGTGGCTGAACAAACACGTGGGTGGAAGGGCCATCCCCGTCGTAAATCGAGAATATACCCCAGGTTCCCGCCGCAACTCGAGAAAAACCATGAGACTTCCCCCTCGATGCGAGATGAGGCCCGATTCCCCTGTACTGCATGCAGAGCAATTCCGTCTTGCACATCACACATGAAAGGAGCCTTGATTTCCTTGATGGCACTCCAGAGAAACCCCAAGAACACTGTTTCAAGGATAGAGGGATCCTGAGGTCACTGTAGCAACACAAAAGAACTCTGTGGACCACAAATCAACTCGAAAAGAGAGGTTAGTCCCTGGATTCGTCTCCAGAGGAATACCACTTTACCACAAGCACCTCAAGAGGAGGCTTCTCTCAGCTCAAGGTATGTGAGAGGGACCCTGAGTTTGTGGCCTCAAGTGGAATGGACACCGCGATGCCCTGACTCGAAATAAGGCCGGATATCCCTGCAGTGACTTCAATGCATGCTCGTCTTGCATCTCCCAGGTCGAAAGGATGTCTGAATCCCCTGTGGAAAGCACAGAGAAAGACTTAGTTCCCCACCTCATCGCGACCGGAGGCCTCACATCCTTTGAAAACTCCAGAGGTACGCGGAGATCAGTGCCTCCAAAGGAGACGATGCCTGACTCCTCGTGAAACTTGATAGGAGTCCCAGGATTCCTGTGGCACTTGGAAAGGGACACTTGGTCTCCCGCCTCAGCTGGAGAGGCGTCCCAATTGCCCTGCCAAGCCTCGAGGAGAATCCAGAGTTGTCCCTCGCAAGTATGCAGGAATCCTGACGTCGCTGAAGAAACACGTGGGTGGAAGGGCCATCCCCGTCGTAACTCGAGAATATACCCCAGGTTCCCGCCGCAACTCGAGAAAAACCATGAGACTTCCCCCTCGCCGCGAGATGAGGCCCGATTCCCCTGCACTGCGTGCAGAGCAATTTCGTGTTGCACATCACACATGAAAGGAGCCTTGATTTCCTTGATGGCACTCCAGAGAAACCCCAAGAACACTGTTTCAAGGCTAGAGGGATCCTGAGGTCACTGTAGCAACACGAAAGAGCTCCGTGGGCCAAAAATCAACTCGAGATGAGAGGTTAGTCCCTGGCTTCGACTCCAGAGGAATACCACCTTACCACAAGCACCTCAAGAGGAGGCTTCTCTCTGCTCTAGGTATGTGAGAGGGACCCTGAGTTTGCGGCCTCAAGTGGAATGGACACCGCGATGCCCTGACTCGAAATAAGGCCGGATATCCCTGCAGTGACTGGAATGCAGGCTCGTCTTGCATCTCCCAAGACGAAAGGGTGTCTGAATCCCCTGTGGAGACCACAGAGAAAGACCTAGTTCCCAACCTCATCGCGACAGGAGGCCTCAAATCCTTTGAAAACTCCAGTGGTATGCGGAGATCAGTGCCTCCAAAGGAGACGATGCCTGACTCCTCGTGAAACTTGATAGGAGACCCAGGATTCCTGTGGCAGGTGGAAAGGGACCCTTGGTTTCCCGTCTCATCTGGAGAGGCGTCCCAATTGCCCTGTAAAGCCTCGAGGAGAATCCCGAGTTGTGTCTCGCACCTAGGAAAGAGTCCTGACGTGGCTGAACAAACACGTGTGTGGAAGGGCCATCCCCGTCGTAACTCGAGAATATACCCCAGGTTCCCGCCGCAACTCGAGAAAAACCATGAGACTTCCCCCTCGCCGCGAGATGAGGCCCGATTCCCCTGCACTGCGTGCAGAGCAATTCTGTGTTGCACATCACACATGAAAGGAGCCTTGATTACCTTCATGGCACTCCAGAGAAACCCCAAGAACACTGTTTCAAGGCTAGAGGGATCCTGAGGTCACTGATGCAACACGAAAGAGCACTGTGGACCAAAAATCAACTCGAGATGAGAGGTTAGTCCCTGGCTTCAACTCCAGAGGAATACCACCTTACCACAAGCACCTCAAGAGGAGGCTTCTCTCAGCTCTAGGTATGTGAGAGGGACCCTGAGTTTGCGGCCTCAAGTGGAATGGACACCGCGATGCCCTGACTCGAAATAAGGCCGGATATCCCTGCAGTGACTGGAATGCAGGCTCGTCTTGCATCTCCCAAGTCGAAAGGGTGTCTGAATCCCCTGTGGAGACCACAGAGAAAGACCTAGTTCCCCACCTCATCGCGACAGGAGGCCTCAAATCCTTTGAAAACTCCAGAGGTATGCGGAGATCAGTGCCTCCAAAGGAGACGATGCCTGACTCCTCGTGAAACTTGATAGGAGACCCAGGATTCCTGTGGCACGTGGAAAGGGACCCTTGGTCTCCCGTCTCAGCTGGAGAGGCGTCCCAATTGCCCTGCCAAGCCTCGAGGAGAATCCCGAGTTGTCCCTCGCAACTAGGCAGGAGTCCTGACATGGCTGAACACACACGTGTGTGGAAGGGCCATCCCCGTCGTAACTCGAGAATATACCCCAGGTTCCCGCCGCAACTCGAGAAAAACCATGAGACTTCCCCCTCGCCGCGAGATGAGGCCCGATTCCCCTGCACTGCGTGCAGAGCAATTCCGTGTTGCACATCACACATGAAAGGAGCCTTGATTTCCTTGATGGCACTCCAGAGAAACCCCAAGAACACTGTTTCAAGGCTAGAGGGATCCTGAAGTCACTGTAGCAACACGAAAGAGTTCCGTGGACCAAGAATCAACACGAGATGAGAGGTTAGTCCCTGGCTTCGACTCCTGAGGAATACCACCTTACCACAAGCACCTCAAGAGGAGGCTTCTCTCAGCTCTAGGTATGTGAGAGGGACCCTGAGTTTGCGGCCTCAAGTGGAATGGACACCGCGATGCCCTGACTCGAAATAAGGCCGGATATCCCTGCAGTGACTTCAATGCAGGCTCGTCTTGCATCTCCCAGGACGAAAGGATGTCTGAATCCCCTGTGGAAAGCACAGAGAAAGACTTAGTTCCCCACCTCATCGCGACCGATAGCCTCACATCCTTTGAAAACTCCAGAGGTACGCGGAGATCAGTGCCTCCAAAGGAGACGATGCCTGACTCCTCGTGAAACTTGATAGGAGACCCAGGATACCTGTGGCACTTGGAAAGGGACACTTGGTCTCCCGCCTCAGCTGGAGAGGCGTCCCAATTGCCCTGCCAAGCCTCCAGGAGAATCCAGAGTTGTCCCTCGCAACTAGGCAGGAGTACTGACGTCGCTGAAGAAACACGTGGGTGGAAGGGCCATCCCCATCGTAACTCGAGAATATACCCCAGGTTCCCGCCGCAACTCGAGAAAAACCATGAGACTTCCCCCTCGCCGCGAGATGAGGCCCGATTCCCCTGCACTGCGTGCAGAGCAATTCTGTGTTGCACATCACACATGAAAGGAGCCTTGATTTCCTTGATGGCACTCCAGAGAAACCCCAAGAACACTGTTTCAAGGCTAGAGGGATCCTGAGGTCCCTGTAGCAATACGAAAGAGCTCCGTGGACCAAAAATCAACTCGAGATGAGAGGTTAGTCCCTGGCTTCGACTACAGAGGAATACCACCTTACCATAAGCACCTCAAGAGGAGGCTTCTCTCAGCTCTAGGTATGTGAGAGGGACCCTGAGTTTGCGGCCTCAAGTGGAATGGACACCGCGATGCCCTGACTCGAAATAAGGCCGGATATCCCTGCAGTGACTGGAATGCAGGCTCGTCTTGCATCTCCCAAGACGAAAGGGTGTCTGAATCCCCTGTGGAGACCACAGAGAAAGACCTAGTTCCCCTCCTCATGGCGACAGGAGGCCTCAAATCCTTTGAAAACTCCAGAGGTATGCGGAGATCAGTGCCTCCAAAGGAAACGATGCCTGACTCCTCGTGAAACTTGATAGGAGACCCAGGATTCCTGTGGCACGTGGAAAGGGACCCTTGGTCTCCCGTCTCAGCTGGAGAGGCATCCCAATTGCCCTGCAAAGCCTCGAGGAGAATCCCGAGTTGTCCCTCGCAACTAGGCAGGAGTCCTGACGTCGCTGAAGAAACACGTGGGTGGAAGGGCCATCCCCGTCGTAACTCGAGAATATACCCCAGGTTCCCGCCGCAACTCGAGAAAAACCATGAGACTTCCCCCTCGATGCGAGATGAGGCCCGATTCCCCTGCACTGCGTGCAGAGCAATTCCGTGTTGCACATCACACATGAAAGGAGCCTTGATTTCCTTGATGGCACTCCAGAGAAACCCCAAGAACACTGTTTCAAGGATAGAGGGATCCTGAGGTCACTGTAGCAACACGAAAGAGCTCCGTGGACCAAGAATCAACACGAGATGAGAGGTTAGTCCCTGGCTTCGACTCCAGAGGAATACCACCTTACCACAAGCACCTCAAGAGGAGGCTTCTCTCAGCTCTAGGTATGTGAGACGACCCTGAGTTTGCGGCCTCAAGTGGAATGGACCCCGCGATGCCCTGACTCGAAATAAGGCCGGATATCCCTGCAATGACTTTAATGCAGGCTCGTCTTGCATCTCCCAGGACGAAAGGATGTCTGAATCCCCTGTGGAAAGCACAGAGAAAGACTTAGTTCCCCACCTCATCGCGACCGATAGCCTCACATCCTTTGAAAACTCCAGAGGTACGCGGAGATCAGTGCCTCCAAAGGAGACGATGCCTGACTCCTCGTGAAACTTGATAGGAGACCCAGGATTCCTGTGGCACTTGGAAAGGGACACTTGGTCTCCCGCCTCAGCTGGAGAGGCGTCCCAATTGCCCTGCCAAGCCTCGAGGAGAATCCAGAGTTGTTCCTCGCAACTAGGCAGGAGTCCTGACGTCGCTGAAGAAACACGTGGGTGGAAGGGCCATCCCCGTCGTAACTCGAGAATATACCCCAGGTTCCCGCCGCAACTCGAGAAAAACCATGAGACTTCCCCCTCGCCGCGAGATGAGGCCCGATTCCCCTGCACTGCGTGCCGAGCAATTCTGTGTTGCACATCACACATGAAAGGAGCCTTGATTTCCTTGATGGCACTCCAGAGAAACCCCAAGAACACTGTTTCAAGGCTAGAGGGATCCTGAGGTCCCTGTAGCAACACGAAAGAGCTCCGTGGACCAAAAATCAACTCGAGATGAGAGGTTAGTCCCTGGCTTCGACTACAGAGGAATACCACCTTACCACAAGCACCTCAAGAGGAGGCTTCTCTCAGCTCTAGGTATGTGAGAGGGACCCTGAGTTTGCGGCCTCAAGTGGAATGGACACCGCGATGCCCTGACTCGAAATAAGGCCGGATATCCCTGCAGTGACTGGAATGCAGGCTCGTCTTGCATCTCCCAAGACGAAAGGATGTCTGAATCCCCTGTGGAGACCACAGAGAAAGACCTAGTTCCCCACCTCATTGCGACAGGAGGCCTCAAATCCTTTGAAAACTCCAGAGGTATGCGGAGATCAGTGCCTCCAAAGGAAACGATGCCTGACTCCTCGTGAAACTTGATAGGAGTCCCAGGATTCCTGTGGCACTTGGAAAGGGACCCTTGGTCTCCCGTCTCAGCTGGAGAGGCATCCCAATTGCCCTGCAAAGCCTCGAGGAGAATCCCGAGTTGTCCCTCGCAACTAGGCAGGAGTCCTGACGTCGCTGAAGAAACACGTGTGTGGAAGGGCCATCCCCGTTGTAACTCGAGAATATACCCCAGGTTTCCGCCGCAACTCGAGAAAAACCATGAGACTTCCCCCTCGCCGCGAGATGAGGCCCGATTCCCCTGCACTGCGTGCAGAGCAATTCCGTGTTGCACATCACACATGAAAGAAGCCTTGATTTCCTTGATGGCACTCCAGAGAAACCCCAAGAACACTGTTTCAAGGCTAGAGGGATCCTGAGGTCACTGTAGCAACACGAAAGAGCTCCGTGGACCAAGAATCAACACGAGATGAGAGGTTAGTCCCTGGCTTCGACTCCTGAGGAATACCACCTTACCACAAGCACCTCAAGAGGAGGCTTCTCTCAGCTCTAGGTATGTGAGAGGGATCCTGAGTTTGCGGCCTCAAGTGGAATGGACACCGCGATGCCCTGACTCGAAATAAGGCCGGATATCCCTGCAGTGACTTGAATGCAGGCTCGTCTTGCATCTCCCAAGAAGAAAGGATGTCTGAATCCCCTGTGGAGACCACAGAGAAAGACCTAGTTCCCCACCTCATCGCGACCGGAGGCCTCACATCCTTTGAAAACTCCAGAGGTATGCGGAGATCAGTGCCTCCAAAGGAGACGATGCCTGACTCCTCGTGAAACTTGATAGGAGTCCCAGGATTCTTGTGGCACGTGGAAAGGGACCCTTGGTCTCCCGCCTCAGCTGGAGAGGCGTTCCAATTGCCCTGCCAAGCCTCGAGGAGAATCCCGAGTTGTCCCTCGCAACTAGGCAGGAGTCCTGACGTGGCTGAACAAACACGTGTGTGGAAGGGCCATCCCCGTCGTAACTCGAGAATATACCCCAGGTTCCCGCCGCAACTCGAGAAAAACCATGAGACTTCCCCCTCGATGCGAGATGAGGCCTGATTCCCCTGTACTGCGTGCAGAGCAATTCCGTGTTGCACATCACACATGAAAGGAGCCTTGATTTCCTTGATGGCACTCCAGAGAAACCCCAAGAACACTGTTTCAAGGCTAGAGGGATCCTGAGGTCACTGTAGCAACACGAAAGAACTCTGTGGACCACAAATCAACTCGAAAAGAGAGGTTAGTCCCTGGATTCGTCTCCAGAGGAATACCACCTTACCACAAGCACCTCAAGAGGAGGCTTCTCTCAGCTCAAGGTATGTGAGAGGGACCCTGAGTTTGTGGCCTCAAGTGGAATGGACACCGCGATGCCCTGACTCGAAATAAGGCCGGATATCCCTGCAGTGACTTCAATGCATGCTCGTCTTGCATCTCCCAGGACGAAAGGATGTCTGAATCCCCTGTGGAAAGCACAGAGAAAGACCTAGTTCCCCACCTCATCGCGACCGGAGGCCTCACATCCTTTGAAAACTCCAGAGGTACGCGGAGATCAGTGCCTCCAAAGGAGACGATGCCTGACTCCTTGTGAAACTTGATAGGAGTCCCAGGATTCCTGTGGCACGTGGACAGGGACACTTGGTCTACCGCCTCAGCTGGAGAGGCGTCCCAATTGCCTTGCCAAGCCTCGAGGAGAATCCCCAGTTGTGTCTCGCAACTAAATAAGAGTCCTGACGTGGCTGAACAAACACGTGGGTGGAAGGGCCATCCCCGTCGTAACTCGAGAATATACCCCAGGTTCCCGCCACAACTCGAGAAAAGCCATGAGACTTCCCCCTCGCCGCGAGATGAGGCCCGATTCCCCTGCCCTGCGTGCAGAGCAATTCTGTGTTGCACATCACACATGAAAGGAGCCTTGATTTCCTTCATGGCACTCCAGAGAAACCCCAAGAACACTGTTTCAAGGCTAGAGGGATCCTGAGGTCACTGTAGGAACACGAAAGAACTCTGTGAACCAAAAATCAACTCGAAAAGAGAGGTTAGTCCCTGGATTCGTCTCCAGAGGAATACCACCTTACCACAAGCACCTCAAGAGGAGGATTCTCTCAGCTCTAGGTATGTGAGAGGGACCCTGAGTTTGCGGCCTCAAGTGGAATGGACACCGCGATGCCCTGACTCGAAATAAGGCCGGTTATCCCTACAGTGACTTCAATGCAGGCTCGTCTTGCATCTCCCAGGACGAAAGGATGTCTGAATCCCTTGTGGAAAGCACAGAGAAAGACTTAGTTCCCCAACTCATCGCGACCGATAGCCTCACATCCTTTGAAAACTCCAGAGGTACGCGGAGATCAGTGCCTCCAAAGGAGACGATGCCTGACTCTTCGTGAAACTTGATAGGAGTCCCAGTATACCTGTGGCACTTGGAAAGGGACACTTGGTCTCCCGCCTCAGCTGGAGAGGCGTCCCAATTGCCCTGTCAAGCCTCGAGGAGAATCCCGAGTTGTCCCTCGCAACTAGGCAGGAGTCCTGACTTATCTCAACACACACGTGTGTGAAAGGGCCATCCCCGTCGTAACTCGAGAATACACCCCAGGTTCCCGCCGCAACTTGAGAAAAACCATGAGACTTCCCCCTCGCCGCGAGATGAGGCCCGATTCCCCTGCACTGCGTGCAGAGCAATTCCGTGTTGCACATCACACATGAAAGGAGCCTTGATTTCCTTGATGGCACTCCAGAGAAACCCCAAGAACACTGTTTCAAGGCTAGAGGGATCCTGAGGTCACTGTAGCAACACGAAAGAGCTCCGTCGACCAAGAATCAACACGAGATGAGAGGTTAGTCCCTGGCTTCGACTCCAGAGGAATACCACCTTACCACAAGCACCTCAAGAGGAGGCTTCTCTCAGCTCTAGGTATGTGAGAGGGACCCTGAGTTTGCGGCCTCAAGTGGAATGGACACCGCGATGCCCTGACGCGAAATAAGGCTGGATATCCCTGCAGTGACTTGAATGCAGGCTCGTCTTGCATCTCCCAAGAAGAAAGGATGTCTGAATCCCCTGTGGAGACCACAGAGAAAGACCTAGTTCCCCACCTCATCGCGACCGGAGGCCTCACATCCTTTGAAAACTCCAGAGGTACACGGAGATCAGTGCCTCCAAAGGAGACGATGCCTGACTCCTTGTGAAACTTGATAGGAGTCCCAGGATTCCTGTGGCACGTGGACAGGGACACTTGGTCTCCCGCCTCAGCTGGAGAGGCGTCCCAATTGCCTTGCCAAGCCTCGAGGAGAATCCCCAGTTGTGTCTCGCAACTAGGTAAGAGTCCTGACGTGGCTGAACAAACACGTGGGTGGAAGGGCCATCCCCGTCGTAATTCGAGAATATACCCCAGGTTCCCGCCGCAACTCGAGAAAAACCATGAGACTTCCCCCTCGCCGTGAGATGAGGCCCGATTCCCCTGCCCTGAGTGCAGAGCAATTCTGTGTTGCACATCACACATGAAAGGAGCCTTGATTTCCTTCATGGCACTCCAGAGAAACCCCAAGAACACTGTTTCAAGGCTAGAGGGATCCTGAGGTCACTGTAGCAACACGAAAGAGCTCCGTGGACCAAAAATCAACTCAAAATGAGAGGTTAGTCCCTGGCTTCGACTCCAGAGGAATACCACCTTACCACAAGCACCTCAAGAGGAGGCTTCTCTCAGCTCTAGGTATGTGAGAGGGACCCTGAGTTTGCGGCCTCAAGTGGAATGGACACCGCGATGCCCTGACGCGAAATAAGGCTGGATATCCCTGCAGTGACTTGAATGCAGGCTCGTCTTGCATCTCCCAAGAAGAAAGAATGTCTGAATCCCCTGTGGAGACCACAGAGAAAGACCTAGTTCCCCACCTCATCGCGACCGGAGGCCTCACATCCTTTGAAAACTCCAGAGGTACGCAGAGATCAGTGCCTCCAAAGGAGACGATGCCTGACTCCTCGTGAAACTTGATAGGAGTCCCAGGATTCCTGTGTCACGTGGAAAGGGACCCTTGGTCTCCCGCCTCAGCTGGAGAGGCGTCCCAATTGCCTTGCCAAGCCTCGAGGAGAATCCCCAGTTGTGTCTCGCACCTAGGCAAGAGTCCTGACGTGGCTGAACAAACACGTGTGTGGAAGGGCCATCTCCATCGTAACTCGAGAATATACCCCAGGTTCCCGCCGCAACTCGAGAAAAACCATGAGACTTCCCCCTCGCCGCGAGATGAGGCCCGATTCCCCTGCACTGCGTGCAGAGCAATTCTGTGTTGCACATCACACATGAAAGGAGCCTTGATTTTCTTCATGGCACTCCAGAGAAACCCCAAGAACACTGTTTCAAGGCTAGAGGGATCCTGAGGTCACTGTAGCAACATGAAAGAGCTCCGTGGACCAAAAATCAACTCGAGATGAGAGGTTAGTCCCTGGCTTCGACTCCAGAGGAATACCACCTTACCACAAGCACCTCAAGAGGAGGCTTCTCTCAGCTCTAGGTATGTGAGAGGGACCCTGAGTTTGCGGCCTCAAGTGGAATGGACACCGCGATGCCCTGACTCGAAATAAGGCCGGTTATCCCTACAGTGACTTCAATGCAGGCTCGTGTTGCATCTCCCAGGACGAAAGGATGTCTGAATCCCCTGTGTAAAGCACAGAGAAAGACTTAGTTCCCCACCTCATCGCGACCGATAGCCTCACATCCTTTGAAAACTCCAGAGGTACGCGGAGATCAGTGCCTCCAAAGGAGAAGATGCCTGACTCCTCGTGAAACTTGATAGGAGTCGCAGATACCTGTGGCACTTGGAAAGGGACACTTGGTCTCCCGTCTCAGCTGGAGAGGCGTCCCAATTGCCCTGCAAAGCCTCGAGGAGAATCCCGAGTTGTCCCTCGCAACTAGGCAGGAGTCCTGACATGGCTCAACACACACGTGTGTGGAAGGGCCATCCCCGTCGTAACTCGAGAATACACCCCAGGTTCCCACCGCAACTTGAGAAAAACCATGAGACTTCCCCCTCGCCGCGAGATGAGGCCCGATTCCCCTGCACTGCGTGCAGAGCAATTCCGTGTTGCACATCACACATGAAAGGAGCCTTGATTTCCTTGATGGCACTCCAGAGAAACCCCAAGAACACTGTTTCAAGGCTAGAGGGATCCTGAGGTCACTGTAGCAACACGAAAGAGCTCCGTCGACCAAGAATCAACACGAGATGAGAGGTTAGTCCCTGGCTTCGACTCCTGAGGAATACCACCTTACCACAAGCACCTCAAGAGGAGGCTTCTCTCAGCTCTAGGTATGTGAGAGGGATCCTGAGTTTGCGGCCTCAAGTGGAATGGACACCGCGATGCCCTGACTCGAAATAAGGCCGGATATCCCTGCAGTGACTTGAATGCAGGCTCGTCTTGCATCTCCCAAGAAGAAAGGATGTCTGAATCCCCTGTGGAGACCACAGAGAAACACCTAGTTCCCCACCTCATCGCGACCGGAGGCCTCACATCCTTTGAAAACTCCAGAGGTACGCGGAGATCAGTGCCTCCAAAGGAGACGATGCCTGACTCCTCGTGAAACTTGATAGGAGTCCCAGGATTCCTGTGGCACGTGGAAAGGGACCCTTGGTCTCCCGCCTCAGCTGGAGAGGCGTCCCAATTGCCCTGCCAAGCCTCGAGGAGAATCCCGAGTTGTCCCTCGCAACTAGGCAGGAGTCCTGACGTGGCTGAACAAACACGTGGGTGGAAGGGCCATCCCCGTCGTAACTCGAGAATATACCCCAGGTTCCTGCCGCAACTCGAGAAAAACCATGAGACTTCCCCCTCGATGCGAGATGAGGCCCGATTCCCCTGTACTGCGTGCAGAGCAATTCCGTCTTGCACATCACACATGAAAGGAGCCTTGATTTCCTTGATGGCACTCCAGAGAAACCCCAAGAACACTGTTTCAAGGATAGAGGGATCCTGAGGTCACTGTAGCAACACGAAAGAACTCTGTGGACCAAAAATCAACTCGAAAAGAGAGGTTAGTCCCTGGCTTCGACTCCAGAGGAATACCACCTTACCACAAGCACCTCAAGAGGAGGCTTCTCTCAGCTCTAGGTATGTGAGAGGGACCCTGAGTTTGCGGCCTCAAGTGGAATGGACACCGCGATGCCCTGACTCGAAATAAGGCCGGATATCCCTGCAGTGACTTGAATGCAGGCTCGTCTTGCATCTCCCAGGACGAAAGGATGTCTGAATCCCCTGTGGAAAGCACAGAGAAAGACTTAGTTCCCCACCTCATCGCGACCGACAGCCTCACATCCTTTGAAAACTCCAGAGGTACGCGGAGATCAGTGCCTCCAAAGAGACGATGCCTGACTCCTCGTGAAACTTGATAGGAGTCCCAGGATTCTTGTGGCACGTGGAAAGGGACCCTTGGTCTCCCGCCTCAGCTGGAGAGGCGTTCCAATTGCCCTGCCAAGCCTCGAGGAGAATCCCGAGTTGTCCCTCGCAACTAGGCAGGAGTCCTGACGTGGCTGAACAAACACGTGGGTGGAAGGGCCATCCCCGTCGTAACTCGAGAATATACCCCAGGTTCCCGCCGCAACTCGAGAAAAACCATGAGACTTCCCCCTCGATGCGAGATGAGGCCCGATTCCCCTGTACTGCGTGCAGAGCAATTCCGTGTTGCACATCACACATGAAAGGAGCCTTGATTTCCTTGATGGCACTCCAGAGAAACCCCAAGAACACTGTTTCAAGGCTAGAGGGATCCTGAGGTCACTGTAGCAACACGAAAGAGCTCTGTGGACCAAAAATCAACTCAAAATGAGAGGTTAGTCCCTGGCTTCGACTCCAGAGGAATACCACCTTACCACAAGCACCTCAAGAGGAGGCTTCTCTCAGCTCTAGGTATGTGAGAGGGACCCTGAGTTTGCGGCCTCAAGTGGAATGGACACCGCGATGCCCTGACGCGAAATAAGGCTGGATATCCCTGCAGTGACTTGAATGCAGGCTCGTCTTGCATCTCCCAAGAAGAAAGGATGTCTGAATCCCCTGTGGAGACAACAGAGAAAGACCTAGTTCCCCACCTCATCGCGACCGGAGGCCTCACATCCTTTGAAAACTCCAGAGGTACACGGAGATCAGTGCCTCCAAAGGAGACGATGCCTGACTCCTTGTGAAACTTGATAGGAGTCCCAGGATTCCTGTGGCACGTGGACAGGGACACTTGGTCTCCCGCCTCAGCTGGAGAGGCGTCCCAATTGCCTTGCCAAGCCTCGAGGAGAATCCCCAGTTGTGTCTCGCAACTAGGTAAGAGTCCTGACGTGGCTGAACAAACACGTGGGTGGAAGGGCCATGCCCGTCGTAATTCGAGAATATACCCCAGGTTCCCGCCGCAACTCGAGAAAAACCATGAGACTTCCCCCTCGCCGTGAGATGAGGCCCGATTCCCCTGCCCTGAGTGCAGAGCAATTCTGTGTTGCACATCACACATGAAAGGAGCCTTGATTTCCTTCATGGCACTCCAGAGAAACCCCAAGAACACTGTTTCAAGGCTAGAGGGATCCTGAGGTCACTGTAGCAACACGAAAGAGCTCCGTGGACCAAAAATCAACTCAAAATGAGAGGTTAGTCCCTGGCTTCGACTCCAGAGGAATACCACCTTACCACAAGCACCTCAAGAGGAGGCTTCTCTCAGCTCTAGGTATGTGAGAGGGACCCTGAGTTTGCGGCCTCAAGTGGAATGGACACCGCGATGCCCTGACGCGAAATAAGGCTGGATATCCCTGCAGTGACTTGAATGCAGGCTCGTCTTGCATCTCCCAAGAAGAAAGAATGTCTGAATCCCCTGTGGAGACCACAGAGAAAGACCTAGTTCCCCACCTCATCGCGACCGGAGGCCTCACATCCTTTGAAAACTCCAGAGGTACGCAGAGATCAGTGCCTCCAAAGGAGACGATGCCTGACTCCTCGTGAAACTTGATAGGAGTCCCAGGATTCCTGTGTCACGTGGAAAGGGACCCTTGGTCTCCCGCCTCAGCTGGAGAGGCGTCCCAATTGCCTTGCCAAGCCTCGAGGAGAATCCCCAGTTGTGTCTCGCACCTAGGCAAGAGTCCTGACGTGGCTGAACAAACACGTGTGTGGAAGGGCCATCTCCATCGTAACTCGAGAATATACCCCAGGTTCCCGCCGCAACTCGAGAAAAACCATGAGACTTCCCCCTCGCCGCGAGATGAGGCCCGATTCCCCTGCACTGCGTGCAGAGCAATTCTGTGTTGCACATCACACATGAAAGGAGCCTTGATTTTCTTCATGGCACTCCAGAGAAACCCCAAGAACACTGTTTCAAGGCTAGAGGGATCCTGAGGTCACTGTAGCAACATGAAAGAGCTCCGTGGACCAAAAATCAACTCGAGATGAGAGGTTAGTCCCTGGCTTCGACTCCAGAGGAATACCACCTTACCACAAGCACCTCAAGAGGAGGCTTCTCTCAGCTCTAGGTATGTGAGAGGGACCCTGAGTTTGCGGCCTCAAGTGGAATGGACACCGCGATGCCCTGACTCGAAATAAGGCCGGTTATCCCTACAGTGACTTCAATGCAGGCTCGTGTTGCATCTCCCAGGACGAAAGGATGTCTGAATCCCCTGTGTAAAGCACAGAGAAAGACTTAGTTCCCCACCTCATCGCGACCGATAGCCTCACATCCTTTGAAAACTCCAGAGGTACGCGGAGATCAGTGCCTCCAAAGGAGAAGATGCCTGACTCCTCGTGAAACTTGATAGGAGTCGCAGATACCTGTGGCACTTGGAAAGGGACACTTGGTCTCCCGTCTCAGCTGGAGAGGCGTCCCAATTGCCCTGCAAAGCCTCGAGGAGAATCCCGAGTTGTCCCTCGCAACTAGGCAGGAGTCCTGACATGGCTCAACACACACGTGTGTGGAAGGGCCATCCCCGTCGTAACTCGAGAATACACCCCAGGTTCCCACCGCAACTTGAGAAAAACCATGAGACTTCCCCCTCGCCGCGAGATGAGGCCCGATTCCCCTGCACTGCGTGCAGAGCAATTCCGTGTTGCACATCACACATGAAAGGAGCCTTGATTTCCTTCATGGCACTCCAGAGAAACCCCAAGAACACTGTTTCAAGGCTAGAGGGATCCTGAGGTCACTGTAGCAACACGAAAGAGCTCCGTCGACCAAGAATCAACACGAGATGAGAGGTTAGTCCCAGGCTTCGACTCCTGAGGAATACCACCTTACCACAAGCACCTCAAGAGGAGGCTTCTCTCAGCTCTAGGTATGTGAGAGGGATCCTGAGTTTGCGGCCTCAAGTGGAATGGACACCGCGATGCCCTGACTCGAAATAAGGCCGGATATCCCTGCAGTGACTTGAATGCAGGCTCGTCTTGCATCTCCCAAGAAGAAAGGATGTCTGAATCCCCTGTGGAGACCACAGAGAAACACCTAGTTCCCCACCTCATCGCGACCGGAGGCCTCACATCCTTTGAAAACTCCAGAGGTACGCGGAGATCAGTGCCTCCAAAGGAGACGATGCCTGACTCCTCGTGAAACTTGATAGGAGTCCCAGGATTCCTGTGGCACGTGGAAAGGGACCCTTGGTCTCCCGCCTCAGCTGGAGAGGCGTCCCAATTGCCCTGCCAAGCCTCGAGGAGAATCCCGAGTTGTCCCTCGCAACTAGGCAGGAGTCCTGACGTGGCTGAACAAACACGTGGGTGGAAGGGCCATCCCCGTCGTAACTCGAGAATATACCCCAGGTTCCCGCCGCAACTCGAGAAAAACCATGAGACTTCCCCCTCGATGCGAGATGAGGCCCGATTCCCCTGTACTGCGTGCAGAGCAATTCCGTCTTGCACATCACACATGAAAGGAGCCTTGATTTCCTTGATGGCACTCCAGAGAAACCCCAAGAACACTGTTTCAAGGATAGAGGGATCCTGAGGTCACTGTAGCAACACGAAAGAACTCTGTGGACCAAAAATCAACTCGAAAAGAGAGGTTAGTCCCTGGCTTCGACTCCAGAGGAATACCACCTTACCACAAGCACCTCAAGAGGAGGCTTCTCTCAGCTCTAGGTATGTGAGAGGGACCCTGAGTTTGCGGCCTCAAGTGGAATGGACACCGCGATGCCCTGACTCGAAATAAGGCCGGATATCCCTGCAGTGACTTGAATGCAGGCTCGTCTTGCATCTCCCAGGACGAAAGGATGTCTGAATCCCCTGTGGAAAGCACAGAGAAAGACTTAGTTCCCCACCTCATCGCGACCGACAGCCTCACATCCTTTGAAAACTCCAGAGGTACGCGGAGATCAGTGCCTCCAAAGAGACGATGCCTGACTCCTCGTGAAACTTGATAGGAGTCCCAGGATTCTTGTGGCACGTGGAAAGGGACCCTTGGTCTCCCGCCTCAGCTGGAGAGGCGTTCCAATTGCCCTGCCAAGCCTCGAGGAGAATCCCGAGTTGTCCCTCGCAACTAGGCAGGAGTCCTGACGTGGCTGAACAAACACGTGGGTGGAAGGGCCATCCCCGTCGTAACTCGAGAATATACCCCAGGTTCCCGCCGCAACTCGAGAAAAACCATGAGACTTCCCCCTCGATGCGAGATGAGGCCCGATTCCCCTGTACTGCGTGCAGAGCAATTCCGTGTTGCACATCAGACATGAAAGGAGCCTTGATTTCCTTGATGGCACTCCAGAGAAACCCCAAGAACACTGTTTCAAGGATAGAGGGATCCTGAGGTCACTGTAGCAACACGAAAGAACTCTGTGGACCAAAAATCAACTCGAAAAGAGAGGTTAGTCCCTGGATTCGTCTCCAGAGGAATACCACCTTACCACAAGCACCTCAAGAGGAGGCTTCTCTCAGCTCTAGGTATGTGAGAGGGACCCTGAGTTTGCGGCCTCAAGTGGAATGGACACCGCGATGCCCTGACTCGAAATAAGGCCGGATATCCCTGCAGTGACTTCAATGCAGGCTCGTCTTGCATCTCCCAGGACGAAAGGATGTCTGAATCCCCTGTGGAAAGCACAGAGAAAGAATTAGTTCCCCACCTCTTCGCGACCGATAGCCTCACATCCTTTGAAAACTCCAGAGGTACGCGGAGATCAGTGCCTCCAAAGGAGACGATGCCTGACTCCTCGTGAAACTTGATAGGAGTCCCAGGATTCCTGTGGCACTTGGAAAGGGACACTTGGTCTCCGGCCTCAGCTGGAGAGGCGTCCCAATTGCCCTGCCAAGCCTCGAGGAGAATCCCGAGTTGTCCCTCGCAACTAGGCAGGAGTCCTGACGTGGCTGAACAAACACGTGGGTGGAAGGGCCATCCCCGTCGTAACTCGAGAATATACCCCAGGTTCCCGCCGCAACTCGAGAAAAACCATGAGACTTCCCCCTTGCCGCGAGATGAGGCCCGATTCCCCTGCACTGCGTGCAGAGCTATTCGGTGTTGCACATCACACATGAAAGGAGCCTTGATTTCCTTGATGGCACTCCAGAGAAACCCCAAGAACACTGTTTCAACGCTAGAGGGATCCTGAGGTCACTGTAGCAACACGAAAGAGCTCCGTGGGCCAAAAATCAACTCGAGATGAGAGGTTAGTCCCTGGCTTCGACTCCAGAGGAATACCACCTTACCACAAGCACCTCAAGAGGAGGCTTCTCTCAGCTCTAGGTATGTGAGAGGGACCCTGAGTTTGCGGCCTCAAGTGGAATGGACACCGCGATGCCCTGACGCGAAATAAGGCTGGATATCCCTGCAGTGACTTGAATGCAGGCTCGTCTTGCATCTCCCAAGATGAAAGGATGTCTGCATCCCCTGTGGAGACCACAGAGAAAGACCTAGTTCCCCACCTCATCGCGACCGGAGGCCTCACATCCTTTGAAAACTCCAGAGGTACGCGGAGATCAGTGCCTCCAAAGGAGACGATGCCTGACTCCTCGTGAAACTTGATAGGAGTCCCAGGATTCTTGTGGCACGTGGAAAGGGACCCTTGGTCTCCCGCCTCAGCTGGAGAGGCGTCCCAATTGCCCTGCCAAGCCTCGAGGAGAATCCCGAGTTGTCCCTCGCAACTAGGCAGGAGTCCTGACGTGGCTGAACAAACACGTGGGTGGAAGGACCATCCCCGTCGTAACTCGAGAATATACCCCAGGTTCCCGCCGCAACTCGAGAAAAACTATGAGACTTCCCCCTCGATGCGAGATGAGGCCCGATTCCCCTGCACTGCGTGCAGAGCAATTCCGTCTTGCACATCACACATGAAAGGAGCCTTGATTTCCTTGATGGCACTCCAGAGAAACCCCAAGAACACTGTTTCAAGGATAGAGGGATCCTGAGGTCACTGTAGCAACACGAAAGAGCTCCGTGGGCCAAAAATCAACTCGAGATGAGAGGTTAGTCCCTGGCTTCGACTCCAGAGGAATACCACCTTACCACAGGCACCTCAAGAGGAGGCTTCTCTCAGCTCTAGGTATGTGAGAGGGACCCTGAGTTTGCGGCCTCAAGTGGAATGGACACCGCGATGCCCTGACGCGAAATAAGGCTGGATATCCCTGCAGTGACTTGAATGCAGGCTCGTCTTGCATCTCCCAAGATGAAAGGATGTCTGAATCCCCTGTGGAGACCACAGAGAAAGACCTAGTTCCCCACCTCATCGCGACCGGAGGCCTCACATCCTTTGAAAACTCCAGAGGTACGCGGAGATCAGTGCCTCCAAAGGAGACGATGCCTGACTCCTCGTGAAACTTGATAGGAGTCCCAGGATTCCTGTGGCACGTGGAAAGGGACCCTTGGTCTCCCGCCTCAGCTGGAGAGGCGTTCCAATTGCCCTGCCAAGCCTCGAGGAGAATCCCGAGTTGTCCCTCGCAACTAGGCAGGAGTCCTGACGTGGCTGAACAAACACGTGGGTGGAAGGGCCATCCCCGTCGTAACTCGAGAATATACCCCAGGTTCCCGCCGCAACTCGAGAAAAACCATGAGACTTCCCCCTCGATGCGAGATGAGGCCCGATTCCCCTGTACTGCGTGCAGAGCAATTCCGTCTTGCACATCACACATGAAAGGAGCCTTGATTTCTTTGATGGCACTCCAGAGAAACCCCAAGAACACTGTTTCAAGGATAGAGGGATCCTGAGGTCACTGTAGCAACACGAAAGAACTCTGTGGACCAAAAATCAGCTCGAAAAGAGAGGTTAGTCCCTGGATTCGTCTCCAGAGGAATACCACCTTACCACAAGCACCTCAAGAGGAGGCTTCTCTCAGCTCTAGGTATGTGAGAGGGACCCTGAGTTTGCGGCCTCAAGTGGAATGGACACCGCGATGCCCTGACTCGAAATAAGGCCGGATATCCCTGCAGTGACTTCAATGCAGGCTCGTCTTGCATCTCCCAGGACGAAAGGATGTCTGAATCCCCTGTGGAAAGCACAGAGAAAGACTTAGTTCCCCACCTCATCGCGACCGATAGCCTCACATCCTTTGAAAACTCCAGAGGTACGCGGAGATCAGTGCCTCCAAAGGAGATGATGCCTGACTCCTCGTGAAACTTGATAGGAGTCCCAGGATTCCTGTGGCACTTGGAAAGGGACACTTGGTCTCCCGCCTCAGCTGGAGAGGCGTCCCAATTGCCCTGCCAAGCCTCGAGGAGAATCCCGAGTTGTCCCTCGCAACTAGGCAGGAGTCCTGATGTGGCTGAACAAACACGTGGGTGGAAGGGCCATCCCCGTCGTAACTCGAGAATATACCCCAGGTTCCCGCCGCAACTCGAGAAAAACCATGAGACTTCCCCCTTGCCGCGAGATGAGGCCCGATTCCCCTGCACTGCGTGCAGAGCAATTCGGTGTTGCACATCACACATGAAAGGAGCCTTGATTTCCTTGATGGCACTCCAGAGAAACCCCAAGAACACTGTTTCAAGGCTAGAGGGATCCTGAGGTCACTGTAGCAACACGAAAGAGATCCGCGGGCCAAAAATCAACTCGAGATGAGAGGTTAGTCCCTGGCTTCGACTCCAGAGGAATACCACCTTACCACAAGCACCTCAAGAGGAGGCTTCTCTCAGCTCTAGGTATGTGAGAGGGACCCTGAGTTTGCGGCCTCAAGTGGAATGGACACCGCGATGCCCTGACGCGAAATAAGGCTGGATATCCCTGCAGTGACTTCAATGCAGGCTCGTCTTGCATCTCCCAAGAAGAAAGGATGTCTGAATCCCCTATGGAGACCACAGAGAAACACCTAGTTCCCCACCTCATCGCGACCGGAGGCCTCACATCCTTTGAAAACTCCAGAGGTACGCGGAGATCAGTGCCTCCAAAGGAGACGATGCCTGACTCCTCGTGAAACTTGATAGGAGTCCCAGGATTCTTGTGGCACGTGGAAAGGGACCCTTGGTCTCCCGCTTCAGCTGGAGAGGCGTTCCAATTGCCCTGCCAAGCCTCGAGGAGAATCCCGAGTTGTCCCTCGCAACTAGGCAGGAGTCCTGACGTGGCTGAACAAACACGTGGGTGGAAGGGCCATCCCCGTCGTAACTCGAGAATATACCCCAGGTTCCCGCCGCAACTCGAAAAAAACCATGAGACTTCCCCCTCGATGCGAGATGAGGCCCGATTCCCCTGTACTGCGTGCAGAGCAATTCCGTCTTGCACATCACACATGAAAGGAGCCTTGATTTCCTTGATGGCACTCCAGAGAAACCCCAAGAACACTGTTTCAAGGATAGAGGGATCCTGAGGACACTGTAGCAACACGAAAGAACTCTGTGGACCAAAAATCAACTCGAAAAGAGAGGTTAGTCCCTGGATTCGTCTCCAGAGGAATACCACCTTACCACAAGCACCTCAATAGGAGGCTTCTCTCAGCTCAAGGTATGTGAGAGGGACCCTGAGTTTGCGGCCTCAAGTGGAATGGACACCGCGATGCCCTGACTCGAAATAAGGCCGGATATCCCTGCAGTGACTGGAATGCAGGCTCGTCTTGCATCTCCCAAGATGAAAGGATGTCTGAATCCCCTGTGGAGACCACAGAGAAAGACCTAGTTCCCCACCTCATCGCGACCGGAGGCCTCACATCCTTTGAAAACTCCAGAGGTACGCGGAGATCAGTGCCTCCAAAGGAGACGATGCCTGACTTCTCGTGAAACTTGATAGGAGTCCCAGGATTCCTGTGGCACGTGGAAAGGGACCCTTGGTCTCCCGCCTCAGCTGGAGAGGCGTCCCAATTGCCCTGCAAAGCCTCGAGGAGAATCCCGAGTTGTCCCTCGCAACTAGGCAGGAGTCCTGACATGGCTGAACACACACGTGTGTGGAAGGGCCATCCCCGTCGGAACTCGAGAATATACCCGAGGTTCCCGCCGCAACTCGAGAAAAACCATGAGACTTCCCCCTCGCCGCGAGATGAGGCCCGATTCCCCTTCACTGCGTGCAGAGCAATTCTGTGTTGCACATCACACATGAAAGGAGCCTTGATTTCCTTGATGGCACTCCAGAGAAACCCCAAGAACACTGTTTCAAGGCTAGAGGGATCCTGAGGTCACTGTAGCAACACGAAAGAGCTCCGTGGACCCAAAATCAACTCGAGATGAGAGGTTAGTCCCTGGCTTCGACTCCAGAGGAATACCACCTTACCACAAGCACCTCAAGAGGAGGCTTCTCTCAGCTCTAGGTATGTGAGAGGGATCCTGAGTTTGCGGCCTCAAGTGGAATGGACACCGCGATGCCCTGACTCGAAATAAGGCCGGATATCCCTGCAGTGACTGGAATGCATCCTCGTCTTGCATCTCCCAAGACGAAAGGGTGTCTGAATCCCCTGTGGAGACCACAGAGAAAGACCTAGTTCCCCACCTCATCGCGACAGGAGGCCTCAAATCCTTTGAAAACTCCAGAGGTATGCGGAGATCTGTGCCTCCAAAGGAGACGATGCCTGACTCCTCGTGAAACTTGATAGGAGACCCAGGTTTCCTGTGGCACGTGGAAAGGGACCCTTGGTCTCCCGTCTCAGCTGGAGAGGCGTCCCAATTGCCCTGCAAAACCTCGAGGAGAATCCCGAGTTGTCCCTCGCAACTAGGCAGGAGTCCTGACATGGCTGAACACACACGTGTGTGGAAGGGCCATCCCCGTCGTAACTCGAGAATATACCCCAGGTTCCCGCCGCAACTCGAGAAAAACTATGAGACTTCCCCCTCGATGCGAGATGAGGCCCGATTCCCCTGCACTGCATGCAGAGCAATTCCGTGTTGCACATCACACATGAAAGGAGCCTTGATTTCCTTGATGGCACTCCAGAGAAACCCCAAGAACACTGTTTCAAGGCTAGAGGGATCCTGAGGTCACTGTAGCAACACGAAAGAGCACCGTGGACCAAGAATCAACACGAGATGAGAGGTTAGTCCCTGGCTTCGACTCCTGAGGAATACCACCTTACCACAAGCACCTCAAGAGGAGGCTTCTCTCAGCTCTAGGTATGTGAGAGGGATCCTGAGTTTGCGGCCTCAAGTGGAATGGACACCGCGATGCCCTGACTCGAAATAAGGTCGGATATTCCTGCAGTGACTTGAATGCAGGCTCGTCTTGCATCTCCCAAGAAGAAAGGATGTCTGAATCCCCTGTGGAGACCACAGAGAAAGACCTAGTTCCCCACCTCATCGCGACCGGAGGCCTCACATCCTTTGAAAACTCCAGAGGTACGCGGAGATCAGTGCCTCCAAAGGAGACGATGCCTGACTCCTCGTGAAACTTGATAGGAGTCCCAGGATTCTTGTGGCACGTGGAAAGGGACCCTTGGTCTCCCGCCTCAGCTGGAGAGGCGTCCCAATTGCCTTACCAAGCCTCGAGGAGAATCCCGAGTTGTGTCTCGCAACTAGGCAAGAGTCCTGACATGCCTGAACAAACACGTGTGTGGAAGGGCCATCCCCGTCGTAACTCGAGAATATACCCCAGGTTCCCGCCGCAACTCGAGAAAAACCATGAGACTTCCCCCTCGCCGCGAGATGAGGCCCGATTCCCCTGCACTGCGTGCAGAGCAATTCCGTGTTGCACATCACACATGAAAGGAGCCTTGATTTCCTTCATGGCACTCCAGAGAAACCCCAAGAACACTGTTTCAAGGATAGAGGGATCCTGAGGTCACTGTAGCAACACGAAAGAGCTCCGTGGACCCAAAATCAACTCGAGATGAGAGGTTAGTCCCTGGCTTCGACTCCAGAGGAATACCACCTTACCACAAGCACCTCAAGAGGAGGCTTCTCTCAGCTCTAGGTATGTGAGAGGGACCCTGAGTTTGCGGCCTCAAGTGGAATGGACACCGCGATGCCCTGACTCGAAATAAGGCCGGATATCCCTGCAGTGACTGGAATGCAGCCTCGTCTTGCATCTCCCAAGACGAAAGGGTGTCTGAATCCCCTGTGGAGACCACAGAGAAAGACCTAGTTCCCCACCTCATCGCGACAGGAGGCCTCAAATCCTTTGAAAACTCCAGAGGTATGCGGAGATCAGTGCCTCCAAAGGAGACGATGCCTGACTCCTCGTGAAACTTGATAGGAGACCCAGGTTTCCTGTGGCACGTGGAAAGGGACCCTTGGTCTCCCGTCTCAGCTGGAGAGGCGTCCCAATTGCCCTGCAAAGCCTCGAGGAGAATCCCGAGTTGTCCCTCGCAACTAGGCAGGATTCCTGACATGGCTGAACACACACGTGTGTGGAAGGGCCATCCCCGTCGTAACTCGAGAATATACCCCAGGTTCCCGCCGCACCTCGAGAAAAACCATGAGACTTCCCCCTCGCCACGAGATGAGGCCCGATTCCCCTGCACTGCGTGCAGAGCAATTCCGTGTTGCACATCACACATGAAAGGAGCCTTGATTTCCTTGATGGCACTCCAGAGAAACCCCAAGAACACTGTTTCAAGGCTAGAGGGATCCTGAGGTCACTGTAGCAACACGAAAGAGCTCCGTGGACCAAGAATCAACACGAGATGAGAGGTTAGTCCCTGGCTTCGACTCCTGAGGAATACCACCTTACCACAAGCACCTCAAGTGGAGGCTTCTCTCAGCTCTAGGTATGTGAGAGGGATCCTGAGTTTGCGGCCTCAAGTGGAATGGACACCGGGATGCCCTGACTCGAAATAAGGCCGGATATCCCTGCAGTGACTTGAATGCAGGCTCGTCTTGCATCTCCCAAGAAAAAAGGATGTCTGAATCCCCTGTGGAGACCACAGAGAAACACCTAGTTCCCCACCTCATCGCGACCGGAGGCCTCACATCCTTTGAAAACCCCAGAGGTACGCGGAGATCAGTGCCTCCAAAGGAGACGATGCCTGACTCCTCGTGAAACTTGATAGGATTCCCAGGATTCTTGTGGCACGTGGAAAGGGACCCTTGGTCTCCCGCCTCAGCTGGAGAGGCGTCCCAATTGCCCTGCCAAGCCTCCAGGAGAATCCCGAGTTGTCCCTCGCAACTAGGCAGGAGTCCTGACGTGGCTGAACAAACACGTGGGTGGAAGGGCCATCCCCATCGTAACTCGAGAATATACCCCAGGTTCCCGCCGCAACTCGAGAAAAACCGTGAGACTTCCCCCTCGATGCGAGATGAGGCCCGATTCCCCTGTACTGCGTGCAGAGCAATTCCGTCTTGCACATCACACATGAAAGGAGCCTTGATTTCCTTGATGGCACTCCAGAGAAACCCCAAGAACACTGTTTCAAGGATAGAGGGATCCTGAGGTCACTGTAGCAACACGAAAGAACTCTGTGGACCAAAAATCAACTCGAAAAGAGAGGTTAGTCCCTGGATTCGTCTCCAGAGGAATACCACCTTACCACAAGCACCTCAAGAGGAGGCTTCTCTCAGCTCTAGGTATGTGAGAGGGACCCTGAGTTTGCGGCCTCAAGTGGAATGGACACCGCGATGCCCTGACTCGAAATAAGGCCGGATATCCCTGCAGTGACTGGAATGCAGGCTCGTCTTGCATCTCCCAAGACGAAAGGGTGTCTGAATCCCCTGTGGAGACCACAGAGAAAGACCTAGTTCCCCACCTCATCGCGACAGGAGGCCTCAAATCCTTTGAAAACTCCAGAGGTATGCGGAGATCAGTGCCTCCAAAGGAGACGATGCCTGACTCCTCGTGAAACTTGATAGGAGTCCCAGGATTCCTGTGGCACGTGGAAAGGGACCCTTGGTCTCCCGCCTCAGCTGGAGAGGCGTCCCAATTGCCTTGCCAAGCCTCGAGGAGAATCCCGAGTTGTGTCTCGCAACTAGCAAGAGTCCTGACGTGGCTGAACAAACACATGTGTGGAAGGGCCATCCGCGTCGTAACTCGAGAATATACCCCAGGTTCCCGCCGCAACTCGAGAAAAACCATGAGACTTCCCTGTCGCCGCGAAATGAGGCCCGATTCCCCTGCACTGCGTGCAGAGCAATTCTGTGTTGCACATCACACATGAAAGGAGCCTTGATTTCCTTGATGGCACTCCAGAGAAACCCCAAGAACACTGTTTCAAGGCTAGAGGGATCCTGAGGTCACTGTAGCAACACGAAAGAGCTCCGTGGGCCAAAAATCAACTCGAGATGAGAGGTTAGTCCCTGGCTTCGACTCCAGAGGAATACCACCTTACCACAAGCACCTCAAGAGGAGGCTTCTCTCAGCTCTAGGTATGTGAGAGGGACCCTGAGTTTGCGGCCTCAAGTGGAATGGACACCGCGATGCCCTGACTCGAAATAAGGCCGGATATCCCTGCAGTGACTGGAATGCAGCCTCGTCTTGCATCTCCCAAGACGAAAGGGTGTCTGAATCCCCTGTGGAGACCACAGAGAAAGACCTAGTTCCCCACCTCATCGCGACAGGAGGCCTCAAATCCTTTGAAAACTCCAGAGGTATGCGGAGATCAGTGCCTCCAAAGGAGACGATGCCTGACTCCTCGTGAAACTTGATAGGAGACCCAGGTTTCCTGTGGCACGTGGAAAGGGACCCTTGGTCTCCCGTCTCAGCTGGAGAGGCGTCCCAATTGCCCTGCAAAGCCTCGAGGAGAATCCCGAGTTGTCCCTCGCAACTAGGCAGGATTCCTGACATGGCTGAACACACACGTGTGTGGAAGGGCCATCCCCGTCGTAACTCGAGAATATACCCCAGGTTCCCGCCGCACCTCGAGAAAAACCATGAGACTTCCCCCTCGCCACGAGATGAGGCCCGATTCCCCTGCACTGCGTGCAGAGCAATTCCGTGTTGCACATCACACATGAAAGGAGCCTTGATTTCCTTGATGGCACTCCAGAGAAACCCCAAGAACACTGTTTCAAGGCTAGAGGGATCCTGAGGTCACTGTAGCAACACGAAAGAGCTCCGTGGACCAAGAATCAACACGAGATGAGAGGTTAGTCCCTGGCTTCGACTCCTGAGGAATACCACCTTACCACAAGCACCTCAAGTGGAGGCTTCTCTCAGCTCTAGGTATGTGAGAGGGATCCTGAGTTTGCGGCCTCAAGTGGAATGGACACCGGGATGCCCTGACTCGAAATAAGGCCGGATATCCCTGCAGTGACTTGAATGCAGGCTCGTCTTGCATCTCCCAAGAAAAAAGGATGTCTGAATCCCCTGTGGAGACCACAGAGAAACACCTAGTTCCCCACCTCATCGCGACCGGAGGCCTCACATCCTTTGAAAACCCCAGAGGTACGCGGAGATCAGTGCCTCCAAAGGAGACCATGCCTGACTCCTCGTGAAACTTGATAGGATTCCCAGGATTCTTGTGGCACGTGGAAAGGGACCCTTGGTCTCCCGCCTCAGCTGGAGAGGCGTCCCAATTGCCCTGCCAAGCCTCCAGGAGAATCCCGAGTTGTCCCTCGCAACTAGGCAGGAGTCCTGACGTGGCTGAACAAACACGTGGGTGGAAGGGCCATCCCCATCGTAACTCGAGAATATACCCCAGGTTCCCGCCGCAACTCGAGAAAAACCGTGAGACTTCCCCCTCGATGCGAGATGAGGCCCGATTCCCCTGTACTGCGTGCAGAGCAATTCCGTCTTGCACATCACACATGAAAGGAGCCTTGATTTCCTTGATGGCACTCCAGAGAAACCCCAAGAACACTGTTTCAAGGATAGAGGGATCCTGAGGTCACTGTAGCAACACGAAAGAACTCTGTGGACCAAAAATCAACTCGAAAAGAGAGGTTAGTCCCTGGATTCGTCTCCAGAGGAATACCACCTTACCACAAGCACCTCAAGAGGAGGCTTCTCTCAGCTCTAGGTATGTGAGAGGGACCCTGAGTTTGCGGCCTCAAGTGGAATGGACACCGCGATGCCCTGACTCGAAATAAGGCCGGATATCCCTGCAGTGACTGGAATGCAGGCTCGTCTTGCATCTCCCAAGACGAAAGGGTGTCTGAATCCCCTGTGGAGACCACAGAGAAAGACCTAGTTCCCCACCTCATCGCGACAGGAGGCCTCAAATCCTTTGAAAACTCCAGAGGTATGCGGAGATCAGTGCCTCCAAAGGAGACGATGCCTGACTCCTCGTGAAACTTGATAGGAGTCCCAGGATTCCTGTGGCACGTGGAAAGGGACCCTTGGTCTCCCGCCTCAGCTGGAGAGGCGTCCCAATTGCCTTGCCAAGCCTCGAGGAGAATCCCGAGTTGTGTCTCGCAACTAGCAAGAGTCCTGACGTGGCTGAACAAACACATGTGTGGAAGGGCCATCCGCGTCGTAACTCGAGAATATACCCCAGGTTCCCGCCGCAACTCGAGAAAAACCATGAGACTTCCCTGTCGCCGCGAAATGAGGCCCGATTCCCCTGCACTGCGTGCAGAGCAATTCTGTGTTGCACATCACACATGAAAGGAGCCTTGATTTCCTTGATGGCACTCCAGAGAAACCCCAAGAACACTGTTTCAAGGCTAGAGGGATCCTGAGGTCACTGTAGCAACACGAAAGAGCTCCGTGGGCCAAAAATCAACTCGAGATGAGAGGTTAGTCCCTGGCTTCGACTCCAGAGGAATACCACCTTACCACAAGCACCTCAAGAGGAGGCTTCTCTCAGCTCTAGGTATGTGAGAGGGACCCTGAGTTTGCGGCCTCAAGTGGAATGGACACCGCGATGCCCTGACTCGAAATAAGGCCGGATATCCCTGCAGTGACTGGAATGCAGCCTCGTCTTGCATCTCCCAAGACGAAAGGGTGTCTGAATCCCCTGTGGAGACCACAGAGAAAGACCTAGTTCCCCACCTCATCGCGACAGGAGGCCTCAAATCCTTTGAAAACTCCAGAGGTATGCGGAGATCAGTGCCTCCAAAGGAGACGATGCCTGACTCCTCGTGAAACTTGATAGGAGACCCAGGTTTCCTGTGGCACGTGGAAAGGGACCCTTGGTCTCCCGTCTCAGCTGGAGAGGCGTCCCAATTGCCCTGCAAAGCCTCGAGGAGAATCCCGAGTTGTCCCTCGCAACTAGGCAGGATTCCTGACATGGCTGAACACACACGTGTGTGGAAGGGCCATCCCCGTCGTAACTCGAGAATATACCCCAGGTTCCCGCCGCACCTCGAGAAAAACCATGAGACTTCCCCCTCGCCACGAGATGAGGCCCGATTCCCCTGCACTGCGTGCAGAGCAATTCCGTGTTGCACATCACACATGAAAGGAGCCTTGATTTCCTTGATGGCACTCCAGAGAAACCCCAAGAACACTGTTTCAAGGCTAGAGGGATCCTGAGGTCACTGTAGCAACACGAAAGAGCTCCGTGGACCAAGAATCAACACGAGATGAGAGGTTAGTCCCTGGCTTCGACTCCTGAGGAATACCACCTTACCACAAGCACCTCAAGTGGAGGCTTCTCTCAGCTCTAGGTATGTGAGAGGGATCCTGAGTTTGCGGCCTCAAGTGGAATGGACACCGGGATGCCCTGACTCGAAATAAGGCCGGATATCCCTGCAGTGACTTCAATGCAGGCTCGTCTTGCATCTCCCAGGACGAAAGGATGTCTGAATCCCCTGGGGAAAGCACAGAGAAAGACTGAGTTCCCCACCTCATCGCGACCGATAGCCTCACATCCTTTGAAAACTCCAGAGGTACGCGGAGATCAGTGCCTCCAAAGGAGACGATGCCTGACTCCTCGTGAAACTTGATAGGAGTCCCAGGATTGTTGTGGCACTTGGAAAGGGACACTTTGTCTCCCGCCTCAGCTGGAGAGGCGTCCCAATTGCCCTGCCAAGCCTCGAGGAGAATCCAGAGTTGTCCCTCGCAACTAGGCAGGAGTCCTGACGTCGCTGAAGAAACACGTGGGTGGAAGGGCCATCCCCGTCGTAACTCGAGAATATATCCCAGGTTCCCGCCGCAACTCGAGAAAAACCATGAGACTTCCCCCTCGATGCGAGATGAGGCCCGATTCCCCTGCACTGCGTGCAGAGCAATTCCGTGTTGCACATCACACATGAAAGGAGCCTTGATTTCCTTGATGGCACTCCAGAGAAACGCCAAGAACACTGTTTCAAGGCTAGAGGGATCCTGAGGTCACTGTAGCAACACGAAAGAGCTCCGTGGGCCAAAAATCGAGATGAGAGGTTACTCCCTGGCTTCGACTCCAGAGGAATACCACCTTACCACAAGCACCTCAAGAGGAGGCTTCTCTCAGCTCTAGGTATGTGAGAGGGACCCTGAGTTTGCGGCCTCAAGTGGAATGGACACCGCGATGCCCTGACGCGAAATAAGGCTGGATATCCCTGCAGTGACTTGAATGCAGGCTCGTCTTGCATCTCCCAAGATGATAGGATGTCTGAATCCCCTGTGGAGACCACAGAGAAAGACCTAGTTCCCCACCTCATCGCGACCGGAGGCCTCACATCCTTTGAAAACTCCAGAGGTACGCGGAGATCAGTGCCTCCAAAGGAGACGATGCCTGACTCCTCGTGAAACTTGATAGGAGTCCCAGGATTCCTGTGGCACGTGGAAAGGGACCCTTGGTCTCCCGCCTCAGCTGGAGAGGCGTCCCAATTGCCTTGCCAAGCCTCGAGGAGAATCCCGAGTTGTGTCTCGCAACTAGCAAGAGTCCTGACGTGGCTGAACAAACACGTGGGTGGAAGGGCCATCCCCGTCGTAACTTGAGAATATACCCCAGGTTCCCGCCGCAACTCGAGAAAAACCATGAGACTTCCCCCTCGCCGCGAGATGAGGCCCGATTCCCCTGCACTGCGTGGAGAGCAATTCTGTGTTGCACATCACACATGAAAGGAGCCTTGATTTCCTTGATGGCACTCCAGAGAAACCCCAAGAACACTGTTTCAAGGCTAGAGGGATCCTGAGGTCACTGTAGCAACACGAAAGAGCTCCGTGGGCCAAATATCAACTCGAGATGAGAGGTTAGTCCCTGGCTTCGACTCGAGAGGAATACCACCTTACCACAAGCACCTCAAGAGGAGGCTTCTCTCAGCTCTAGGTATGTGAGAGGGACCCTGAGTTTGCGGCCTCAAGTGGAATGGACACCGCGATGCCCTGACTCGAAATAAGGCCGGATATCCCTGCAGTGACTGGAATGCAGGCTCGTCTTGCATCTCCCAAGACGAAAGGGTGTCTGAATCCCCTGTGGAGACCACAGAGAAAGACCTAGTTCCCCACCTCATCGCGACAGGAGGCCTCAAATCCTTTGAAAACTCCAGAGGTATGCGGAGATCAGTGCCTCCAAAGGAGACGATGCCTGACTCCTCGTGAAACTTGATAGGAGACCCAGGTTTCCTGTGGCACGTGGAAAGGGACCCTTGGTCTCCCGTCTCAGCTGGAGAGGCGTCCCAATTGCCCTGCAAAGCCTCGAGGAGAATCCCGAGTTGTCCCTCGCAACTAGGCAGGAGTCCTGACATGGCTGAACACACACGTGTGTGGAAGGGCCATCCCCGTCGTAACTCGAGAATATACCCCAGGTTCCCGCCGCAACTCGAGAAAAACCATGAGACTTCCCCCTCGCCGCGAGATGAGGCCCGATTCCCCTGCACTGCGTGCAGAGCAATTCCGTGTTGCACATCACACATGAAAGGAGCCTTGATTTCCTTGATGGCACTCCAGAGAAACCCCAAGAACACTGTTTCAAGGATAGAGGAATCCTGAGGTCACTGTAGCAACACGAAAGAACTCTGTGGACCAAAAATCAACTCGAAAAGAGAGGTTAGTCCCTGGATTCGTCTCCAGAGGAATACCACCTTACCACAAGCACCTCAAGAGGAGGCTTCTCTCAGCTCTAGGTATGTGAGAGGGACCCTGAGTTTGCGGCCTCAAGTGGAATGGACACCGCGATGCCCTGACTCGAAATAAGGCCGGATATCCCTGCAGTGACTTCAATGCAGGCTCGTCTTGCATCTCCCAGGACGAAAGGATGTCTGAATCCCCTGTGGAAAGCACAGAGAAAGACTTAGTTCCCCACCTCAACGCGACCGATAGCCTCACATCCTTTGAAAACTCCAGAGGTACGCGGAGATCAGTGCCTCCAAAGGAGACGATGCCTGACTCCTCGTGAAACTTGATAGGAGTCCCAGGATTCCTGTGGCACTTGGAAAGGGACACTTGGTCTCCCGTCTCAGCTGGAGAGGCGTCCCAATTGCCCTGCCAAGCCTCGAGGAGAATCCAGAGTTGTCCCTCGCAACTAGGCAGGAGTCCTGACGTCGCTGAAGAAACACGTGGGTGGAAGGGCCATCCCCGTCGTAACTCGAGAATATACCCCAGGTTCCCGCCGCAACTCGAGAAAAACCATGAGACTTCCCCCTCGCCGCGAGATGAGGCCCGATTCCCCTGCACTGCGTGCAGAGCAATTCCGTGTTGCACATCACACATGAAAGGAGCCTTGATTTCCTTCATGGCACTCCAGAGAAACCCCAAGAACACTGTTTCAAGGCTAGAGGGATCCTGAGGTCACTGTAGCAACACAAAAGAGCTCCGTGGGCCAAAAATCAACTCGAGATGAGAGGTTACTCCCTGGCTTCGACTCCTGAGGAATACCACCTTACCACAAGCACCTCAAGAGGAGGCTTCTCTCAGCTCTAGGTATGTGAGAGGGACCCTGAGTTTGCGGCCTCAAGTGGAATGGACACCGCGATGCCCTGACGCGAAAAAAGGCTTGATATCCCTGCAGTGACTTGAATGCAGGCTCGTCTTGCATCTCCCAAGATGAAAGGATGTCTGAATCCCCTGTGGAGACCACAGAGAAAGACCTAGTTCCCCACCTCATCGCGACCGGAGGCCTCACATCATTTGAAAACTCCAGAGGTACGCGGAGATCAGTGCCTCCAAAGGAGACGATGCCTGACTCCTCGTGAAACTTGATAGGAGTCCCAGGATTCCTGTGGCACGTGGAAAGGGACCCTTGGTCTCCCGCCTCAGCTGGAGAGGCGTCCCAATTGCCTTGCCAAGCCTCGAGGAGAATCCCGAGTTGTGTCTCGCAACTAGCAAGAGTCCTGACGTGGCTGAACAAACACATGTGTGGAAGGGCCATCCCCGTCGTAACTCGAGAATATACCCCAGGTTCCCGCCGCAACTCGAGAAAAACCATGAGACTTCCCCCTCGCCGCGAGATGAGGCCCGATTCCCCTGCACTGCGTGCAGAGCAATTCTGTGTTGCACATCACACATGAAAGGAGCCTTGATTTCCTTGATGGCACTCCAGAGAAACCCCAAGAACACTGTTTCAAGGCTAGAGTGATCCTGAGGTCACTGTAGCAACACGAAAGAGCTCCGTGGGCCAAAAATCAACTCGAGATGAGAGGTTAGTCCCTGGCTTCGACTCCAGAGGAATACCACCTTACCACAAGCACCTCAAGAGGAGGCTTCTCTCAGCTCTAGGTATGTGAGAGGGACCCTGAGTTTGCGGCCTCAAGTGGAATGGACACCGCGATGCCCTGACTCGAAATAAGGCCGGATATCCCTGCAGTGACTGGAATGCAGGCTCGTCTTGCATCTCCCAAGACGAAAGGGTGTCTGAATCCCCTGTGGAGACCACAGAGAAAGACCTAGTTCCCCACCTCATCGCGACAGGAGTCCTCAAATCCTTTGAAAACTCCAGAGGTATGCAGAGATCAGTGCCTCCAAAGGAGACGATGCCTGACTCCTCGTGAAACTTGATAGGAGTCCCAGGATTCTTGTGGCACGTGGAAAGGGACCCTTGGTCTCCCGTCTCAGATGGAGAGGCGTCCCATTTGCCCTGCAAAGCCTCGAGGAGAATCCCGAGTTGTCCCTCGCAACTAGGCAGGAGTCCTGACATGGCTGAACACACACGTGTGTGGAAGGGCCATCCCCGTCGTAACTCGAGAATATACCCCAGGTTCCCGCCGCAACTCGAGAAAAACCATGAGACTTCCCCCTCGCCGTGAGATGAGGCCCGATTCCCCTGCACTGCGTGCAGAGCAATTCCGTGTTGCACATCACACATGAAAGGAGCCTTGATTTCCTTGATGGCACTCCAGAGAAACCCCAAGAACACTGTTTCAAGGCTAGAGGGATCCTGAGGTCACTGTAGCAACACGAAAGAGCTCCGTGGACCAAGAATCAACACGAGATGAGAGGTTAGTCCCTGGCTTCGACTCCTGAGGAATACCACCTTACCACAAGCACCTCAAGAGGAGGCTTCTCTCAGCTCTAGGTATGTGAGAGGGATCCTGAGTTTGCGGCCTCAAGTGGAATGGACACCGCGATGCCCTGACTCGAAATAAGGCCGGATATCCCTGCAGTGACTTGAATGCAGGCTCGTCTTGCATCTCTCAAGAAGAAAGGATGTCTGAATCCCCTGTGGAGACCACAGAGAAACACCTAGTTCCCCACCTCATCGCGACCGGAGGCCTCACATCCTTTGAAAACTCCAGAGGTACGCGGAGATCAGTGCCTCCAAAGGAGACGATGCCTGACTCCTCGTGAAACTTGATAGGAGTCCCAGGATTCTTCTGGCAGGTGGAAAGGGACCCTTGGTCTCCCGCCTCACCTGGAGAGGCGTTCCAATTGCCCTGCCAAGCCTCGAGGAGAATCCCGAGTTGTCCCTCGCAACTAGGCAGGAGTCCTGACGTCGCTGAAGAAACACGTGGGTGGAAGGGCCATCCCCGTCGTAACTCGAGAATATACCCCAGGTTCCCGCCGCAACTCGAGAAAAACCATGAGACTTCCCCCTCGATGCGAGATGAGGCCCGATTCCCCTGTACTGCGTGCAGAGCAATTCCGTCTTGCACATCACACATGAAAGGAGCCTTGATTTCCTTGATGGCACTCCAGAGAAACCCCAAGAACACTGTTTCAAGGATAGAGGGATCCTGAGGTCACTGTAGCAACACGAAAGAACTCTGTGGACCAAAAATCAACTCGAAAAGAGAGGTTAGTCCCTGGATTCGTCTCCAGAGGAATACCACCTTACCACAAGCACCTCAAGAGGAGGCTTCTCTCAGCTCTAGGTATGTGAGAGGGACCCTGAGTTTGCGGCCTCAAGTGGAATGGACACCGCGATGCCCTCACTCGAAATAAGGCCGGATATCCCTGCAGTGACTTCAATGCAGGCTCGTCTTGCATCTCCCAGGACGAAAGGATGTCTGAATCCCCTGTGGAAAGCACAGAGAAAGACTTAGTTCCCCACCTCATCGCGACCGATAGCCTCACATCCTTTGAAAACTCCAGAGGTACGCGGAGATCAGTGCCTCCAAAGGAAACGATGCCTGACTCCTCGTGAAACTTGATAGGAGTCCCAGGATTCTTGTGGCACGTGGAAAGGGACCCTTGGTCTCCCGCCTCAGCTGGAGAGGCGTTCCAATTGCCCTGCCAAGCCTCGAGGAGAATCCCGAGTTGTCCCTCGCAACTAGGCAGGAGTCCTGACGTGGCTGAACAAACACGTGGGTGGAAGGGCCATCCCCGTCATAACTCGAGAATATACCCCAGGTTCCCGCCGCAACTCGAGAAAAACCATGAGACTTCCCCCTCGCTGCGAGATGAGGCCCGATTCCCCTGTACTGCGTGCAGAGCAATTCCGTCTTGCACATCACACATGAAAGGAGCCTTGATTTCCTTGATGGCACTCCAGAGAATCCCCAAGAACACTGTTTCAAGGATAGAGGGATCCTGAGGTCACTGTAGCAACACGAAAGAACTCTGTGGACCAAAAATCAACTCGAAAAGAGAGGTTAGTCCCTGGATTCGTCTCCAGAGGAATACCACCTTACCACAAGCACCTCAAGAGGAGGCTTCTCTCAGCTCTAGGTATGTGAGAGGGACCCTGAGTTTGCGGCCTCAAGTGGAATGGACACCGCGATGCCCTGACTCAAAATAAGGCCGAATATCCCTGCAGTGACTTCAATGCAGGCTCGTCTTGCATCTCCCAGGACGAAAGGATGTCTGAATCCCCTGTGGAAAGCACAGAGAAAGACTTAGTTCCCCACCTCATTGCGACCGATAGCCTCACATCATTTGAAAACTCCAGAGGTACGCGGAGATCAGTGCCTCCAAAGGAGACGATGCCTGACTCCTCGTGAAACTTGATAGGAGTCCCAGGATTCCTGTGGCACTTGGAAAGGGACCCTTGGTCTCCCGCCTCAGCTGGAGAGGCGTCCCAATTGCCCTGCCAAGCCTCGAGGAGAATCCCGAGTTGTGTCTCGCAACTAGGCAAGAGTCCTGACGTGGCTGAACACACACGTGGGTGGAAGGGCCATCCCCGTCGTAACTCGAGAATATACCCCAGGTTCCCGCCGCAACTCGAGAAAAACCATGAGACTTCCCCCTCGCCGCGAGATGAGGACCGATTCCCCTGCACTGCGTGCAGAGCAATTCCGTCTTGCACATCACACATGAAAGGAGCCTTGATTTCCTTCATGGCACTCCAGAGAAACCCCAAGAACACTGTTTCAAGGCTAGAGGGATCCTGAGGTCACTGTAGCAACAGGAAAGAACTCTGTGGGCCAAAAATCAACTCGAGATGAGAGGTTAGTCCCTGGCTTCGACTCCAGAGGAAAACCACCTTACCACAAGCACCTCAAGAGGAGGCCTCTCTCAGCTCTAGGTATGTGAGAGGGACCCTGAGTTTGCGGCCTCAAGTGGAATGGACACCGCGATGCCCTGACTCGAAATAAGGCCGGATATCCCTGCAGTGACTTCAATGCAGGCTCGTCTTGCATCTCCCAGGACGAAAGGATGTCTGAATCCCCTGGGGAAAGCACAGAGAAAGACTGAGTTCCCCACCTCATCGCGAACGGAGGCCTCACATCCTTTGAAAACTTCAGAGGTACGCGGAGATCAGTGCCTCCAAAGGAGACGATGCCTGACTCCTCGTGAAACTTGATAGGAGACCCAGGATTCCTGTGGCACGTGGAAAGGGAACCTTGGTCTCCCGTCTCAGCTGGAGAGGCGTCCCAATTGCCCTGCAAAGCCTCGAGGAGAATCCAGAGTTGTCCCTGGCAACTAGGCAGGAGTCCTGACGTCGCTGAAGAAACACGTGGGTGGAAGGGCCATCCCCGTCGTAACTCGAGAATATACCCCAGGTTCCCGCCACAACTCGAGAAAAACCATGAGACTTCCCCCTCGCCTCGAGATGAGGCCCGATTCCCCTGCACTGCGTGCAGAGCAATTCCGTGTTGCACATCACACATGAAAGGAGCCTTGATTTCCTTGATGGCACTCCAGAGAAACCCCAAGAACACTGTTTCAAGGCTAGAGGGATCCTGAGGTCACTGTAGCAACACGAAAGAGCTCCGTGGGCCAAAAATCAACTCGAGATGAGAGGTTAGTCCCTGGCTTCGACTCCAGAGGAAAACCACCTTACCACAAGCACCTCAAGAGGAGGCTTCTCTCAGCTCTAGGTATGTGAGAGGGACCCTGAGTTTGCGGCCTCAAGTGGAATGGACACCGCGATGCCCTGACTCGAAATAAGGCCGGATATCCCTGCCGTGACTTGAATGCAGGCTCGTCTTGCATCTCCCAAGAAGAAAGGATGTCTGAATCCCCTGTGGAGACCACAGAGAAACACCTAGTTCCCCACCTCATCGCGACCAGAGGCCTCACATCCTTTGAAAACTCCAGAGGTACGCGGAGATCAGTGCCTCCAAAGGAGACGATGCCTGACTCCTCGTGAAACTTGATAGGAGTCCCAGGATTCTTGTGGCACTTGGAAAGGGACCCTTGGTCTCCCGCCTCAGCTGGAGAGGCGTTCCAATTGCCGTGCCAAGCCTCGAGGAGAATCCCGAGTTGTCCCTCGCAACTAGGCAGGAGTCCTGACGTGGCTGAACAAACACGTGGGTGGAAGGGCCATCCCCGTCGTAACTCGAGAATATACCCCAGGTTCCCGCCGCAACTCGAGAATAACCATGAGACTTCCCCCTCGATGCGAGATGAGGCCCGATTCCCCTGTACTGCGTGCAGATCAATTCCGTCTTGCACATCACACATGAAAGGAGCCTTGATTTCCTTGATGGCACTCCAGAGAAACCCCAAGAACACTGTTTCAAGGCTAGAGGGATCCTGAGGTCACTGTAGCAACACGAAAGAACTCTGTGGACCAAAAATCAACTCGAAAAGAGAGGTTAGTCCCTGGATTCGTCTCCAGAGGAATACCACCTTACCACAAGCACCTCAAGAGGAGGCTTGTCTCAGCTCTAGGTATGTGAGAGGGACCCTGAGTTTGCGGCCTCAAGTGGAATGGACACCGCGATGCCCTGACTCGAAATAAGGCCGGATATCCCTGCAGTGACTTCAATGCAGGCTCGTCTTGCATCTCCCAGGACGAAAGGATGTCTGAATCCCCTGTGGAAAGCACAGAGAAAGACTTAGTTCCCCACATCATCGCGACCGATAGCCTCACATCCTTTGAAAACTCCAGAGGTACGCGAAGATCAGTGCCTCCAAGGGAGACGATGCCTGACTCCTCGTGAAACTTGATAGGAGTCCCAGGATTCCTGTGGCACTTGGAAAGGGACACTTGGTCTCCCGCCTCAGCTGGAGAGGCGTCCCAATTGCCCTGCCAAGCCTCGAGGAGAATCCAGAGTTGTCCCTCGCAACTAGGCAGGAGTCCTGACGTCGCTGAAGAAACACGTGTGTGGAAGGGCCATCCCCGTCGTAACTCGAGAATATACCCCAGGTTCCCGCCGCAACTCGAGAAAAACCATGAGACTTCCCCCTCGCCGCGAGATGAGGCCCGATTCCCCTGCACTGCGTGCAGAGCAATTCCGTGTTGCACATCATACATGAAAGGAGCCTTGATTTCCTTGATGGCACTCCAGAGAAACCCCAAGAACACTGTTTCAAGGCTAGAGGGATCCTGAGGTCACTGTAGCAACACGAAAGAGCTCCGTGGGCCAAAAATCAACTCGAGATGAGAGGTTAGTCCCTGGCTTCGACTCCAGAGGAATACCACCGTACCACAAGCACCTCAAGAGGAGGCTTCTCTCAGCTCTAGGTATGTGAGAGGGACCCTGAGTTTGCGGCCTCAAGTGGAATGGACACCGCGATGCCCTGACGCGAGATAATGCCGGATATCCCTGCAGTGACTGGAATGCAGGCTCGTCTTGCATCTCCCAAGACGAAAGGGTGTCTGAATCCCCTGTGGAGACCACAGAGAAACACCTAGTTCCCCACCTCATCGCGACAGGAGGCCTCAAATCCTTTGAAAACTCCAGAGGTATGCGGAGATCAGTGCCTCCAAAGGAGACGATGCCTGACTCCTCGTGAAACTTGATAGGAGACCCAGGATTCCTGTGGCACGTGGAAAGGGACCCTTGGTCTCCCGTCTCAGCTGGAGAGGCGTCCCAATTGCCCTGCAAAGCCTCGAGGAGAATCCAGAGTTGTCCCTGGCAACTAGGCGGGAGTCCTGACGTCGCTGAAGAAACACGTGGGTGGAAGGGCCATCCCCGTCGTAACTCGAGAATATACCCCAGGTTCCCGCTGCAACTCGAGAAAAACCATGAGACTTCCCCCTCGCCGCGAGATGAGGCCCGATTCCCCTGCACTGCGTGCAGAGCAATTCCGTGTTGCACATCACACATGAAAGGAGCCTTGATTTCCTTGATGGCACTCCAGAGAAACCCCAAGAACACTGTTTCAAGGCTAGAGGGATCCTGAGGTCACTGCAGCAACACGAAAGTGCTCCGTGGACCAAGAATCAACACGAGATGAGAGGTTAGTCCCTGGCTTCGACTCCTGAGGAATACCACCTTACCACAAGCACCTCAAGAGGAGGCTTCTCTCAGCTCTAGGTATGTGAGAGGGACCCTGAGTTTGCGGCCTCAAGTGGAATGGACACCGCGATGCCCTGATGCGAAATAAGGCCGGATATCCCTGCAGTGACTTGAATGCAGGCTCGTCTTGCATCTCCCAAGACGAAAGGGTGTCTGAATCCCCTGTGGAGACAACAGAGAAAGACCTAGTTCCCCACCTCATCGCGACAGGAGGCCTCAAATCCTTTGAAAACTCCAGAGGTATGCGGAGATCAGTGCCTCCAAAGGAGACGATGCCTGACTCCTCGTGAAACTTGATAGGAGACCCAGGATTCCTGTGGCACGTGGAAAGGGACCCTTGGTCTCCCGTCTCAGCTGGAGAGGCGTCCCAGTTGCCCTGCAAAGCCTCGAGGAGAATCCCGAGTTGTCCCTCGCAACTAGGCAGGAGTCCTGACATGGCTGAACACACACGTGTGTGGAAGGGCCATCCCCGTCGTAACTCGAGAATATACCCCAGGTTCCCGCCGCAACTCGAGAAAAACCATGAGACTTCCCCCTCGCCGCGAGATGAGGCCCGATTCCCCTGCACTGCGTGCAGAGCAATTCCGAGTTGCACATCACACATGAAAGGAGCCTTGATTTCCTTGATGGCACTCCAGAGAAACCCCAAGAACACTGTTTCAAGGCTAGAGGGATCCTGAGGTCACTGTAGCAACACGAAAGAGCTCCGTGGACCAAGAATCAACACGAGATGAGAGGTTAGTCCCTGGCTTCGACTCCTGTGGAATACCACCTTACCACAAGCACCTCAAGAGGAGGCTTCTCTCAGCTCTAGGTATGTGAGAGGGATCCTGAGTTTGCGGGCTCAAGTGGAATGGACACCGCGATGCCCTGACTCGAAATAAGGCCGGACATCCCTGCAGTGACTTGAATGCAGGCTGGTCTTGCATCTCCCAAGAAGAAAGGATGTCTGAATCCCCTGTGGAGACCACAGAGAAAGACCTAGTTCCCCACCTCATCGCGACCGGAGGCCTCACATCCTTTGAAAACTCCAGAGGTACGCGGAGATCAGTGCCTTCAAAGGAGACGATGCCGGACTCCTCGTGAAACTTGATAGGAGTCCCAGGATTCTTGTGGCACGTGGAAAGGGACCCTTGTTCTCCCGCCTCAGCTGGAGAGGCGTTCCAATTGCCCTGCCAAGCCTCGAGGAGAATCCCGAGTTGTCCCTCGCAACTAGGCAGGAGTCCTGACGTGGCTGAACAAACACGTGGGTGGAAGGGCTATCCCCGTCCTAACTCGAGAATATACCCCAGGTTCCCGCCACAACTCGAGAAAAACCATGAGACTTCCCCCTCGATGCGAGATGCGGACCGAATCCCCTGTACTGCGTGCAGAGCAATTCCGTCTTGCACATCACACATGAAAGGAGACTTGATTTCCTTGATGGCACTCCAGAGAAACCTCAAGAACACTGTTTCAAGGATAGAGGGATCCTGAGGTCACTGTAGCAACACGAAAGAACTCTGTGGACCAAAAATCAACTCGAAAAGAGAGGTTAGTCCCTGGATTCGTCTCCAGAGGAATACCACCTTACCACAAGCACCTCAAGAAGAGGCTTCTCTCAGCTCTAGGTATGTGAGAGGGACCCTCAGTTTGCGGCCTCAAGTGGAATGGACACCGCGATGCCCTGACTCGAAATAAGGCCGGATATCCCTGCAGTGACTTCAATGCAGGCTCGTCTTGCATCTCCCAGGACGAAAGGGTGTCTGAATCCCCTGTGGAAAGCACAGAGAAAGACTTAGTTCCCCACCTCATCGCGACCGATAGCCTCACATCCTTTGAAAACTCCAGAGGTACGCGGAGATCAGTGCCTCCAAAGGAGACGATGCCTGACTCCTCGTGAAACTTGATAGGAGTCCCAGGATTCCTGTGGCACTTGGAAAGGGACACTTGGTCTCCTGCCTCAGCTGGAGAGGCGTCCCAATTGCCCTGCCAAGCCTCGAGGAGAATCCAGAGTTGTCCCTCGCAACTAGGCAGGAGTCCTGACGTCGCTGAAGAATCACGTGGGTGGAAGGGCCATCCCCGTCGTAACTCGAGAATATATCCCAGGTTCCTGCCGCAACTCGAGAAAAACCATGAGACTACCCCTTCACCGCGAGATGAGGCCCGATTCCACTGCACTGCGTGCAGAGCAATTCCGTGTTGCACATCACACATGAAAGGAGCCTTGATTTCCTTGATGGCACTCCAGAGAAACCCCAAGAACACTGTTTCAAGGCTAGAGGGATCCTGAGGTCACTGTAGCAACACGAAAGAGCTCCGTGGGCCAAAAATCAACTCGAGATGAGAGGTTAGTCCCTGGCTTCGACTCCAGAGGAATACCACCTTACCACAAGCACCTCAAGAGGAGGCTTCTCTCAGCTCTAGGTATGTGAGAGGGACCCTGAGTATGCGGCCTCAAGTGGAATGGACACCGCAATGCCCTGACGCAAAATAAGGCTGGATATCCCTGCAGTGACTTGAATGCAGGCTCGTCTTGCATCTCCCAAGATGATAGGATGTCTGAATCCCCTGTGGAGACCACAGAGAAAGACCTAGTTCCCCACCTCATCGCGACCGGAGTCCTCACATCCTTTGAAAACTCCAGAGGTACGCGGAGATCAGTGCCGCCAAAGGAGACGATGCCTGACTCCTCGTGAAACTTGATAGGAGTCCCAGGATTCCTGTGGCACGTGGAAAGTGACCCTTGGTCTCCCGCCTCAGCTGGAGAGGCGTCCCAATTGCCTTGCCAAGCCTCGAGGAGAATCCCGAGTTGTGTCTCGCAACTAGGCAAGAGTCCTGACGTGGCTGAACACACACGTGTGTGGAAGGGCCATCCCCGTCGTAACTCGAGAATATACCCCAGGTTCCCGCCGCAACTCGAGAAAAACCATAAGACTTCCCCCTCGCCGCCAGATGAGGCCTGATTCCCCTGCACTGCGTGCAGAGCAATTCCGTGTTGCACATCACACATGAAAGGAGCCTTGATTTCCTTTATGGCACTCCAGAGAAACCCCAAGAACACTGTTTCAAGGCTAGAGGGATCCTGAGGTCACTGTAGCAACACGAAAGAACTCTGTGGGCCAAAAATCAACTCGAGATGAGAGGTTAGTCCCTGGCTTCGACTCCAGAGGAAAACCACCTTACCACAAGCACCTCAAGAGGAGGCTTCTCTCAGCTCTAGGTATGTGAGAGGGACCCTGAGTTTGCGGCCTCAAGTGGAATGGACACGGCGATGCCCTGACTCGAAATAAGGCCGGATATCCCTGCAGTGACTTCAATGCAGGCTCGTCTTGCATCTCCCAGGACGAAAGGATGTCTGAATCCCCTGGGGAAAGCACAGAGAAAGACTTAGTTCCCAACCTCATCGCGACCGTAGGCCTCACATCCTTTGAAAACTCCAGAGGTACGCGGAGATCAGTGCCTCCAAAGGAGACGATGCCTGACTCCTCGTGAAACTTGATAGGAGACCCAGGATTCCTGTGGCACTTGGAAAGGGACACTTGGTCTCCCGTCTCAGCTGGAGAGGCGTCCCAATTGCCCTGCAAAGCCTCGAGGAGAATCCCGAGTTGTCCCTGGCAACTAGGCAGGAGTCCTGACGTCACTGAAGAAACACGTGGGTGGAAGGGCCATCCCCGTCGTAACTCGAGAATATACCCCAGGTTTCCGCCACAACTCGAGAAAAACCATGAGACTTCCCCCTCGCCGCGAGATGAGGCCCGATTCCCCTGCACTGCGTGCAGAGCAATTCCGTGTTGCACATCACACATGAAAGGAGCCTTGATTTCCTTGATGGCACTCCAGAGAAACCCCAAGAACACTGTTTCAAGGCTAGAGGGATCCTGAGGTCACTGTAGCAACACGAAAGAGCTCCGTGGGCCAAAAATCAACTCGAGATGAGAGGTTAGTCCCTGGCTTCGATTCCAGAGGAAAACCACCTTACCACAAGCACCTCAAGAGGAGGCTTCTCTCAGCTCTAGGTATGTGAGAGGGACCCTGAGTTTGCGGCCTCAAGTGGAATGGACACCGCGATGCCCTGACTCGAAATAAGGCCGGATATCCCTGCCGTGACTTGAATGCAGGCTCGTCTTGCATCTCCCAAGAAGAAACGATGTCTGAATCCCCTGTGGAGACCACAGAGAAACACCTAGTTCCCCACCTCATCGCGACCGGAGGCCTCACATCCTTTGAAAACTCCAGAGGTACGCGGAGATCAGTGCCTCCAAAGGAGACGATGCCTGACTCCTCGTGAAACTTGATAGGAGTCCCAGGATTCCTGTGGCACTTGGAAAGGGACACTTGGTCTCCCGCCTCAGCTGGAGAGGCGTCCCAATTGCCCTGCCAAGCCTCGAGGAGAATCCAGAGTTGTCCCTCGCAACTAGGCAGGAGTCCTGACGTCGCTGAAGAAACACGTGGGTGGAAGGGCCATCCCCGTCGTAACTCGAGAATATACACCAGGTTCCCGCCGCAACTCGAGAAAAACCATGAGACTTCCCCCTCGCCGCGAGATGAGGCCCGATTCCCCTGCACTGCGTGCAGAGCAATTCCGTGTTGCACATCACACATGAAAGGAGCCTTGATTTCCTTGATGGCACTCCAGAGAAACCCCAAGAACACTGTTTCAAGGCTAGAGGGATCCTGAGGTCACTGTAGTAACACGAAAGAGCTCCGTGGGCCAAAAATCAACTCGAGATGAGAGGTTAGTCCCTGGCTTCGACTCCAGAGGAATACCACCTTACCACAAGCACCTCAAGAGGAGGCTTCTCTCAGCTCTAGGTATGTGAGAGGGACCCTGAGTTTGCGGCCTCAAGTGGAATGGACACCGCGATGCCCTGACTCGAAATAAGGCCGGATATCCCTGCAGTGACTGGAATGCAGGCTCATCTTGCATCTCCCAAGACGAAAGGGTGTCTGAATCCCCTGTGGAGACCACAGAGAAAGACCTAGTTCCCCACCTCATCGCGACAGGAGGCCTCAAATCCTTTGAAAACTCCAGAGGTATGCGGAGATCAGTGCCTCCAAAGGAGACGATGCCTGACTCCTCGTGAAACTTGATAGGAGACCCAGGATTCCTGTGGCACGTGGAAAGGTACACTTGGTCTCCCGTCTCAGCTGGAGAGGCGTCCCAATTGCCCTGCCAAGCCTCGAGGAGAATCCCGAGTTGTCCCTGGCAACTAGGCGGGAGTCCTGACGTCGCTGAAGAAACACGTGGGTGGAAGGGCCATCCCCGTCGTAACTCGAGAATATACCCCAGGTTCCCGCCGCAACTCGAGAAAAACCATGAGACTTCCCCCTCGCCGCGAGATGAGGCCCGATTCCCCTGCACTGCGTGCAGAGCAATTCCGTGTTGCACATCACACATGAAAGGAGCCTTGATTTCCTTGATGGCACTCCAGAGAAACCCCAAGAACACTGTTTCAAGGCTAGAGGGATCCTGAGGTCACTGTAGCAACACGAAAGAGCTCCGTGGACCAAGAATCAACACGAGATGAGAGGTTAGTCCCTGGCTTCGACTCCTGAGGAATACCACCTTACCAAAAGCACCTCAAGAGGAGGCTTCTCTCAACTCTAGGTATGTGAGAGGGACCCTGAGTTTGCGGCCTCAAGTGGAATGGACACCGCGATGCCCTGACTCGAAATAAGGCCGGATATCCCTGCAGTGACTTGAATGCAGGCTCGTCTTGCATCTCCCAGGACGAAAGGATGTCTGAATCCCCTGTGGAAAGCACAGAGAAAGACTTAGTTCCCCACCTCATCGCGACCGACAGCCTCACATCCTTTGAAAACTCCAGAGGTACGCGGAGATCAGTGCCTCCAAAGGAGACGATGCCTGACTCCTCGTGAAACTTGATAGGAGTCCCAGGATTCCTGTGGCACTTGGAAAGGGACACTTGGTCTCCCGCCTCAGCTGGAGAGGCGTCCCAATTGCCCTGCCAAGCCTCGAGGAGAATCCAGAGTTGTCCCTCGCAACTAGGCAGGAGTGATGACGTGGCTGAACAAACACGTGGGTGGAAGGGCCATCCCCGTCGTAACTCGAGAATATACCCCAGGTTCCCGCCGCAACTCGAGAAAAACCATGAGACTTCCCCCTCGCCGCTAGATGAGGCCCGATTCCCCGGCACTGCGTGCAGAGCAATTCCGTGTTGCACATCACACATGAAAGGAGCCTTGATTTCCTTGATGGCACTCCAGAGAAACCCCAAGAACACTGTTTCAAGGCTAGAGGGATCCTGAGGTCACTGTAGCAACACGAAAGAGCTCGGTGGGCCAAAAATCAACTCGAGATGAGAGGTTAGTCCCTGGCTTCGACTCCAGAGGAATACCACCTTACCACAAGCACCTCAAGAGGAGGCTTCTCTCAGCTCTAGGTATGTGAGAGGGACCCTGAGTTTGCGGCCTCAAGTGGAATGGACACCGCAATGCCCTGACGCGAAATAAGGCCGGATATCCCTGCAGTGACTTGAATGCAGGCTCGTCTTGCATCTCCCAAGATGAAAGGATGTCTGAATCCCCTGTGGAGACCACAGAGAAAGACCTAGTTCCCCACCTCATCGCGACCGGAGGCCTCACATCCTTTGAAAACTCCAGAGGTATGCGGAGATCAGTGCCTCCAAAGGAGACGATCCCTGACTCCTCGTGAAACTTGATAGGAGTCCCAGGATTCCTGTGGCACGTGGAAAGGGACCCTTGGTCTCCCGCCTCAGCTGGAGAGGCGTCCCAATTGCCTTGCCAAGCCTCGAGGAGAATACCGAGTTGTGTCTCGCAACTAGGCAAGAGTCCTGACATGGCTGAACAAACACGAGTGTGGAAGGGCCATCCCCGTCATAACTCGAGAATATACCCCAGGTTCCCGCCGCAACTCGAGAAAACCATGAGACTTCCCCCTCGCCGCGTGATGAGGCCCGATTCCCCTGCACTGCGTGCAGAGCAATTCTGTGTTGCACATCACACATGAAAGGAGCCTTGATTTCCTTCATGGCACTGCAGAGAAACCCCAAGAACACTGTTTCAAGAATAGAGGGATCCTGAGGTCACTGTAGCAACACGAAAAAGCTCCGTGGACCAAAAATCAACTCGAGATGAGAGGTTAGTCCCTGGCTTCGACTCCAGAGGAATACCACCTTACCACAAGCACCTCAAGAGGAGGCTTCTCTCAGCTCTAGGTATGTGAGAGGGACCCTGAGTTTGCGGCCTCAAGTGGAATGGACACCGCGATGCCCTGACTCGAAATAAGGCCGGATATCCCTGCAGTGACTGGAATACAGGCTCGTCTTGCATCTCCCAAGACGAAAGGGTGTCTGAATCCCCTGTGGAGACCAGAGAGAAAGACCTAGTTGCCCACCTCATCGCGACCGGAGGCCTCAAATCCTTTGAAAACTCCAGAGGTATGGGGAGATCAGTGCCTCCAAAGGAGACGATGCCTGACTCCTCTTGAAACTTGATAGGAGACCCAGGATTCCTGTGGCACGTGGAAAGGGACCCTTGGTCTCCCGTCTCAGCTGGAGAGGCGTCCCAATTGCCCTGCCAAGCCTCGAGGAGAATCCCGAGTTGTCCCTCGCAACTAGGCAGGAGTCCTGACATGGCTGAACACACACGTGTGTGGAAGGGCCATCCCCGTCGTAACTCGAGAATATACCCCAGGTTCCCGCCGCAACTCGAGAAAAACCATGAGACTTCCCCCTCGCCGCGAGATGAGGCCCGATTCCCCTGCACTGCATGCAGAGCAATTCCATGTTGCACATCACACATGAAAGGAGCCTTGATTTCCTTGATGGCACTCCAGAGAAACCCCAAGAACACTGTTTCAAGGCTAGAGGGATCCTGAGGTCACTGTAGCAACACGAAAGTGCTCCGTGGACCAAGAATCAACACGAGATGAGAGGTTAGTCCCTGGCTTCGACTCCTGAGGATTACCACCTTACCACAAGCACCTCAAGAAGAGGCTTCTCTCAGCTCTAGGTATGTGAGAGGGATCCTGAGGTTGCGGTCTCAAGTGGAATGGACACCGCGATGCCCTGACGCGAAATAAGGCTGGATATCCCTGCAGTGACTTGAATGCAGGCTCGTCTTGCATCTCCCAAGAAGAAAGGATGTCTGAATCCCCTGTGGAGACCACAGAGAAACACCTAGTTCCCCACCTCATCGCGACCGGAGGCCTCACATCCTTTGAAAACTCCAGAGGTACGCGGAGATCAGTGCCTCCAAAGGAGACGATGCCTGACTCCTCGTGAAACTTGATAGGAGTCCCAGGATTTTTGTGGCACGTGGAAAGGGACCCTTGGTCTCCCGCTTCAGCTGGAGAGGCGTTCCAATTGCCCTGCCAAGCCTCGTGGAGAATCCCGAGTTGTCCCTCGCAACTAGGCAGGAGTCCTGACGTGGCTGAACAAACACGTGGGTGGAAGGGCCATCCCCGTCGTAACTCGAGAATATACCCCAGGTTCCCGCCGCAACTCGAGAAAAACCATGAGACTTCCCCCTCGATGCGAGATGAGGCCCGATTCCCCTGTACTGCGTGCAGAGCAATTCCGTCTTGCACATCACACATGAAAGGAGCCTTGATTTCCTTGATGGCACTCCAGAGAAACCCCAAGAACACTGTTTCAAGGATAGAGGGATCCTGAGGTCACTGTAGCAACACGAAAGAACTCTGTGGACCAAAAATCAACTCGAAAAGAGAGGTTAGTCCCTGGATTCGTCTCCAGAGGAATACCACCTTACCACAAGCACCTCAAGAGGAGGCTTCTCTCAGCTCTAGGTATGTGAGAGGGACCCTGAGTTTGCGGCCTCAAGTGGAATGGACACCGCGATGCCCTGACTCGAAATAAGGCCGGATATCCCTGCAGTGACTTCAATGCAGGCTCGTCTTGCATCTCCCAGGACGAAAGGATGTCTGAATCCCCTGTGGAAAGCACAGAGAAAGACTTAGTTCCCCACCTCATCGCGACCGATAGCCTCACATCCTTTGAAAACTCCAGAGGTATGCGGAGATCAGTGCCTCCAAAGGAGACGATGCCTGACTCCTCGTGAAACTTGATAGGAGTCCCAGGATTCCTGTGGCACTTGGAAAGGGACACTTGGTCTCCCGCCTCAGCTGGAGAGGCGTCCCAATTGCCATGCCAAGCCTCGAGGAGAATCCAGAGTTGTCCCTCGCAACTAGGCAGGAGTCCTGACGTCGCTGAAGAAACACGTGGGTGGAAGGGCCATCCCCGTCGTAACTCGAGAATATACCCCAGGTTCCCGCCGCAACTCGAGAAAAACCATGAGACTTCCCCCTCGCTGCGAGATGAGGCCCGATTCCCCTGCACTGCATGCAGAGCAATTCCGTGTTGCACATCACACATGAAAGGAGACTTGATTTCCTTGATGGCACTCCAGAGAAACCCCAAGAACACTGTTTCAAGGCTAGAGGGATCCTGAGGTCACTGTAGCAACACGAAAGATCTCCGTGGGCCAAAAATCAACTCGAGATGAGAGGTTAGTCCCTGGCTTTGACTCCAGAGGAATACCACCTTACCACAAGCACTTCAAGAGTAGGCTTCTCTCAGCTCTAGGTATGTGAGAGGGACCCTGAGTTTGCGGCCTCAAGTGGAATGGACACCGCGATGCCCTGACGCGAAATAAGGCTGGATATCCCTGCAGTGACTTGAATGCAGGCTCGTCTTGCATCTCCCAAGAAGAATGGATGTCTGAATCCCCTGTGGAGACCACAGAGAAAGACCTAGTTCCCCACCTCATCGCGACCGGAGGCCTCACATCCTTTGAAAACTCCAGAGGTACGCGGAGATCAGTGCCTCCAAAGGAGACGATGCCTGACTCCTCGTGAAACTTGATAGGAGTCCCAGGATTCCTGTGGCACGTGGAAAGGGACCCTTGGTCTCCCGCCTCAGCTGGAGAGGCGTCCCAATTGCCTTGCCAAACCTCGAGTAGAATCCCGAGTTTTGTCTCACAACTAGGCAAGAGTCCTGACGTGGCTGAACAAACACGTGTGTGGAAGGGCCATCTCCGTCGTAACTCGAGAATATACCCCAGGTTCCCGCCGCAACTCGAGAAAAACCATGAGACTTCCCCCTCGCCTCGAGATGAGGCCCGATTCCCCTGCACTGCGTGCAGAGCAATTCTGTGTTGCACATCACACATGAAAGGAGCCTTGATTTCCTTGATGGCACTCCAGAGAAACCCCAAGAACACTGTTTCAAGGCTAGAGGGATCCTGAGGTCACTGTAGCAACACGAAAGAGCTCCGTGGACCAAAAATCAACTCGAGATGAGAGGTTAGTCCCTGGTTTCGACTCCAGAGGAATACCACCTTACCACAAGCACCTCAAGAGGAGGCTTCTCTCAGCTCTAGGTATGTGAGAGGGACCCTGATTTTGCGGCCTCAAGTGGAATGGACACCGCGATGCCCTGACTCGAAATAAGGCCGGATATCCCTGCAGTGACTTGAATGCAGGCTCGTCTTGCATCTCCCAAGATGAAAGGGTGTCGGAATCCCCTGTGGAGACCACAGAGAAAGAACTAGTTCCCCACCTCATCGCGACAGGAGGCCTCAAATCCTTTGAAAACTCCAGAGGTATGCGGAGATCAGTGCCTCCAAAGGAGACGATGCCTGACTCCTCGTGAAACTTGATAGGAGACCCAGGATTCCTGTGGCACGTGGAAAGGGACACTTGGTCTCCCGTCTCAGCTGGAGAGGCGTCCCAATTGCCCTGCAAAGCCTCGAGGGGAATCCCGAGTTGTCCCTCGCAACTAGGCAGGAGTCCTGACATGGCTGAACACACACGTGTGTGGAAGGGCCATCCCCGTCGGAACTCGAGAATATACCCCAGGTTCCCGCCGCAACTCGAGAAAAACCATGAGACTTCCCCCTCGCCGCGAGATGAGGCCCGATTCCCCTGTACTGCGTGCAGAGCAATTCCGTCTTGCACATCACACATGAAAGGAGCCTTGATTTCCTTGATGGCACTCCAGAGAAACCCCAAGAACACTGTTTCAAGGCTAGAGGGATCCTGAGGTCACTGTAGCAACACGAAAGAGCTCCGTGGACCAAGAATCAACACGAGATGAGAGGTTAGTCCCTGGCTTCGACTCCTGAGGAATACCACCTTACCACAAGCAGCACAAGAGGAGGCTTCTCTCAGCTCTAGGTATGTGAGAGGGACCCTGAGTTTGCGGCCTCAAGTGGAATGGACACCGCGATGCCCTGACTCGAAATAAGGCCGGATATCCCTGCAGTGACTGGAATGCAGGCTCGTCTTGCATCTCACAAGACGAAACGGTGTCTGAATCCCCTGTGGAGACCACAGAGAAAGACCTAGTTCCCAACCTCATCGCGACAGGAGGCCTCAAATCCTTTGAAAACTCCAGAGGTATGCGGAGATCAGTGTCTCCAAAGGAGACGATGCCTGACTCCTCGTGAAACTTGATAGGAGACCAAGGATTCCTGTGGCACGTGGAAAGGGACCCTTGGTCTCCCGTCTCAGCTGGAGAGGCGTCCCAATTGCCCTGCCAAGCCTCGAGGAGAATCCAGAGTTGTCCCTCACAACTAGGCAGGAGTCCTGACGTTGCTGAAGAAACACGTGGGTGGAAGGGCCATCCCCGTCGTAACTCGAGAATATACCCCAGGTTCCCGCCGCAACTCGAGAAAAACCATGAGACTTCCCCCTCGCCGCGAGATGAGGCCCGATTCCCCTGCACTGCGTGCAGAGCAATTCCGTCTTGCACATCACACATGAAAGGAGCCTTGATTTCCTTCATGGCACTCCAGAGAAACCCCAAGAACACTGTTTCAAGGCTAGAGGGATCCTGAGGTCACTGTAGCAACACGAAAGAGCTCCGTGGGCCAAAAATCAACTCGAGATGAGAGGTTAGTCCCTGGCTTCAACTCCAGAGGAATACCACCTTACCACAAGCACCTCAAGAGGAGGCGTCTCTCAGCTCTAGGTATGTGAGAGGGACCCTGAGTTTGCGGCCTCAAGTGGAATGGACACCGCGATGCCCTGACGCGAAATAAGGCTGGATATCCCTGCAGTGACTTGAATGCAGGCTCGTTTGCATCTCCCGAGATGAAAGGATGTCTGAATCCCCTGTGGAGACCACAGAGAAAGACCTAGTTCCCCACCTCATCGCGACCGGAGGCCTCACATCCTTTGAAAACTCCAGAGGTACGCGGAGATCAGTGCCTCCAAAGGAGACGATCCCTGACTCCTCGTGAAACTTGATAGGAGTCCCAGGATTCCTGTGGCACGTGGAAAGGGACCCTTGGTCTCCCGCCTCAGCTGGAGAGGCGTCCCAATTGCCTTGCCAAGCCTCGAGGAGAATACCGAGTTGTGTCTCGCAACTAGGCAAGAGTCCTGACATGGCTGAACAAACACGAGTGTGGAAGGGCCATCCCCGTCATAACTCGAGAATATACCCCAGGTTCCCGCCGCAACTCGAGAAAACCATGAGACTTCCCCCTCGCCGTGAGATGAGGCCCGATTCCCCTGCACTGCGTGCAGAGCAATTCTGTGTTGCACATCGCACATGAAAGGAGCCTTGATTTCCTTCATGGCACTGCAGAGAAACCCCAAGAACACTGTTTCAAGAATAGAGGGATTCTGAGGTCACTGTAGCAACACGAAAGAGCTCCGTGACCAAAAATCAACTCGAGATGAGAGATTAGTCCCTGGCTTCGACTCCAGAGGAATACCACCTTACCACAAGCACCTCAAAAGGAGGCTTCTCTCAGCTCTAGGTATGTGAGAGGGACCCTGAGTTTGCGGCCTCAAGTGGAATGGACACCGCGATGCCCTGACTCGAAATAAGGCTGGATATCCCTGCAGTGACTGGAATACAGGCTCGTCTTGCATCTCCCAAGACGAAAGGGTGTCTGAATCCCCTGTGGAGACCACAGAGAAAGACCTAGTTCCACACCTCATCGCGACAGGAGGCCTCAAATCCTTTGAAAACTCCAGAGGTATGCGGAGATCAGTGCCTCCAAAGGAGACGATGCCTGACTCCTCGTGAAACTTGATAGGAGACCCAGGATTCCTGTGGCACGTTGAAAGGGACCCTTGGTCTCCCGTCTCAGCTGGAGAGGCGTCCCAATTGCCCTGCCAAGCCTCGAGGAGAATCCCGAGTTGTCCCTCGCAACTAGGCAGGAGTCCTGACATGGCTGAACACACACGTGTGTGGAAGGGCCATCCCCGTCGTAACTCGAGAATATACCCCAGGTTCCCGCGGCAACTCGAGAAAAACCATGAGAATTCCCCCTCGCCGCGAGATGAGGCCCGATTCCCCTGCACTGCATGCAGAGCAATTCCATGTTGCACATCACACATGAAAGGAGCCTTGATTTCCTTGATGGCACTCCAGAGAAACCCCAAGAACACTGTTTCAAGGCTAGAGGGATCCTGAGGTCACTGTAGCAACACGAAAGTGCTCCGTGGACCAAGAATCAACACGAGATGAGAGGTTAGTCCCTGGCTTCGACTCCTGAGGAATACCACCTTACCACAAGCACCTCAAGAGGAGGCTTCTCTCAGCTCTAGGTATATGAGAGGGATCCTGAGTTTGCGGTCTCAAGTGGAATGGTCACCGCGATGCCCTGACTCGAAATAAGGTCGGATATCCCTGCAGTGACTTCAATGCAGGCTCGTCTTGCATCTCCCAAGAAGAAAGGATGTCTGAATCCCCTGTGGAGACCACAGAGAAACACCTAGTTCCCCACCTCATCGCGACCGGAGGCCTCACATCCTTTGAAAACTCCAGAGGTACGCGGAGATCAGTGCCTCCAAAGGAGACGATGCCTGACTCCTCGTGAAACTTGATAGGAGTCCCAGGATTCTTGTGGCACGTGGAAAGGGACCCTTGGTCTCCCGCTTCAGCTGCAGAGGCGTTCCAATTGCCCTGCCAAGCCTCGAGGAGAATCCCGAGTTGTCCCTCGCAACTAGGCAGGAGTCCTGACGTGGCTGAACAAACACGTGGGTGGAAGGGCCATCCCCGTCGTAACTCGAGAATATACCCCAGGTTCCCGCCGCAACTCGAGAAAAACCATGAGACTTCCCCCTCGATGCGAGATGAGGCCCGATTCCCCTGTACTGCGTGCAGAGCAATTCCGTCTTGCACATCACACATGAAAGGAGCCTTGATTTCCTTGATGGCACTCCAGAGAAACCCCAAGAACACTGTTTCAAGGATAGAGGGATCCTGAGGTCACTGTAGCAACACGAAAGAACTCTGTGGACCAAAAATCAACTCGAAAAGAGAGGTTAGTCCCTGGATTCGTCTCCAGAGGAATACCAACTTACCACAAGCACCTCAAGAGGAGGCTTCTCTCAGCTCTAGGTATGTGAGAGGGACCCTGAGTTTGCGGCCTCAAGTGGAATGGACACCGCGATGCCCTGACTCGAAATAAGGCCGGATATCCCTGCAGTGACTTCAATGCAGGCTCGTCTTGCATCTCCCAGGACGAAAGGATGTCTGAATCCCCTGTGGAAAGCACAGAGAAAGACTTAGTTCCCCACCTCATCGCGACCGATAGCCTCACATCCTTTGAAAACTCCAGAGGTATGCGGAGATCAGTGCCTCCAAAGGAGACGATGCCTGACTCCTCGTGAAACTTGATAGGAGTCCCAGGATTCCTGTGGCACTTGGAAAGGGACACTTGGTCTCCCGCCTCAGCTGGAGAGGCGTCCCAATTGCCATGCCAAGCCTCGAGGAGAATCCAGAGTTGTCCCTCGCAACTAGGCAGGAGTCCTGACGTCGCTGAAGAAACACGTGGGTGGAAGGGCCATCCCCGTCGTAACTCGAGAATATACCCTAGGTTCCCGCCGCAACTCGAGAAAAACCATGAGACTTCCCCCTCGCTGCGAGATGAGGCCCGATTCCCCTGCACTGCGTGCAGAGCAATTCCGTGTTGCACATCACACATGAAAGGAGCCTTGATTTCCTTCATGGCACTCCAGAGAAACCCCAAGAACACTGTTTCAAGGCTAGAGGGATCCTGAGGTCACTGTAGCAACACGAAAGAGCTCCGTGGGCCAAAAATCAACTCGAGATGAGAGGTTAGTCCCTGGCTTCGACTCCAGAGGAATACCACCTTACCACCAGCACTTCAAGAGGAGGCTTCTCTCAGCTCTAGGTATGTGAGAGGGACCCTGAGTTTGCGGCCTCAAGTGGAATGGACACCGCGATGCCCTGACGCGAAATAAGGCTGGATATCCCTGCAGTGACTTGAATGCAGGCTCGTCTTGCATCTCCCAAGAAGAAAGGATGTCTGAATCCCCTGTGGAGACCACAGAGAAAGACCTAGTTCCCCACCTCATCGCGACCGGAGGCCTCACATCCTTTGAAAACTCCAGAGGTACGCGGAGATCAGTGCCTCCAAAGGAGACGATGCCTGACTCCTCGTGAAACTTGATAGGAGTCCCAGGATTCCTGTGGCACGTGGAAAGGGACCCTTGGTCTCCCGCCTCAGCTGGAGAGGCGTCCCAATTGCCTTGCCAAACCTCGAGTAGAATCCCGAGTTTTGTCTCACAACTAGGCAAGAGTCCTGACGTGGCTGAACAAACACGTGTGTGGAAGGGCCATCTCCGTCGTAACTCGAGAATATACCCCAGGTTCCCGCCGCATTTCGAGAAAAACCATGAGACTTCCCCCTCGCCTCGAGATGAGTCCCGATTCCCCTGCACTGCGTGCAGAGCAATTCTGTGTTGCACATCACACATGAAAGGAGCCTTGATTTCCTTCATGGCACTCCAGAGAATCCCCAAGAACACTGTTTCAAGGCTAGAGGGATCCTGAGGTCACTGTAGCAAAACGAAAGAGCTCCGTGGACCAAAAATCAACTCGAGATGAGAGGTTAGTCCCTGGCTTCGACTCCTGAGGAATACCACCTTACCACAAGCACCTCAAGAGGAGGCTTCTCTCAGCTTTAGGTATGTGAGAGGGACCCTGAGTTTGCGGCCTCAAGTGGAATGGACACCGCGATGCCCTGACTCGAAATAAGGCCGGATATCCCTGCAGTGACTTGAATGCAGGCTCGTCTTGCATCTCCCAAGATGAAAGGGTGTCGGAATCCCCTGTGGAGACCACAGAGAAAGAACTAGTTCCCCACCTCATCGCGACAGGAGGCCTCAAATCCTTTGAAAACTCCAGAGGTATGCGGAGATCAGTGCCTCCAAAGGAGACGATGCCTGACTCCTCGTGAAACTTGATAGGAGACCCAGGATTCCTGTGGCACGTGGAAAGGGACACTTGGTCTCCCGTCTCAGCTGGAGAGGCGTCCCAATTGCCCTGCAAAGCCTCGAGGAGGATCCCGAGTTGTCCCTCGCAACTAGGCAGGAGTCCTGACATGGCTGAACACACACGTGTGTGGAAGGGCCATCCCCGTCGTAACTCGAGAATATACCCCAGGTTCCCGCCGCAACTCGAGAAAAACCATGAGACTTCCCCCTCGCCGCGAGATGAGGCCCGATTCCCCTGTACTGCGTGCAGAGCAATTCCGTCTTGCACATCACACATGAAAGGAGCCTTGATTTCCTTGATGGCACTCCAGAGAAACCCCAAGAACACTGTTTCAAGGCTAGAGGGATCCTGACGTCACTGTAGCAACACGAAAGAGCTCCGTGGACCAAGAATCAACACGAGATGAGAGGTTAGTCCCTGGCTTCGACTCCTGAGGAATACCACCTTACCACAAGCACCACAAGAGGAGGCTTCTCTCAGCTCTAGGTATGTGAGAGGGACCCTGAGTTTGCGGCCTCAAGTGGAATGGACACCGCGATGCCCTGACTCGAAATAAGGCCGGATATCCCTGCAGTGACTGGAATGCAGGCTCGTCTTGCATCTCACAAGACGAAACGGTGTCTGAATCCCCTGTGGAGACCACAGAGAAAGACCTAGTTCCCCACCTCATCGCGACCGGAGGCCTCACATCCTTTGAAAACTCCAGAGGTAAGCGGAGATCAGTGCCTCCAAAGGAGACGATGCCTGACTCCTCGTGAAACTTGATAGGAGTCCCAGGATTGCTGTGGCACGTGGAAAGGGACCCTTGGTCTCCCGCCTCAGCAGGAGAGGCGTCCCAATTGCCTTGCCAAGCCTCGAGGAGAATCCCGAGTTGTGTCTCGCAACTAGGCAAGAGTCCTGACGTGGCTGAACAAACACGTGTGTGGAAGGGCCATCCCCAACGTAACTCGAGAATATACCCCAGGTTCCCGCCGCAACTCGAGTAAAACCATGAGACTTCCCGCTCGCCGCGAGATGAGGCCCGATTCCCCTGCACTGCGTGCAGAGCAATTCTGTGTTGCACATCACACATGAAAGGAGCCTTGATTTCTTTCATGGCACTCCAGAGAAACCCCAAGAACACTGTTTCAAGGCTAGAGGGATCCTGAGGTCACTGTAGCAACACGAAAGAGCTCCGTGGGCCAAAAATCAACTCGAGATGAGAGGTTAGTCCCTGGCTTCGACTCCTGAGGAATACCACCTTACCACAAGCACCTCAAGAGGAGGCTTCTCTCAGCTCTAGGTATGTGAAAGGTACCCTGAGTTTGCGGCCTCAAGTGGAATGGACACCACGATGCCCTGACTCGAAATAAGGCCGGATATCCCTGCAGTGACTGGAATGCAGGCTCGTCTTGCATCTCCAAAGACGAAAGGGTGTCTGAATCCCCTGTGGAGACCACAGAGAAAGAACTAGTTCCCCACCTCATCGCGACAGGAGGCCTCAAATACTTTGAAAACTCCAGAGGTATGCGGAGATCAGTGCCTCCAAAGGAGAAGATGCCTGACTCCTCCTGAAACTTGATAGGAGACCCAGGATTCCTGTGGCACGTGGAAAGGGACCCTTGGTCTCCCGTCTCAGGTGGAGCGGCGTCCCAATTGCTCTGCAATGCCTCGAGGAGAATCCCGAGTTGTCCCTCGCAACTAGGCAGGAGTCCTGACATGGCTGAACACACACGTGGGTGGAAGGGCCATCCCCGTCGTAACTCGAGAATATACCCCAGGTTCCCACCGCAACTCGAGAAAAACCATGAGACTTCCCCCTCGATGCGAGATGAGGCCCGATTCCCCTGCACTGCGTGCAGAGCAATTCCGTGTTGCACATCACACATGAAAGGAGCCTTGATTTCCTTCACGGCACTCCAGAGAAACCCCAAGAACACTGTTTCAAGGCTAGAAGGATCCTGAGGTCACTGTAGCAACACGAAAGAGCTCCGTGGACCAAGAATCAACACGAGATGAGAGGTTAGTCCCTGGCTTCGACTCCTGAGGAATACCACCTTACCACAAGCACCTCAAGAGGAGGCTTCTCTCAGCTCTAGGTATGTGAGAGGGATCCTGAGTTTGCGGCCTCAAGTGGAATGGACACCGCGATGCCCTGACTCGAAATAAGGCCAGATATCCCTGCAGTGACTTGAATGCAGGCTCGTCTTGCATCTCCCAAGAAGAAAGGATGTCTGAATCCCCTGTGGAGACCACAGAGAAAGACCTAGTTCCCCACCTCATCTCGACCGGAGGCCTCACATCCTTTGAAAACTCCAGAGGTACGTGGAGATCAGTGCCTCCAAAGGAGACGATGCCTGACTCCTCGTGAAACTTGATAGGAGTCACAGGATTCTTGTGGCACGTGGAAAGGGATCCTTGGTCTCCCGCCTCAGCTGGAGAGGCGTTCCAATTGCCCTGCCAAGCCTCGAGGAGAATCCCGAGTTGTCCCTCGCAACTAGGCAGGAGTCCTGACGTGGCTGAACAAACACGTGTGTGGAAGGGCCATCCCCGTCGTAACTCGAGAATATACCCCAGGTTCCCGCCGCAACTCGAGAAAAACCATGAGACTTCCCTCTCGATGCGAGATGAGGCCCGATTCCCCTGCACTGCGTGCAGAGCAATTCCGTGTTGCACATCACACATGAAAGGAGCCTTGATTTCCTTGATGGCACTCCAGAGAAACCCCAAGAACACTGTTTCAAGGATAGAGGGATCCTGAGGTCACTGTAGCAACACGAAAGAACTCTGTGGACCAAAAATCAACTCGAAAAGAGAGGTTAGTCCCTGGATTCGTCTCCAGAGGAATACCACCTTACCACAAGCACCTCAAGAGGAGGCTTCTCTCAGCTCTTGGTATGTGAGAGGGACCCTGAGTTTGCGGCCTCAAGTGGAATGGACACCGCGATGCCCTGACTCGAAATAAGGCCGGATATCCCTGCAGTGACTTGAATGCAGGCTCGTCTTGCATCTCCAAAAAAGAAAGGATGCCTGAATCCCCTGTGGAGACCACAGAGAAAGACCTAGTTCCCCACCTCATCGCGACCGGAGGCCTCACATCCTTTGAAAACTCCAGAGGTACGCGGAGATCAGTGCATCCAAAGGAGACGATGCCTGACTCCTCGTGAAACTTGATAGGAGTCCCAGGATTCCTGTGGCACGTGGAAAGGGACCCTTGGTCTCCCGCCTCAGCTGGAGAGGCGTCCCAATTGCCTTGCCAAGCCTCGAGGAGAATCCCGAGTTGTGTCCCGCAACTAGGCAAGAGTCCTGACGTGGCTGAACAAACACGTGTGTGGAAGGGCCATCCCCGTCGTAACTCGAGAATATACCCCAGGTTCCCGCCGCAACTCGAGAAAAACCATGAGACTTCCCCCTCGCCGCGAGATGAGGCCCGATTCCCCTGCACTGCGTGCAGAGCAATTCCGTGTTGCACATCACACATGAAAGGAGCCTTGATTTCCTTCATGGCACTCCAGAGAAACCCCAAGAACACTGTTTCAAGGCTAGAGGGATCCTGAGGTCACTGTAGCAACACGAAAGAGCTCCGTGGACCAAAAATCAACTCGAGATGAGAGGTTAGTCCCTGGCTTCGACTCCAGAGGAATACCACTTTACCACAAGCACCTCAAGAGGAGGCTTCTCTCAGCTCTAGGTATGTGAGAGGGACCCTGAGTTTGCGGCCTCAAGTGGAATGGACACCGCGATGCCCTGACTCGAAATAAGGCCGGATATCCCTGCAGTGACTGGAATGCAGGCTCGTCTTGCATCTCCCAAGACGAAAGGGTGTCTGAATCCCCTGTGGAGACCACAGAGAAAGACCTAGTTCCCCACCTCATCGCGACAGGAGCCTCAAATCCTTTGAAAACTCCAGAGGTATGCGGAGATCAGTGCCTCCAAAGGAGACGATGCCTGACTCCTCGTGAAACTTGATAGGAGACCCAGGATTCCTGTGGCACGTGGAAAGGGACACTTGGTCTCCCGTCTCAGCTGGAGAGGCGTCCCAATTGCCCTGCCAAGCCTCGAGGAGAATCCCGAGTTGTCCCTCGCAACTAGGCAGGAGTCCTGACGTGGCTGAACAAACACGAGGGTGGAAGGGCCATCCCCGTCGTAACTCGAGAATATACCCCAGGTTCCCGCCGCATCTCGAGAGAAACCATGAGACTTCCCCTCGATGCGAGATGAGGCCCGATTCCCCTGTACTGCGTGCAGAGAAATTCCGTCTTGCACATCACACATGAAAGGAGCCTTGATTTCCTTGATGGCACTCCAGAGAAACCCCATGAAAACTGTTTCAAGGATAGAGGGATCCTGAGGTCACTGTAGCAACACGAAAGAACTCTGTGGACCAAAAATCAACTCAAAAAGAGAGGTTAGTCCCTGGATTCGTCTCTAGAGGAATACCACCTTACCACAAGCACCTCAAGAGGAGGCTTCTCTCAGCTCTAGGTATGTGAGAGGGACCCTGAGTTTGCGGCCTCAAGTGGAATGGACACCGCGATGCCCTGACTCGAAATAAGGCCGGATATCCCTGCAGTGACTTCAATGCAGGCTCGTCTTGCATCTCCCAGGACGAAAGGATGTCTGAATCCCCTGTGGAAAGCACAGAGAAAGACTTAGTTCCCCACCTCATCGCGACCGATAGCCTCACATCCTTTGAAAACTCCAGAGGTATGCGGAGATCAGTGCCTCCAAAGGAGACGATGCCTGACTCCTCGTGAAACTTGATAGGAGTCCCAGGATTCCTGTGGCACTTGGAAAGGGACACTTGGTCTCCCGCCTCAGCTGGAGAGGCGTCCCAATTGCCCTGCCAAGCCTCGAGGAGAATCCCGAGTTGTCCCTCGCAACTAGGCAGGAGTCCTGACGTCGCTGAAGAAACACGTGGGTGGAAGGGCCATCCACGTCGTAACTCGAGAATATACCCCAGGTTCCCGCCGCAACTCGAGAAAAACCATGAGACTTCCCCCTCGCCGCGAGATGAGGCCCGATTCCCCTGCACTGCGTGCAGAGCAATTCCGTGTTGCACATCACACATGAAAGGAGCCTTGATTTCCTTGATGGCACTCCAGAGAAACCCCAAGAACACTGTTTCAAGGCTAGAGGGATCCTGAGGTCACTGTAGCAACACGAAAGAGCTCCGTGGGCCAAAAATCAACTCGAGATGAGAGGTTAGTCCCTGGCTTCGACTCCAGAGGAATACCACCTTACCACAAGCACCTCAAGAGGAGGCTTCTCTCAGCTCTAGGTATGTGAGAGGGACCCTGAGTTTGCGGCCTCAAGTGGAATGGACACCGCGATGCCCTGACGTGAAATAAGGCTGGATATCCCTGCAGTGACTTGAATGCAGGCTCGTCTTGCATCTCCCAAGACGAAAGGATGTCTGAATCCCCTGTGGAGACCACAGAGAAAGACCTAGTTCCCCACCTCATGGCGACCGGAGGCCTCACATCCTTTGAAAACTCCAGAGGTACGCGGAGATCAGTGCCTCCAAAGGAGACGATGCCTGACTCCTCGTGAAACTTGATAGGAGTCCCAGGATTCCTGTGGCACGTGGAAAGGGACCCTTGGTCTCCCGCCTCAGCTGGAGAGGCGTCCCAATTGCCTTGCCATGCCTCGAGGAGAATCCCGAGTTGTGTCTCGCAACTAGGTAAGAGTCCTGACGTGGCTGAACAAACACGTGTGTGGAAGGGCCATCCCCGTCGTAACTCGAGAATATACCCCAGGTTCCCGCCGCAACTCGAGCAAAACCATGAGACTTCCCCCTCGCCGCGAGATGAGGCCCGATTCCCCTGCACTGCGTGCAGAGCAATTCTGTGTTGCACATCACACATGAAAGGAGCCTTGATTTCCTTCATGGCACTCCAGAGAAACCCCAAGAACACTGTTTCAAGGCTAGAGGGATCCTGAGGTCACTGTAGCAACACGAAAGAGCTCCGTGGACCAAAAATCAACTCGAGATGAGAGGTTAGTCCCTGGCTTCGACTCCAGAGGAATACCACCTTACCACAAGCACCACAAGAGGAGGCTTCTCTCAGCTCTAGGTATGTGAGAGGAACCCTGAGTTTGCGGCCTCAAGTGGAATGGACACCGCGATGCCCTGACTCGAAATAAGGCCGGATATCCCTGCAGTGACTGGAATGCAGGCTCGTCTTGCATCTCACAAGACGAAACGGTGTCTGAATCCCCTGTGGAGACCACAGAGAAGCACCTAGTTCCCAACCTCATCGCGACAGGAGGCCTCAAATCCTTTGAAAACTCCAGAGGTATGCGGAGATCAGTGCCTCCAAAGGAGACGATGCCTGACTCCTCGTGAAACTTGATAGGAGACCCAGGATTCCTGTGGCACGTGGAAAGGGACCCTTGGTCTCCCGTCTCAGCTGGAGAGGCGTCCCAATTGCCCTGTCAAGCCTCGAGGAGAATCCCGAGTTGTCCCTCGCAACTAGGCAGGAGTCCTGACATGGCTGAACAAACACGTGTTTGGAAGGGTCATCCCCGTCGTAACTCGAGAATATACCCCAGGTTCCCGCGGCAACTCGAGAAAAACCATGAGACTTCCCCCTCGCCGCGAGATGAGGCCCGATTCCCCTGCACTGCGTGCAGAGCAATTCCGTGTTGCACATCACACATGAAAGGAGCCTTGATTTCCTTCATGGCACTCCAGAGAAAACCCAAGAACACTGTTTCAAGGATAGAGGGATCCTGAGGTCACTGTAGCAACACGAAAAAGCTCCGTGGGCCAAAAATCAACTCGTGATGAGAGGTTAGTCCCTGGCTTCGACTCCAGAGGAATACCACCTTACCACAAGCACCTCAAGAGGAGGCTTCTCTCAGCTCTAGGTATGTGAGAGGGACCCTGAGTTTGCGGCCTCAAGTGGAATGGACACCGCGATGCCCTGACGCGAAATAAGGCTGGATATCCCTGCAGTGACTTGAATGCAGGCTCGTCTTGCATCTCCCAAGATGAATGGATGTCTGTATCCCCTGTGGAGACCACAGAGAAAGACCTAGTTCTCCACCTCATCGCGACCGGAGGCCTCACATCCTTTGAAAACTCCAGAGGTACGCGGAGATCAGTGCCTCCAAAGGAGACGATGCCTGACTCCTCGTGAAACTTGATAGGAGTCCCAGGATTCCTGTGGCACGTGGAAAGGGACCCTTGGTCTCCCGCCTCAGCTGGAGAGGCGTCCCAATTGCCTTGCCAAGCCTCGAGGAGAATCCCGAGTTGTGTCTCGCAACTAGGCAAGAGTCCTGACGTGGCTGAACAAACACGTGTGTGGAAGGGCCATCCCCGTCATAACTGGAGAATATACCCCAGGTTCCCGCCGCAACTCGAGAAAAACCATGAGACTTCCCCCTCGCCGCGAGATGAGGCCCGATTCCCCTGCACTGCGTGCAGAGCAATTCCGTGTTGCACATCACACATGAAAGGAGCCTTGATTTCCTTGATGGCACTACAGAGAAACCCCAAGAACACTGTTTCAAGGCTAGAGGGATCCTGAGGTCACTGTAGCAACACGAAAGAGCTAGGTCGGCAAAAAATCAACTCGAGATGAGAGGTTAGTCCCTGGCTTCGACTCCAGAGGAATACCACCTTACCACAAGCACCTCAAGAGGAGGCTTCTCTCAGCTCTAGGTATGTGAGAGGGACCCTGAGTTTGCGGCCTCAAGTGGAGTGGACACCGCGATGCCCTGACGCGAAATAAGGCTGGATATCCCTGCAGTGACTGGAATGCAGGCTCGTCTTGCATCTCCCAAGAAGAAAGGATGTCTGAATCCCCTGTGGAGACCACAGAGAAACACCTAGTTCCCCACCTCATCGCGACCGGAGGCCTCACATCCTTTGAAAACTCCAGAGGTATGCGGAGATCAGTGCCTCCAAAGGAGACGATGCCTGACTCCTCGTGAAACTTGATAGGAGTCCCAGGATTCCTGTGGCACGTGGAAAGGGACCCTTGGTCTCCCGCCTCAGCTGGAGAGGCGTCCCAATTGCCTTGCCAAGCCTCGAGGAGAATTCCGAGTTGTGTCTCGCAACTAGGCAAGAGTCCTGACGTGGCTGAACAAACACGTGTGGAAGGGCCATCCCCGTCGTAACTCGAGAATATACCCCAGGTTCCCGCCGCAACTCGAGAAAAACCATGAGACTTCCCCCTCGCCGCGAGATGAGGCCCGATTCCCCTGCACTGCGTGCAGAGCAATTCCGTGTTGCACATCACACATGAAAGGAGCCTTGATTTCCTTGATGGCACTCCAGAGAAACCCCAAGAACACTGTTTCAAGGCTAGAGGGATCCTGAGGTCACTGTAGCAACACGAAAGAGCTCCGTGGACCAAGAATCAACACGAGATGAGAGGTTAGTCCCTGGCTTCGACTCCTGAGGAATACCACCTTACCACAAGCACCTCAAGAGGAGGCTTCTCTCAGCTCTAGGTATGTGAGAGGGATCCTGAGTTTGAGGCCTCAAGTGGAATGGACACCGCGATGCCCTGACTCGAAATAAGGCCGGATATCCCTGCAGTGACTTGAATGCAGGCTCGTCTTGCATCTCCCAAGAAGAAAGGATGTTTGTATCCCCTGTGGAGACCACAGAGAAACACCTAGTTCCCCACCTCATCGCGACCGGAGGCCTCACATCCTTTGAAAACTCCAGAGGTACGCGGAGATCAGTGCCTCCAAAGGAGACGATGCCTGACTCCTCGTGAAACTTGATAGGAGTCCCAGGATTCTTGTGGCACGTGGAAAGGGACCCTTGGTCTCCCGCCTCAGCTGGAGAGGCGTTCCAATTGCCCTGCCAAGCCTCGAGGAGAATCCCGAGTTGTCCCTCGCAACTAGGCAGGAGTCCTGACGTGGCTGAAGAAACACGTGGGTCGAAGGGCCATCCCCGTCGTAACTCGAGAATATACCCCAGGTTCCCGCCGCAACTCGAGAAAAACCATGAGACTTCCCCCTCGATGAGAGATGAGGCCCGATTCCCCTGTACTGCGTGCAGAGCAATTCCGTCTTGCACATCACACATGAAAGGAGCCTTGATTTCCTTGATGGCAATCCAGAGAATCCCCAAGAACACTGTTTCAAGGAAAGAGGGATCCTGAGGTCACTGTAGCAACACGAAAGAACTCTGTGGACCAAAAATCAACTCGAGAAGAGAGGTTAGTCCCTGGATTCGTCTCCAGAGGAATACCACCTTACCACAAGCATCTCAAGAGGAGGCTTCTCTCAGCTCTAGGTATGTGAGAGGGACCCTGAGTTTTCAGCCTCAAGTGGAATGGACACCGCGATGCCCTGACTCGAAATAAGGCCGGATATCCCTGCAGTGACTTCAATGCAGGCTCGTCTTGCATCTCCCAGGACGAAAGGATGTCTGAATCCCCTGTGGAAAGCACAGAGAAAGACTTAGTTCCCCACCTCATCGCGACCGATAGCCTCACATCCTTTGAAAATTCCAGAGGTACGCGGAGATCAGTGCCTCCAAAGAAGACGATGCCTGACTCCTCGTGAAACTTGATAGGAGTCCCAGGATTCCTGTGGCACTTGGAAAGGAACACTTGGTCTCCCGCCTCAGCTGGAGAGGCGTCCCAGTTGCCCTGCCAAGCCTCGAGGAGAATCCAGAGTTGTCCCTCGCAACTAGGCAGGAGTCCTGACGTCGCTGAAGAAATACGTGGGTGGAAGGGCCATCCCCGTCGTAACTCGAGAATATACCCCAGGTTCCCGCCGCAACTCGAGAAAAACCATGAGACTTCCCCCTCGCCGCGAGATGAGGCCCGATTCCCCTGCACTGCGTGCAGAGCAATTCCGTGTTGCACATCACACATGAAAGGAGCCTTGATTTCCTTGATGGCACTCCAGAGAAACCCCAAGAACACTGTTTCAAGGCTAGAGGGATCCTGAGGTCACTGTAGCAACACGAAAGAGCTCTGTGGGCCAAACATCAACTCGAGATGAGAGGTTAGTCCCTGGCTTCGACTCCAGAGGAATACCACCTTACCACAAGCACCTCAAGAGGAGGCTTCTCTCAGCTCTAGGTATGTGAGAGGGACCCTGAGTTTGCGGCCTCAAGTGGAATGGACACCGCGATGCCCTGACGCGAGATAAGGCTGGATATCCCTGCAGTGACTTGAATGCAGGCTCGTCTTGCATCTCCCAAGATGAAAGGATGTCTGTATCCCCTGTGGCGACCACAGAGAAACACCTAGTTCCCCACCTCATCGCGACCGGAGGCCTCACATCCTTTGAAAACTCCAGAGGTACGCGGAGATCAGTGCCTCCAAAGGAGACGATGCCTGACTCCTCGTGAAACTTGATAGGAGTCCCAGGATTCCTGTGGCACGTGGAAAGGGACCCTTGGTCTCCCGCCTCAGCTGGAGAGGCGTCCCAATTGCCTTGCCAAGCCTCGAGGAGAATCCCGAGTTGTCCCTCGCAACTAGGCAGGAGTCCTGACGTGGCTGAACAAACACGTGTGGGGAAGGGACATCCCCGTCGTAACTGGAGAATATACCCTAGGTTCCCGCCGCAACTCGAGAAAAACCATGAGACTTCCCCCTCTCCAGAAGATGAGGCCCGATTCCCCTGCACTGCGTGCAGGGCAATTCCGTGTTGCACATCACACATGAAAGGAGCCTTGATTTCCTTGATGGCACTCCAGAGAAACCCCAAGAACACTGTTTCAAGGCTAGAGGGATCCTGAGGTCACTGTAGCAACACGAAAGAGCTCCGTGGGCCAAAAATCAACTCGAGATGAGAGGTTAGTCCCTGGCTTCGACTCCAGAGGAATACCACCTTACCACAAGCACCTCAAGAGGAGGCTTCTCTCAGCTCTAGGTATGTGAGAGGGACACTGAGTTTGCGGCCTCAAGTGGAATGGACACCGCGATGCCCTGACTCGAAATAAGGCCGGATATCCCTGCAGTGACTTCAATGCAGGCTCGTCTTGCATCTCCCAGGACGAAAGGATGTCTGAATCCCCTGTGGAAAGCACAGAGAAAGACTTAGTTCCCCACCTCATCGCGACCGATAGCCTCACATCCTTTGAAAACTCCAGAGGTACGCGGAGATCAGTGCCTTCAAAGGAGACGATGCCTGACTCCTCGTGAAACTTGATAGGAGTCCCAGGATTCCTGTGGCACTTGGAAAGGGACACTTGGTCTCCCGCCTCACCTGGAGAGGCGTCCCAGTTGCCCTGCCAAGCCTCAAGGAGAATCCAGAGTTGTCCCTCGCAACTAGGCAGGAGTCCTGACGTCGCTGAAGAAACACGTGGGTGGAAGGGCCATCCCCGTCTTAACTCGAGAATATACCCCAGGTTCCCGCCGCAACTCGAGAAAAACCATGAGACTTCCCCCTCGCCGCGAGATGAGGCCCGATTCCCCTGAACTGCGTGCAGAGCAATTCCGTGTTGCACATCACACATGAAAGGAGCCTTGATTTCCTTGATGGCACTCCAGAGAAACCCCAAGAACACTGTTTCAAGGCTAGAGGGATCCTGAGGTCACTGTAGCAACACGAAAGAGCTCCGTGGACCAAGAATCAACGCGAGATGAGAGGTTAGTCCCTGGCTTCGACTCCTGAGGAATACCACCTTACCACAAGCACCTCAAGAGGAGGCTTCTCTCAGCTCTAGGTATGTGAGAGGGATCCTGAGTTTGCGGCCTCAAGTGGAATGGACACCGCGATGCCCTGACTCGAAATAAGGCCGGATATCCCTGCAGTGACTGGAATGCAGGCTCGTCTTGCATCTCCCAAGACGAAAGGGTGTCTGAATCCCCTGTGGAGACCACAGAGAAAGACCTAGTTCCCCACCTCATCGCGACAGGAGGCCTCAAATCCTTTGAAAACTCCAGAGGTATGCGGAGATCAGTGCATCCAAAGGAGACGATGCCTGACTCCTCGTGAAACTTGATAGGAGACCCAGGATTCCTGTGGCACGTGGAAAGGGACCCTTGGTCTCCCGTCTCAGCTGGAGAGGCGTCCCAATTGCCCTGCAAAGCCTCGAGGAGAATCCCGAGTTGTCCCTCGCAACTAGGCAGGAGTCCTGACATGGCTGAACACACACGTGTGTGGAAGGGCCATCCCCGTCGTAACTCGAGAATATACCCCAGGTTCCCGCCGCAACTCGAGAAAAACCATGAGACTTCCCCCTCGCTGAGAGATGAGGCCCGATTCCCCTGCACTGCGTGCAGAGAAATTCCGTGTTGCACATCACACATGAAAGGAGCCTTGATTTCCTTGATGGCACTCCAGAGAAACCCCAAGAACACTGTTTCAAGGCTAGAGGGATCCTGAGGTCACTGTAGCAACGCGAAAGAGCTCCGTGGACCAAGAATCAACACGAGATGAGAGGTTAGTCCCTGGCTTCGACTCCTGAGGAATACCACCTTACCACAAGCACCTCAAGAGGAGGCTTCTCTCAGCTCTAGGTATGTGAGAGGGATCCTGAGTTTGCGGCCTCAAGTGGAATGGACACCGCGATGCCCTCACGCGAAATAAGGCCGGATATCCCTGCAGTGACTTGAATGCAGGCTCGTCTTGCATCTCCCAAGAAGAAAGGATGTCTGAATCCCCTGTGGAGACCACAGAGAAACACCTAGTTCCCCACCTCATCGCGACCGGAGGCCTCACATCCTTTGAAAACTCCAGAGGTACGCGGAGATCAGTGCCTCCAAAGGAGACGATGCCTGACTCCTCGTGAAACTTGATAGGAGTCCCAGGATTCTTGTGGCACGTGGAAAGGGACCCTTGGTCTCCCGCCTCAGCTGGAGAGGCGTTCCAATTGCCCTGCCAAGCCTCGAGGAGAATCCCGAGTTGTCCCTCGCAACTAGGCAGGAGTCCTGACGTGGCTGAACAAACACGTGGGTGGAAGGGCCATCCCCGTCGTAACTCGAGAATATACCCCAGGTTCCCGCCGCAACTCGAGAAAAACCATGAGACTTCCCCCTCGATGCGAGATGAGGCCTGATTCCCCTGTACTGCGTGCAGAGCAATTCCGTCTTGCACATCACACATGAAAGGAGCCTTGATTTCCTTGATGGCACTCCAGAGAAACCCCAAGAACACTGTTTCAAGGATAGAGGGATCCTGAGGTCACTGTAGCAACACGAAAGAACTCTGTGGACCAAAAATCAACTCGAAAAGAGAGGTTAGTCCCTGGCTTCGTCTCCAGAGGAATACCACCTTACCACAAGCACCTCAAGAGGAGGCTTCTCTCAGCTCTAGGTATGTGAGAGGGACCCTGAGTTTGCGGCCTCAAGTGGAATGGACACCGCGATGCCCTGACGCGAAATAAGGCCGGATATCCCTGCAGTGACTTGAATGCAGGCTCGTCTTGCATCTCCCAAGATGAAAGGATGTCTGAATCCCCTGTGGAGACCACAGAGAAAGACCTAGTTCCCCACCTCATCGCGACCGGAGGCCTCACATCCTTTGAAAACTCCAGAGGTACGCGGAGATCAGTGCCTCCAAAGGAGACGATGCCTGACTCCTCGTGAAAATTGATAGGAGTCCCAGGATTCCTGTGGCACGTGGAAAGGGACCCTTGGTCTCCCGCCTCAGCTGGAGAGGCGTCCCAATTGCCTTGCCAAGCCTCGAGGAGAATCCCGAGTTGTGTCTCGCAACTAGGCAAGAGTCCTGACGTGGCTGAACAAACACGTGTGTGGAAGGGCCATCCCCGTCGTAACTCGAGAATATACCCCAGGTTCCCGCCGCAACTCGAGAAAAACCATGAGACATCCCCCTCACCGCGAAATGAGGCTCGATTCCCCTGCACTGCGTGCAGAGCAATTCTGTGTTGCACATCACACATGAAAGGAGCCTTGATTTCCTTCATGGCACTCCAGAGAATCCCCAAGAACACTGTTTCAAGGCTAGAGGGATCCTGAGGTCACTGTAGCAACACGAAAGAGCTCCGTGGGCCAAAAATCAACTCGAGATGAGAGGTTAGTCCCTGGCTTCGACTCCAGAGGAATACCACCTTACCACAAGCACCTCAAGAGGAGGCTTCTCTCAGCTCTAGGTATGTGAGAGGGACCCTGAGTTTGCGGCCTCAAGTGGAATGGACACCGCGATGCCCTGACTCGAAATAAGGCCGGATATCCCTGCAGTGACTGGAATGCAGGCTCGTCTTGCATCTCCCAAGACGAAAGGGTGTCTGAATCCCCTGTGGAGACCACAGAGAAAGACCTAGTTCCCCACCTCATCGCGACAGGAGGCCTCAAATCCTTTGAAAACTCCAGAGGTATGCGGAGATCAGTGCCTCCAAAGGAGACGATGCCTGACTCCTCGTGAAACTTGATAGGAGACCCAGGATTCCTGTGGCACGTGGAAAGGGACCCTTGGTCTCCCGTTTCAGCTGGAGAGGCGTCCCAATTGCCCTGCAAAGCCTCGAGGAGAATCCCGAGTTGTCCCTCGCAACTAGGCAGGAGTCCTGACATGGCTGAACACACACGTGTGTGGAAGGGCCATCCCCGTCGTAACTCGAGAATATACCCCAGGTTCCCGCCGCAACTCGAGGAAAACCATGAGACTTCCCCCTCGCCGCGAGATGAGGCCCGATTCCCCTGCACTGCGTGCAGAGCAATTCCGTGTTGCACATCACACATGAAAGGAGCCTTGATTTCCTTGATGGCACTCCAGAGAAACCCCAAGAACACTGTTTCAAGGCTAGAGGGATCCTGAGGTCACTGTAGCAACACGAAAGAGCTCCGTGGACCAAGAATCAACACGAGATGAGAGGTTAGTCCCTGGCTTCGACTCCTGAGGAATACCACCTTACCACAAGCACCTCAAGAGGAGGCTTCTCTCAGCTCTAGGTTTGTGAGAGGGATCCTGAGTTTGCGGCCTCAAGTGGAATGGACACCGCGATGCCCTGACTCGAAATAAGGCCGGATATCCCTGCAGTGACTTGAATGCAGGCTCGTCTTGCATCTCCCAAGAAGAAAGGATGTCTGAATCCCCTGTGGAGACCACAGAGAAAGACCTAGTTCCCCACCTCATCGCGACCGGAGGCCTCACATCCTTTGAAAACTCCAGAGGTACGCGGAGATCAGTGCCTCCAAAGGAGACAATGCCTGACTCCTCGTGAAACTTGATAGGAGTCCCAGGATTCTTGTGGCACGTGGAAAGGGACCCTTGGTCTCCCGCCTCAGCTGGAGAGGCGTTCCAATTGCCCTGCCAAGCCTCGAGGAGAATACCGAGTTGTCCCTCGCAACTAGGCAGGAGTCCTGACGTGGCTGAACAAACACGTGGGTGGAAGGGCCATCCCCGTCGTAACTCGAGAATATACCCCAGGTTCCCGCCGCAACTCGAGAAAAACCATGAGACTTCCCCCTCGATGCGAGATGAGGCCCGATTCCCCTGTACTGCGTGCAGAGCAATTCCGTCTTGCACATCACACATGAAAGGAGCCTTGATTTCCTTGATGGCACTCCAGAGAAACCCCAAGAACACTGTTTCAAGGCTAGAGGGATCCTGAGGTCACTGTAGCAACACGAAAGAACTCTGTGGACCAAAAATCAACTCGAAAAGAGAGGTTAGTCCCTGGATTCGTCTCCAGAGGAATACCACCTTACCACAAGCACCTCAAGAGGAGGCTTCTCTCAGCTCTAGGTATGTGAGAGGGACCCTGAGTTTGCGGCCTCAAGTGGAATGGACACCGCGATGCCCTGACTCGAAATAAGGCCGGATATCCCTGCAGTGACTTCAATGCAGGCTCGTCTTGCATCTCCCAGGACGAAAGGATGTCTGAATCCCCTGTGGAAAGCACAGAGAAAGACTTAGTTCCCCACCTCATCGCGACCGATAGCCTCACATCCTTTGAAAACTCCAGAGGTACGCGGAGATCAGTGCCTCCAAAGGAGACGATGCCTGACTCCTCGTGAAACTTGATAGGAGTCCCAGGATTCCTGTGGCACTTGGAAAGGGACCCTTGGTCTCCCGCCTCAGCTGGAGAGGCGTCCCAATTGCCCTGCAAAACCTCGAGGAGAATCCCGAGTTGTCCCTCGCAACTAGGCAGGAGTCCTGACATCGCTGAAGAAACACGTGGGTGGAAGGGCCATCCCCGTCGTAACTCGAAAATACACCCCAGGTTCCCGCCGCAACTCGAGAAAAACCATGAGACTTCCCCCTCGCCGCGAGATGAGGCCCGATTCCCCTGCACTGCGTGCAGAGCAATTCCGTGTTGCACATCACACATGAAAGGAGCCTTGATTTCCTTCATGGCACTCCAGAGAAACCCCAATAACAATGTTTCAAGGCTAGAGGGATCCTGAGGTCACTGTAGCAACACGAAAGAGCTCCGTGGGCCAAAAATCAACTCGAGATGAGAGGTTAGTCCCTGGCTTCGACTCCAGAGGAATACCACCTTACCACAAGAACCTCAAGAGGAGGCTTCTCTCAGCTCTAGGTATGTGAGAGGGACCCTGAGTTGCGGCCTCAAGTGGAATGGACACCGCGATGCCCTGACGCGAAATAAGGCCGGATATCCCTGCAGTGACTTGAATGCAGGCTCGTCTTGCATCTCCCAAGATGAAAGGATGTCTGAATCCCCTGTGGAGACCACAGAGAAAGACCTAGTTCCCCACCTCATCGCGACCGGAAGCCTCACATCCTTTGAAAACTCCAGAGGTACGCGGAGATCAGTGCCTCCAAAGGAGACGATGCCTGACTCCTCGTGAAACTTGATAGGAGTCCCAGGATTCCTGTGGCACGTGGAAAGGGACCCTTGGTCTCCCGCCTCAGCTGGAGAGGCGTCCCAATTGCCTTGCCAAGCCTCGAGGAGAATCCCGAGTTGTGTCTCGCAACTAGGCAAGAGTCCTGACGTGGCTGAACAAACACGTGTGTGGAAGGGCCATCCCCGTCGTAACTCGAGAATATACCCCAGGTTCCCGCCGCAACTCGAGAAAAACCATGAGACTTCCCCCTCGCCGCGAGATGAGGCCCGATTCCCCTGCACTGCGTGCAGAGCAATTCTGTGTTGCACATCACACATGAAAGGAGCCTTGATTTCCGTCATGGCACTCCAGAGAATCCCCAAGAATACTGTTTCAAGGCTAGAGGGATCCTGAGGTCACTGTAGCAACACGAAAGTGCTCCGTTGACCAAAAATCAACTCGAGATGAGAGGTTAGTCCCTGGCTTCGACTCCAGAGGAATACCACCTTACCACAAGCACCTCAAGAGGAGGCTTCTCTCAGCTCTAGGTATGTGAGAGGGACCCTGAGTTGCGGCCTCAAGTGGAATGGACACCGCGATGCCCTGACTCGAAATAAGTCCGGATATCCCTGCAGTGACTGAAATGCAGGCTCGTCTTGCATCTCCCAAGACGAAAGGATGTCTGAATCCCCTGTGGAGACCACAGAGAAAGACCTAGTTCCCCACCTCATCGCGACAGGAGGCCTCAAATCCTTTGAAAACTCCAGAGGTATGCGGAGATCAGTGCCTCCAAAGGAGACGATGCCTGACTCCTCGTGAAACTTGATAGGAGACCCAGGATTCCTGTGGCACGTGGAAAGGGACCCTTGGTCTCCCGTCTCAGCTGGAGAGGCGTCCCAATTGCCCTGCAAAGCCTCGAGGAGAATCCCGAGTTGTCCCTCGCAACTAGGCAGGAGTCCTGACATGGCTGAACACACACGTGTGTGGAAGGGCCATCCCCGTCGTAACTCGAGAATATACCCCAGGTTCCCACCGCAACTCGAGAAAAACCATGAGACTTCCCCCTCGCCGCGAGATGAGGCCCGATTCCCCTGCACTGCGTGCAGAGCAATTCCGTGTTGCACATCACACATGAAAGGAGCCTTGATTTCCTTGATGGCACTCCAGAGAAACCCCAAGAACACTGTTTCAAGGCTAGAGGGATCCTGAGGTCACTGTAGCAACACGAAAGAGCTCCGTGGACCAAGAATCAACTCGAGATGAGAGGTTAGTCCCTGGCTTCGACTCCTGAGGTATACCACCTTACCACAAGCACCTCAAGAGGAGGCTTCTTTCAGCTCTAGGTATGTGAGAGGGATCCTGAGTTTGCGGCCTCAAGTGGAACGGACACCGCGATGCCCTGACTCGAAATAAGGCCGGATATCCCTGCAGTGACTGGAATGCAGGCTCGTCTTGCATCTCCCAAGAAGAAAGGATGTCTGAATCCCCTGTGGAGACCACAGAGAAAGACCTAGTTCCCCACCTCATCGCGACCGGAGGCCTCACATCCTTTGAAAACTCCAGAGGTACGCGGAGATCAGTGCCTCCAAAGGAGACGATGCCTGACTCCTCGTGAAACTTGATAGGAGTCCCAGGATTCTTGTGGCACGTGGAAAGGGACCCTTGGTCTCCCGCCTCAGCTGGAGAGGCGTTCCAATTGCCCTGCCAAGCCTCGAGGAGAATACCGAGTTGTCCCTCGCAACTAGGCAGGAGTCCTGACGTGGCTGAACAAACACGTGGGTGGAAGGGCCATCCCCGTCGTAACTCGAGAATATACCCCAGGTTCCTGCCGCAACTCGAGAAAAACCATGAGACTTCCCCCTCGATGCGAGATGAGGCCCGATTCCCCTGTACTGCGTGCAGAGCAATTCCGTCTTGCACATCACACATGAAAGGAGCCTTGATTTCCTTGATGGCACTCCAGAGAAACCCCAAGAACACTGTTTCAAGGCTAGAGGGATCCTGAGGTCACTGTAGCAACACGAAAGAACTCTGTGGACCAAAAATCAACTCGAAAAGAGAGGTTAGTCCCTGGATTCGTCTCCAGAGGAATACCACCTTACCACAAGCACCTCAAGAGGAGGCTTCTCTGAGCTCTAGGTATGTGAGAGGGACCCTGAGTTTGCGGCCTCAAGTGGAATGGACACCGCGATGCCCTGACTCGAAATAAGGCCGGATATCCCTGCAGTGACTTCAATGCAGGCTCGTCTTGCATCTCCCAGGACGAAAGGATGTCTGAATCCCCTGTGGAAAGCACAGAGAAAGACTTAGTTCCCCACCTCATCGCGACCGATAGCCTCACATCCTTTGAAAACTCCAGAGGTACGCGGAGATCAGTGCTTCCAAAGGAGACGATGCCTGACTCCTCGTGAAACTTGATAGGAGTCCCAGGATTCCTGTGGCACTTGGAAAGGGACCCTTGGTCTCCCGCCTCAGCTGGAGAGGCGTCCCATTTGCCCTGCAAAACCTCGAGGAGAATCCCGAGTTGTCCCTCGCAACTAGGCAGGAGTCCTGACATCGCTGAAGAAACACGTGGGTGGAAGGGCCATCCCCGTCGTAACTCGAAAATATACCCCAGGTTCCCGCCGCAACTCGAGAAAAACCATGAGACTTCCCCCTCGCCGCGAGATGAGCCCCGATTCCCCTGCACTGCGTGCAGAGCAATTCCGTGTTGCACATCACACATGAAAGGAGCCTTGATTTCCTTCATGGCACTCCAGAGAAACCCCAAGAACACTGTTTCAAGGCTAGAGGGATCCTGAGGTCACTGTAGCAACACGAAAGAGCTCCGTGGGCCAAAAATCAACTCGAGATGAGAGGTTAGTCCCTGGCTTCGACTCCAGAGGAATACCACCTTACCACAAGAACCTCAAGAGGAGGCTTCTCTCAGCTCTAGGTATGTGAGAGGGACCCTGAGTTGCGGCCTCAAGTGGAATGGACACCGCGATGCCCTGACGCGAAATAAGGCCGGATATCCCTGCAGTGACTTGAATGCAGGCTCGTCTTGCATCTCCCAAGATGAAAGGATGTCTGAATCCCCTGTGGAGACCACAGAGAAAGACCTATTTCCCCACCTCATCGCGACCGGAAGCCTCACATCCTTTGAAAACTCCAGAGGCACGCGGAGATCAGTGCCTCCAAAGGCGACGATGCCTGACTCCTCGTGAAACTTGATAGGAGTCCCAGGATTCCTGTGGCACGTGGAAAGGGACCCTTGGTCTCCCGCCTCAGCTGGAGAGGCGTCCCAATTGCCTTGTCAAGCCTCGAGGAGAATCCCGAGTTGTGTCTCGCAACTAGGCAAGAGTCCTGAAGTGGCTGAACAAACACGTGTGTGGAAGGGCCATCCCCGTCGTAACTCGAGAATATACCCCAGGTTCCCGCCGCAACTCGAGAAAAACCATAAGACTTCCCCCTCGCCGCGAGATGAGGCCCGATTCCCCTGCACTGCGTGCAGAGCAATTCTGTGTTGCACATCACACATGAAAGGAGCCTTGATTTCCGTCATGGCACTCCAGAGAATCCCCAAGAATACTGTTTCAAGGCTAGAGGGATCCTGAGGTCACTGTAGCAACACGAAAGTGCTCCGTGGACCAAAAATCAACTCGAGATGAGAGGTTAGTCCCTGGCTTCGACTCCAGAGGAATACCACCTTACCACAAGCACCTCAAGAGGAGGCTTCTCTCAGCTCTAGGTATGTGAGAGGGACCCTGAGTTGCGGCCTCAAGTGGAATGGACACCGCGATGCCCTGACTCGAAATAAGTCCGGATATCCCTGCAGTGACTGAAATGCAGGCTCGTCTTGCATCTCCCAAGACGAAAGGGTGTCTGAATCCCCTGTGGAGACCACAGAGAAAGACCTAGTTCCCCACCTCATCGCGACAGGAGGCCTCAAATCCTTTGAAAACTCCAGAGGTATGCGGAGATCAGTGCCTCCAAAGGAGACGATGCCTGACTCCTCGTGAAACTTGATAGGAGACCCAGGATTCCTGTGGCACGTGGAAAGGGACCCTTGGTCTCCCGTCTCAGCTGGAGAGGCGTCCCAATTGCCCTGCAAAGCCTCGAGGAGAATCCCGAGTTGTCCCTCGCAACTAGGCAGGAGTCCTGACATGGCTGAACACACACGTGTGTGGAAGGGCCATCCCCGTCGTAACTCGAGAATATACCCCAGGTTCCCACCGCAACTCGAGAAAAACCATGAGACTTCCCCCTCGCCGCGAGATGAGGCCCGATTCCCCTGCACTGCGTGCAGAGCAATTCCGTGTTGCACATCACACATGAAAGGAGCCTTGATTTCCTTGATGGCACTCCAGAGAAACCCCAAGAACACTGTTTCAAGGCTAGAGGGATCCTGAGGTCACTGTAGCAACACGAAAGAGCTCCGTGGACCAAGAATCAACTCGAGATGAGAGGTTAGTCCCTGGCTTCGACTCCTGAGGTATACCACCTTACCACAAGCACCTCAAGAGGAGGCTTCTTTCAGCTCTAGGTATGTGAGAGGGATCCTGAGTTTGCGGCCTCAAGTGGAACGGACACCGCGATGCCCTGACTCGAAATAAGGCCGGATATCCCTGCAGTGACTGGAATGCAGGCTCGTCTTGCATCTCCCAAGAAGAAAGGATGTCTGAATCCCCTGTGGAGACCACAGAGAAAGACCTAGTTCCCCACCTCATCGCGACCGGAGGCCTCACATCCTTTGAAAACTCCAGAGGTACGCGGAGATCAGTGCCTCCAAAGGAGACGATGCCTGACTCCTCGTGAAACTTGATAGGAGTCCCAGGATTCTTGTGGCACGTGGAAAGGGACCCTTGGTCTCCCGCCTCAGCTGGAGAGGCGTTCCAATTGCCCTGCCAAGCCTCGAGGAGAATACCGAGTTGTCCCTCGCAACTAGGCAGGAGTCCTGACGTGGCTGAACAAACACGTGGGTGGAAGGGCCATCCCCGTCGTAACTCGAGAATATACCCCAGGTTCCTGCCGCAACTCGAGAAAAACCATGAGACTTCCCCCTCGATGCGAGATGAGGCCCGATTCCCCTGTACTGCGTGCAGAGCAATTCCGTCTTGCACATCACACATGAAAGGAGCCTTGATTTCCTTGATGGCACTCCAGAGAAACCCCAAGAACACTGTTTCAAGGCTAGAGGGATCCTGAGGTCACTGTAGCAACACGAAAGAACTCTGTGGACCAAAAATCAACTCGAAAAGAGAGGTTAGTCCCTGGATTCGTCTCCAGAGGAATACCACCTTACCACAAGCACCTCAAGAGGAGGCTTCTCTCAGCTCTAGGTATGTGAGAGGGACCCTGAGTTTGCGGCCTCAAGTGGAATGGACACCGCGATGCCCTGACTCGAAATAAGGCCGGATATCCCTGCAGTGACTTCAATGCAGGCTCGTCTTGCATCTCCCAGGTCGAAAGGATGTCTGAATCCCCTGAGGAAAGCACAGAGAAAGACTTAGTTCCCCACCTCATCGCGACCGATAGCCTCACATCCTTTGAAAACTCCAGAGGTACGCGGAGATCAGTGCCTCCAAAGGAGACGATGCCTGACTCCTCGTGAAACTTGATAGGAGTCCCAGGATTCCTGTGGCACTTGGAAAGGGACCCTTGGTCTCCCGCCTCAGCTGGAGAGGCGTCCCAATTGCCCTGCCAAGCCTCGAGGAGAATCCCGAGTTGTCCCTCGCAACTAGGCAGGAGTCCTGACATCGCTGAAGAAACACGTGGGTGGAAGGGCCATCCCCGTCGTAACTCGAGAATATACCCCAGGTTCCCGCCGCAACTCGAGAAAAACCATGAGACTTCCCCCTCGCCGCGAGATGAGGCCCGATTCCCCTGCACTGCGTGCAGAGCAATTCCGTCTTGCACATCACACATGAAAGGAGTCTTGATTTCCTTGATGGCACTCCAGAGAAACCCCAAGAACACTGTTTCAAGGCTAGAGGTATCCTGAGGTCACTGTAGCAACACGAAAGAGCTCCGTGGACCAAAAATCAACTCGAGATGAGAGGTTAGTCCCTGGCTTCGACTCCAGAGGAATACCACCTTACCACAAGCACCTCAAGAGGAGGCTTCTCTCAGCTCTAGGTATGTGAGAGGGACCCTGAGTTGCGGCCTCAAGTGGAATGGACACCGCGATGCCCTGACTCGAAATAAGTCCGGATATCCCTGCAGTGACTGAAATGCAGGCTCGTCTTGCATCTCCCAAGACGAAAGGGTGTCTGAATCCCCTGTGGAGACCACAGAGAAAGACCTAGTTCCCCACCTCATCGCGACAGGAGGCCTCAAATCCTTTGAAAACTCCAGAGGTACGCGGAGATCAGTGCCTCCAAAGGAGACGATGCCTGACTCCTCGTGAAACTTGATAGGAGTCCCAGGATTCTTGTGGCACGTGGAAAGGGACCCTTGGTCTCCCGCCTCAGCTGGAGAGGCGTTCCAATTGCCCTGCCAAGCCTCGAGGAGAATACCGAGTTGTCCCTCGCAACTAGGCAGGAGTCCTGACGTGGCTGAACAAACACGTGGGTGGAAGGGCCATCCCCGTCGTAACTCGAGAATATACCCCAGGTTCCTGCCGCAACTCGAGAAAAACCATGAGACTTCCCCCTCGATGCGAGATGAGGCCCGATTCCCCTGTACTGCGTGCAGAGCAATTCCGTCTTGCACATCACACATGAAAGGAGCCTTGATTTCCTTGATGGCACTCCAGAGAAACCCCAAGAACACTGTTTCAAGGCTAGAGGGATCCTGAGGTCACTGTAGCAACACGAAAGAACTCTGTGGACCAAAAATCAACTCGAAAAGAGAGGTTAGTCCCTGGATTCGTCTCCAGAGGAATACCACCTTACCACAAGCACCTCAAGAGGAGGCTTCTCTGAGCTCTAGGTATGTGAGAGGGACCCTGAGTTTGCGGCCTCAAGTGGAATGGACACCGCGATGCCCTGACTCGAAATAAGGCCGGATATCCCTGCAGTGACTTCAATGCAGGCTCGTCTTGCATCTCCCAGGACGAAAGGATGTCTGAATCCCCTGTGGAAAGCACAGAGAAAGACTTAGTTCCCCACCTCATCGCGACCGATAGCCTCACATCCTTTGAAAACTCCAGAGGTACGCGGAGATCAGTGCTTCCAAAGGAGACGATGCCTGACTCCTCGTGAAACTTGATAGGAGTCCCAGGATTCCTGTGGCACTTGGAAAGGGACCCTTGGTCTCCCGCCTCAGCTGGAGAGGCGTCCCATTTGCCCTGCAAAACCTCGAGGAGAATCCCGAGTTGTCCCTCGCAACTAGGCAGGAGTCCTGACATCGCTGAAGAAACACGTGGGTGGAAGGGCCATCCCCGTCGTAACTCGAAAATATACCCCAGGTTCCCGCCGCAACTCGAGAAAAACCATGAGACTTCCCCCTCGCCGCGAGATGAGGCCCGATTCCCCTGCACTGCGTGCAGAGCAATTCCGTGTTGCACATCACACATGAAAGGAGCCTTGATTTCCTTCATGGCACTCCAGAGAAACCCCAAGAACACTGTTTCAAGGCTAGAGGGATCCTGAGGTCACTGTAGCAACACGAAAGAGCTCCGTGGGCCAAAAATCAACTCGAGATGAGAGGTTAGTCCCTGGCTTCGACTCCAGAGGAATACCACCTTACCACAAGAACCTCAAGAGGAGGCTTCTCTCAGCTCTAGGTATGTGAGAGGGACCCTGAGTTGCGGCCTCAAGTGGAATGGACACCGCGATGCCCTGACGCGAAATAAGGCCGGATATCCCTGCAGTGACTTGAATGCAGGCTCGTCTTGCATCTCCCAAGATGAAAGGATGTCTGAATCCCCTGTGGAGACCACAGAGAAAGACCTATTTCCCCACCTCATCGCGACCGGAAGCCTCACATCCTTTGAAAACTCCAGAGGCACGCGGAGATCAGTGCCTCCAAAGGCGACGATGCCTGACTCCTCGTGAAACTTGATAGGAGTCCCAGGATTCCTGTGGCACGTGGAAAGGGACCCTTGGTCTCCCGCCTCAGCTGGAGAGGCGTCCCAATTGCCTTGTCAAGCCTCGAGGAGAATCCCGAGTTGTGTCTCGCAACTAGGCAAGAGTCCTGAAGTGGCTGAACAAACACGTGTGTGGAAGGGCCATCCCCGTCGTAACTCGAGAATATACCCCAGGTTCCCGCCGCAACTCGAGAAAAACCATAAGACTTCCCCCTCGCCGCGAGATGAGGCCCGATTCCCCTGCACTGCGTGCAGAGCAATTCTGTGTTGCACATCACACATGAAAGGAGCCTTGATTTCCTTCATGGCACTCCAGAGAATCCCCAAGAACACTGTTTCAAGGCTAGAGGGATCCTGAGGTCACTGTAGCAACACGAAAGAGCTCCGTGGACCAAAAATCAACTCGAGATGAGAGGTTAGTCCCTGGCTTCGACTCCAGAGGAATACCACCTTACCACAAGCACCTCAAGAGGAGGCTTCTCTCAGCTCTAGGTATGTGAGAGGGACCCTGAGTTTGCGGCCTCAAGTGGAATGGACACCGCGATGCCCTGACTCGAAATAAGTCCGGATATCCCTGCAGTGACTGAAATGCAGGCTCGTCTTGCATCTCCCAAGACGAAAGGGTGTCTGAATCCCCTGTGGAGACCACAGAGAAAGACCTAGTTCCCCACCTCATCGCGACAGGAGGCCTCGAATCCTTTGAAAACTCCAGAGTTATGCGGAGATCAGTGCCTCCAAAGGAGACGATGCCTGACTCCTCGTGAAACTTGATAGGAGACCCAGGATTCCTGTGGCACGTGGAAAGGGACCCTTGGTCTCCCGTCTCAGCTGGAGAGGCGTCCCAATTGCCCTGCAAAGCCTCGAGGAGAATCCCGAGTTGTCCCTCGCAACTAGGCAGGAGTCCTGACATGGCTGAACACACACGTGTGTGGAAGGGCCATCCCCGTCGTAACTCGAGAATATACCCCAGGTTCCCACCGCAACTCGAGAAAAACCATGAGACTTCCCCCTCGCCGCGACATGAGGCCCGATTCCCCTGCACTGCGTGCAGAGCAATTCCGTGTTGCACATCACACATGAAAGGAGCCTTGATTTCCTTGATGGCACTCCAGAGAAACCCCAAGAACACTGTTTCAAGGCTAGAGGGATCCTGAGGTCACTGTAGCAACACGAAAGAGCTCCGTGGACCAAGAATCAACTCGAGATGAGAGGTTAGTCCCTGGCTTCGACTCCTGAGGAATACCACCTTACCACAAGCACCTCAAGAGGAGGCTTCTCTCAGCTCTAGGTATGTGAGAGGGATCCTGAGTTTGCGGCCTCAAGTGGAATGGACACCGCGATGCCCTGACACGAAATAAGGCCGGATATCCCTGCAGTGACTGGAATGCAGGCTCGTCTTGCATCTCCCAAGAAGAAAGGATGTCTGAATCCCCTGTGGAGACCACAGAGAAAGACCTAGTTCCCCACCTCATCGCGACCGGAGGCCTCACATCCTTTGAAAACTCCAGAGGTACGCGGAGATCAGTGCCTCCAAAGGAGACGATGCCTGACTCCTCGTGAAACTTGATAGGAGTCCCAGGATTCTTGTGGCACGTGGAAAGGGACCCTTGGTCTCCCGCCTCAGCTGGAGAGGCGTTCCAATTGCCCTGCCAAGCCTCGAGGAGAATCCCGAGTTGTCCCTCGCAACTAGGCAGGAGTCCTGACGTGGCTGAACAAACACGTGGGTGGAAGGGCCATCCCCGTCGTAACTCGAGAATATACCCCAGGTTCCCGCCGCAACTCGAGAAAAACCATGAGACTTCCCCCTCGATGCGAGATGAGGCCCGATTCCCCTGCACTGCGTGCAGAGCAATTCCGTGTTGCACATCACACATGAAAGGAGCCTTGATTTCCTTGATGGCACTCCAGAGAAACCCCAAGAACACTGTTTCAAGGATAGAGGGATCCTGAGGTCACTGTAGCAACACGAAAGAACTCTGTGGACCAAAAATCAACTCGAAAAGAGAGGTTAGTCCCTGGATTCGTCTCCAGAGGAATACCACCTTACCACAAGCACCTCAAGAGGAGGCTTCTCTCAGCTCTAGGTATGTGAGAGGGACCCTGAGTTTGCGGCCTCAAGTGGAATGGACACCGCGATGCCCTGACTCGAAATAAGGCCGGATATCCCTGCAGTGACTTCAATGCAGGCTCGTCTTGCATCTCCCAGGTCGAAAGGATGTCTGAATCCCCTGAGGAAAGCACAGAGAAAGACTTAGTTCCCCACCTCATCGCGACCGATAGCCTCACATCCTTTGAAAACTCCAGAGGTACGCGGAGATCAGTGCCTCCAAAGGAGACGATGCCTGACTCCTCGTGAAACTTGATAGGAGTCCCAGGATTCCTGTGGCACTTGGAAAGGGACCCTTGGTCTCCCGCCTCAGCTGGAGAGGCGTCCCAATTGCCCTGCCAAGCCTCGAGGAGAATCCCGAGTTGTCCCTCGCAACTAGGCAGGAGTCCTGACATCGCTGAAGAAACACGTGGGTGGAAGGGCCATCCCCGTCGTAACTCGAGAATATACCCCAGGTTCCCGCCGCAACTCGAGAAAAACCATGAGACTTCCCCCTCGCCGCGAGATGAGGCCCGATTCCCCTGCACTGCGTGCAGAGCAATTCCGTCTTGCACATCACACATGAAAGGAGTCTTGATTTCCTTGATGGCACTCCAGAGAAACCCCAAGAACACTGTTTCAAGGCTAGAGGTATCCTGAGGTCACTGTAGCAACACGAAAGAGCTCCGTGGACCAAAAATCAACTCGAGATGAGAGGTTAGTCCCTGGCTTCGACTCCAGAGGAATACCACCTTACCACAAGCACCTCAAGAGGAGGCTTCTCTCAGCTCTAGGTATGTGAGAGGGACCCTGAGTTTGCGGCCTCAAGTGGAATGGACACCGCGATGCCCTGACTCGAAATAAGGCCGGATATCCCTGCAGTGACTTCAATGCAGGCTCGTCTTGCATCTCCCAAGATGAAAGGATGTCTGTATCCCCTGTGGAGACCACAGAGAAACACCTAGTTCCCCACCTCATCGCGACCGGAGGCCTCACATCCTTTGAAAACTCCAGAGGTACGCGGAGATCAGTGCCTCCAAAGGAGACGAGGCCTGACTCCTCGTGAAGCTTGATAGGAGTCCCAGGATTCCTGTGGCACGTGGAAAGGGACCCTTGGTCTCCCGCCTCAGCTGGAGAGGCGTCCCAATTGCATTGCCAAGCCTCGAGGAGAATCCCGAGTTGTGTCTCGCAACTAGGCAAGAGTCCTGACGTGGCTGAACAAACACGTGTGTGGAAGGGCCATCCCCGTCGTAACTGGAGAATATACCCCAGGTTCCCGCCGCAACTCGAGAAAAACCATGAGACTTCCCCCTCGCCGCGAGATGAGGCCCGATTCCCCTGCACTGCGTGCAGAGCAATTCCCTGTTGCACATCACACATGAAAGGAGCCTTGATTTCCTTGATGGCACTTCAGAGAAACCCCAAGAACACTGTTTCAAGGCTAGAGGGATCCTGAGGTCACTGTAGCAACACGAAAGAGCTCCGTGGGCCAAAAATCAACTCGAGATGAGAGGTTAGTCCCTGGCTTCGACTCCAGAGGAATACCACCTTACCACAAGCACCTCAAGAGGAGGCTTCTCTCAGCTCTAGGTATGTGAGAGGGACCCTGAGTTTGCGGCCTCAAGTGGAATGGACACCGCGATGCCCTGACGCGAAATAAGGCTGGATATCCCTGCAGTGACTTGAATGCAGGCTCGTCTTGCATCTCCCAAGAAGAAAGGATGTCTGAATCCCCTGTGGAGACCACAGAGAAACACCTAGTTCCCCACCTCATCGCGACCGGAGGCCTCACATCCTTTGAAAACTCCAGAGGTACGCGGAGATCAGTGCCTCCAAAGGGGACGATGCCTGACTCCTCGTGAAAATTGATAGGAGTCCCAGGATTCTTGTGGCACGTGGAAAGGGACCCTTGGTCTCCCGCCTCAGCTGGAGAGGCGTTCCAATTGCCCTGCCAAGCCTCGAGGAGAATCCCGAGTTTTCCCTCGCAACTAGGCAGGAGTCCTGACGTGGCTGAAGAAACACGTGGGTGGAAGGGCCATCCCCGTCGTACCTCGAGAATATACCCCAGGTTCCCGCCGCAACTCGAGAAAAACCATGAGACTACCCCCTCGCCGCGAGATGAGGCCCGATTCCCCTGCACTGCGTGCAGAGCAATTCTGTGTTGCACATCACACATGAAAGGAGCCTTGATTTCCTTGATGGCACTCCAGAGAAACCCCAAGAACACTGTTTCAAGGCTAGAGGGATCCTGAGGTCACTGTAGCAACACGAAAGAGCTCCGTGGACCAAAAATCAACTCGAGATGAGAGGTTAGTCCCTGGCTTCGACTCCAGAGGAATACCACCTTACCACAAGCACCTCAAGAGGAGGCTTCTCTCATCTCTAGGTATGTGAGAGGGACCCTGAGTTTGCGGCCTCAAGTGGAATGGACACCGCGATGCCCTGACTCGAAATAAGGCCGGATATCCCTGCAGTGACTGGAATGCAGGCTCGTCTTGCATCTCCGAAGACGAAAGGGTGTCTGAATCCCCTGTGGAGACCACAGAGAAAGACCTAGTTCCCCACCTCATAGCGACCGGAGGCCTCACATCCTTTGAAAACTCCAGAGGTACGCGGAGATCAGTGCCTCCAAATTAGACGATGCCTGACTCCTTGTGAAACTTGATAGGAGTCCCAGGATTCCTGTGGCACGTGGAAAGGGAACCTTTGTCTCCCGCCTCAGCTGGAGAGGCGTCCCAATTGCCTTGCCAAGCCTCGAGGAGAATCCCGAGTTGTGTCCCGCAACTAGGCAAGAGTCCTGACGTGGCTGAACAAACACGTGTGTGGAAGGGCCATCCCCGTCTTAACTCGAGAATATACCCCAGGTTCTCGCCGCAACTCGAGAAAAACCATGAGACTTCCCTCTCGCCGCGAGATGAGGCCCGATTCCCCTGCACTGCGTGCAGAGCAATTCTGTGTTGCACATCACACATGAAAGGAGCCTTGATTTCCTTGATGGCACTCCAGAGAAACCCCAAGAACACTGTTTCAAGGCTAGAGGGATCCTGAGGTCACTGTAGCAACACGAAAGAGCTCCGTGGACCAAAAATCAACTCGAGATGAGAGGTTAGTCCCTGGCTTCGACTCCAGAGGAATACCACCTTACCACAAGCACCTCAAGAGGAGGCTTCTCTCAGCTCTAGGTATGTGAGAGGGACCCTGAGTTTGCGGTCTCAAGTGGAATGGACACCGCGATGCCCTGACTCGAAATAAGGCCGGATATCCCTGCAGTGACTGGAATGCAGGCTCGTCTTGCATTCCCCAAGACGAAAGGGTGTCTGAATCCCCTGTGGAGACCACAGAGAAAGACCTAGTTCCCCACCTCATCGCGACAGGAGGCCTCACACCCTTTGAAAACTCCAGAGGTATGGGGAGATCAGTGCCTCCAAAGGAGACGATGCCTGACTCCTCGTGAAACTTGATAGGAGACCCAGGATTCCTGTGGCACGTGGAAAGGGACCCTTGGTCTCCCGTCTCAGCTGGAGAGGCGTCCCAATTGCCCTGCAAAGCCTCGAGGAGAATCCCGAGTTGTCCCTCGCAAGTAGGCAGGAGTCCTGACGTCGCTGAAGAATCACGTGGGTGGAAGGGCCATCCCAGTCGTAACTCGAGAATATACCCCAGGTTCCCGCCGCAACTCGAGAAAAACCATGAGACTTCCCCCTCGCCGCGAGATGAGGCCCGATTCCCCTGAACTGCGTGCAGAGCAATTCCGTGTTGCACATTAAACATGAAAGGAGCCTTGATTTCCTTGATGGCACTCCAGAGAAACCCCAAGAACACTGTTTCAAGGCTAGAGGGATCCTGAGGTCACTGTAGCAACACGAAAGAGCTCCGTTGACCAAGAATCAAAACGAGATGAGAGGTTAGTCCCTGGCTTCGACTCCTGAGGAATACCACCTTACCACAAGCACCTCAAGAGGAGGCTTCTCTCAGCTCTAGGTATGTGAGAGGGATCCTGAGTTTGCGGCCTCAAGTGGAATGGACACCGCGATGCCCTGACTCGAAATAAGGCCGGATATCCCTGCAGTGACTTGAATGCAGGCTCGTCTTGCATCTCCCAAGAAGAAAGGATGTCTGAATCCCCTGTGGAGACCACAGAGAAACACCTAGTTCCCCACCTCATCGCGACCGGAGGCCTCACATCCTTTGAAAACTCCAGAGGTACGCGGAGATCAGTGCCTCCAAAGGAGACGATGCCTGACTCGTCGTGAAACTTGATAGGAGTCCCAGGATTCTTGTGGCACGTGGAAAGGGACCCTTGGTCTCCCGCCTCAGCTGGAGAGGCGTCCCAATTGCCTTGCCAAGCCTCGAGGAGAATCCCGAGTTGTGTCTCGCAACTAGGCAAGAGTCCTGACGTGGCTGAACAAACACGTGTGTGGAAGGGCCATCCCCGTCGTACCTCGAGAATATACCCCAGGTTCCCGCCGCAACTCGAGAAAAACCATGAGACTTCCCCCTCGCCGCGAGATGAGGCCCGATTCCCCTGCACTGCGTGCAGAGCAATTCTGTGTTGCACATCACACATGAAAGGAGCCTTGATTTCCTTCATGGCACTCCAGAGAAACCCCAAGAACACTGTTTCAAGGCTAGAGGGATCCTGAGGTCACTGTAGCAACACGAAAGAGCTCCGTGGACCAAAAATCAACTCGAGATGAGAGGTTAGTCCCTAGCTTCGACTCCAGAGGAATACCACCTTACCACAAGCACCTCAAGAGGAGGCTTCTCTCAGCTCTAGGTATGTGAGAGGGATCCTGAGTTTGTGGCCTCAAGTGGAATGGACACCGCGATGCCCTGACTCGAAATAAGGCCGGATATCCCTGCAGTGACTGGAATGCAGGCTCGTCTTGCATCTCCCAAGACGAAAGGGTGTCTGAATCCCCTGTGGAGACCACAGAGAAAGACCTAGTTCCCCACCTCATCGCGACCGGAGGCCTCACATCCTTTGAAAACTCCAGAGGTACGCGGAGATCAGTGCCTCCAAAGGAGACGATGCCTGACTCCTCGTGAAACTTGATAGGAGTCCCAGGATTTCAGTGGCACGTGGAAAGGGACCCTTGGTCTCCCGCCTCAGCTGGAGAGGCGTCCCAATTGCCTTGCCAAGCCTCGAGGAGAATCCCGAGTTGTGTTTCGCAACTAGGCAAGAGTCCTGACGTGGCTGAACAAACACGTGTGTGGAAGGGCCATCCCCGTCGTAACTCGAGAATATACCCCAGGTTCCCGCCGCAACTCGAGAAAAACCATGAGACTTCCCTCTCGCCTTGAGATGAGGCCCGATTCCCCTGCACTGCGTGCAGAGCAATTCTGTGTTGCACATCACACATGAAAGGAGCCTTGATTTCCTTCATGGCACTCCAGAGAAACCCCAAGAACACTGTTTCAAGGCTAGAGGGATCCTGAGGTCACTGTAGCAACACGAAAGAGCTCCGTGGACCAAAAATCAACTCGAGATGAGAGGTTAGTCCCTGGCTTCGACTCCAGAGGAATACCACCTTACCACAAGCACCTCAAGAGGAGGCTTCTCTCAGCTCTAGGTATGTGAGAGGGACCCTGAGTTTGCGGCCTCAAGTGGAATGGACACCGCGATGCCCTGACTCGAAATAAGGCCGGATATCCCTGCAGTGACTGGAATGCATGCTCGTCTTGCATTCCCCAAGACGAAAGGGTGTCTGAATCCCCTGTGGAGACCACAGAGAAAGACCTAGTTCCCCACCTCATCGCGAGAGGAGGCCTCACACCCTTTGAAAACTCCAGAGGTATGCGGAGATCAGTGCCTCCAAAGGAGACGATGCCTGACTCCTCGTGAAACTTGATAGGAGACACAGGATTCCTGTGGCACGTGGAAAGGGACTCTTGGTCTCCCGTCTCAGCTGGAGAGGCGTCCCAATTGCCCTGCAAAGCCTCGAGGAGAATCCCGAGTTGTCCCTCGCAAGTAGGCAGGAGTCCTGACGTCGCTGAAGAAACACGTGGGTGGAAGGGCCATCCCCGTCGTAACTCGAGAATATACCCCAGGTTCCCGCCGCAACTCGAGAAAAACCATGAGACTTCCCCCTCGCCGCGAGATGAGGCCCGATTCCTCTGCACTGCGTGCAGAGCAATTCCGTGTTGCACATCACACATGAAAGGAGCCTTGGTTTCCTTGATGGCACTCCAGAGAAACCCCAAGAACACTGTTTCAAGGCTAGAGGGATCCTGAGGTCACTGTAGCAACACGAAAGAGCTCCGTTGACCAAGAATCAACACGAGATGAGAGGTTAGTCCCTGGCTTCGACTCCTGAGGAATACCACCTTACCACAAGCACCTCAAGAGGAGGCTTCTCTCAGCTCTAGGTATGTGAGAGGGATCCTGAGTTTGCGGCCTCAAGTGGAATGGACACCGCGATGCCCTGACTCGAAATAAGGCCGGATATCCCTGCAGTGACTTGAATGCAGGCTCGTCTTGCATCTCCCAAGAAGAAAGGATGTCTGAATCCCCTGTGGAGACCACAGAGAAACACCTAGTTCCCCACCTCATGGCGACCGGAGGCCTCACATCCTTTGAAAACTCCAGAGGTACGCGGAGATCAGTGCCTCCAAAGGAGACGATGCCTGACTCCTCGTGAAACTTGATAGGAGTCCCAGGATTCTTGTGGCACGTGGAAAGGGACCCTTGGTCTCCCGCCTCAGCTGGAGAGGCGTTCCAATTGCCCTGCCAAGCCTCGAGGAGAATCCCGAGTTGTCCCTCGCAACTAGGCAGGAGTCCTGACGTGGCTGAACAAACACGTGGGTGGAAGGGCCATCCCCGTCGTAACTCGAGAATATACCCCAGGTTCCCGCGCAACTCGAGAAAAACCATGAGACTTCCCCCTCGCCGCGAGATGAGGCTCGATTCCCCTACACTGCGTGCAGAGCAATTCCGTGTTGCACATCACACATGAAAGGAGCCTTGATTTCCTTGATGGCACTCCAGAGAAACCCCAAGAACACTGTTTCAAGGCTAGAGGGATTCTGAGGTCACTGTAGCAACACGAAAGAGCTCCGTGGGCCAAAAATCAACTCGAGATGAGAGGTTAGTTCCTGGCTTCGACTCCAGAGGAATACCACCTTACCACAAGCACCTCAAGAGGAGGCTTCTCTCAGCTCTAGGTATGTGAGAGGGACCCTGAGTTTGCGGCCTCAAGTGGAATGGACACCCCGATGCCCTGATGCGAAATAAGGCTGGATATCCCTGCAGTGACTTGAATGCAGGCTCGTCTTGCATCTCCCAAGATGAAAGGGTGTCTGAATCCCCTGTGGAGACCACAGAGAAAGACCTAGTTCCCCACCTCATCGCGACCGGAGGCCTCACATCCTTTGAAAACTCCAGAGGTACGCGGAGATCACTGCCTCCAAAGGAGACGATGCCTGACTCCTCGTGAAACTTGGTAGGAGTCCCAGGATTCCTGTGGCACGTGGAAAGGGACCCTTGGTCTCCCGCCTCAGCTGGAGAGGCGTCCCAATTGCCTTGCCAAGCCTCGAGGAGAATCCCGAGTTGTGTCTCGCAACTAGGCAAGAGTCCTGACGTGGCTGAACAAACACCTGTGTGGAAGGGCCATCCCCGTCGTAACTGGAGAATATACCCCAGGTTCTCGCCGCAACTCGAGAAAAACCATGAGACTTCCCCCTCGCCGCGAGATGAGGCCCGATTCCCCTGCACTGTGTGCAGAGCAATTCTGTGTTGCACATCACACATGAAAGGAGCCTTGATTTCCTTCATGGCACTCCAGAGAAACCCCAAGAACACTGTTTCAAGGCAAGTGGGATCCTGAGGTCACTGTAGCAACACTAAAGAGCTCCGTGGACCAAAAATCAACTCAAGATGAGAGGTTAGTCCCTGGCTTCGACTCCAGAGGAATACCACCTTACCACAAGCACCTCAAGAGGAGGCTTCTCTCAGCTCTAGGTATGTGAGAGGGACCCTGAGTTTGCGGCCTCAAGTGGAATGGACACCGCGATGCCCTGACTCGAAATAAGGCCGGATATCCCTGCAGTGACTGGAATGCAGGCTCGTCTTGCATCTCCCAAGACGAAAGGGTGCCTGAATCCCCTGTGGAGACCACAGAGAAAGACCTAGTTCCCCACCTCATCGCGACAGGAGGCCTCACATCCTTTGAAAACTCCAGAGGTATGCGGAGATCAGTGCCTCCAAAGGAGACGATGCCTGACTCCTCGTGAAACTTGATAGGAGACCCAGGATTCCTGTGGCACGTGGAAAGGGACCCTTGGTCTCCCGTCTCAGCTGGAGAGGCGTCCCAATTGCCCTGCAAAGCCTCGAGGAGAATCCCGAGTTGTCCCTCGCAAGTAGGCAGGAGTCCTGACGTCGCTGAAGAATCACGTGGGTGGAAGGGCCATCCCCGTCGTAACTCGAGAATATACCCCAGGTTCCCGCCGCAACTCGAGAAAAACCATGAGACTTCCCCCTCGCCGCGAGATGAGGCCCGATTCCCCTGCACTGCGTGCAGAGCAATTCCGTGTTGCACATCAAACATGAAAGGAGCCTTGATTTCCTTGATGGCACTCCAGAGAAACCCCAAGAACACTGTTTCAAGGCTAGAGGGATCCTGAGGTCACTGTAGCAACACGAAAGAGCTCCGTGGACCAAGAATCAACACGAGATGAGAGGTTAGTCCCTGACTTCGACTCCTGAGGAATACCACCTTACCACAAGCACCTCAAGAGGAGGCTTCTCTCAGCTCTAGGTATGTGAGAGGGATCCTGAGTTTGCGGCCTCAAGTGGAATGGACACCGCGATGCCCTGACTCGAAATAAGGCCGGATATCCCTGCAGTGACTTGAATGCAGGCTCGTCTTGCATCTCCCAAGAAGAAAGGATGTCTGAATCCCCTGTGGAGACCACAGAGAAACACCTAGTTCCCCACCTCATCGCGACCGGAGGCCTCACATCCTTTGAAAACTCCAGAGGTACGCGGAGATCAGTGCCTCCAAAGGAGACGATGCCTGACTCGTCGTGAAACTTGATAGGAGTCCCAGGATTCTTGTGGCACGTGGAAAGGGACACTTGGTCTCCCGCCTCAGCTGGAGAGGCGTTCCAATTGCCCTGCCAAGCCTCGAGGAGAATCCCGAGTTGTCCCTCGCAACTAGGCAGGAGTCCTGACGTGGCTGAACAAACACGTGGGTGGAAGGGCCATCCCCGTCGTAACTCGAGAATATACCCCAGGTTCCCGCCGCAACACGAGAAAAACCATGAGACTTCCCCCTCGCCGCGAGATGAGGCCCGATTCACCTGTACTGCGTGCAGAGCAATTCCGTCTTGCACATCACACATGAAAGGAGCCTTGATTTCCTTGATGGCACTCCAGAGAAAACCCAAGAACACTGTTTCAAGGATAGAGGGATCCTGAGGTCACTGTAGCAAGACGAAAGAACTCTGTGGACCAAAAATCAACTCGAAAAGAGAGGTTAGTCCCTGGATTCGTCTCCAGAGGAATACCAACTTACCACAAGCACCTCAAGAGGAGGCTTCTCTCAGCTCTAGGTATGTGAGAGGGACCCTGAGTTTGCGGCCTCAAGTGGAATGGACACCGCGATGCCCTGACTCGAAATAAGGCCGGATATCCCTGCAGTGACTTCAATGCAGGCTCGTCTTGCATCTGCCAGGACGAAAGGATGTCTGAATCCCCTGTGGAAAGCACAGAGAAAGACTTAGTTCCCCACCTCATCGCGACCGATAGCCTCACATCCTTTGAAAACTCCAGAGGTACGCGGAGATCAGTGCCTCCAAAGGAGACAATGCCTGACTCCTCGTGAAACTTGATAGGAGTCCCAGGATTCCTGTGGCACTTGGAAAGGGACACTTGGTCTCCCGCCTCAGCTGGAGAGGCGTCCCAATTGCCCTGCCAAGCCTCGAGGAGAATCCAGAGTTGTCCCTCGCAACTAGGCAGGAGTCCTGACGTCGCTGAAGAAACACGTGGGTGGAAGGGCCATCCCCGTCGTAACTCGAGAATATACCCCAGGTTCCCGCCGCAACTCGAGAAAAACCATGAGACTTCCCCCTTGCCGCGAGATGAGGCCCGATTCCCCAACACTGCGTGCAGAGCAATTCCGTGTTGCACATCACACATGAAAGGAGCCTTGATTTCCTTGATGGCACTCCAGAGAAACCCCAAGAACACTGGTTCAAGGCTAGAGGGATCCTGAGGTCACTGTAGCAACACGAAAGAGCTCCGTGGACCAAAAATCAACTCGAGATGAGAGGTTAGTTCCTGGCTTCGACTCCAGAGGAATACCACCTTACCACAAGTACCTCAAGAGGAGGCTTTTCTCAGCTCTAGGTATGTGAGAGGGACCCTGAGTTTGCGGCCTCAAGTGGAATGGACACCCCGATGCCCTGATGCGAAATAAGGCTGGATATCCCTGCAGTGACTTGAATGCAGGCTCGTCTTGCATCTCCCAAGATGAAAGGGTGTCTGAATTCCCCTGTGGAGACCACAGAGAAAGACCTAGTTCCCCACCTCATCGCGACCGGAGGCCTCACATCCTTTGAAAACTCCAGAGGTACGCGGAGATCAGTGCCTCCAAAGGAGACGATGCCTGACTCCTCGTGAAACTTGGTAGGAGTCCCAGGATTCCTGTGGCACGTGGAAAGGGACCCTCGGTCTCCCGCCTCAGCTGGAGAGGCGTCCCAATTGCCTTGCCAAGCCTCGAGGAGAATCCCGAGTTGTGTCTCGCAACTAGGCAAGAGTCCTGACGTGGCTGAACAAACACGTGTGTGGAAGGGCCATCCCCGTCGTAACTGGAGAATATACCCCAGGTTCTCGCCGCAACTCGAGAAAAACCATGAGACTTCCCCCTCGCCGCGAGATGAGGCCCGATTCCCCTGCACTGCGTGCAGAGCAATTCCGTGTTGCACATCACACATGAAAGGAGCCTTGATTTCCTTGATGGCACTCCAGAGAAACCCCAAGAACACTGTTTCAAGGCTAGAGGGATCCTGAGGTCACTGTAGCAACACGAAAGAGCTCCGTGGGCCAAAAATCAACTCGAGATGAGAGGTTAGTCCCTGGCTTCGACTCCAGAGGAATACCACCTTACCACAAGCACCTCAAGAGGAGGCTTCTCTCAGCTCTAGGTATGTGAGAGGGACCCTGAGTTTGCGGTCTCAAGTGGAATGGACACCGCGATGCCCTGACGCGAAATAAGGCTGGATATCCCTGCAGTGACTTGAATGCAGGCTCGTCTTGCATCTCCCAAGATGAAAGGATGTCTGAATCCCCTGTGGAGACCACAGAGAAAGACCTAGTTCCCCACCTCATCGCGACCGGAGGCCTCACATCCTTTGAAAACTCCAGAGGTACGCGGAGATCAGTGCCTCCAAAGGAGACGATGCCTGACTCCTCGTGAAACTTGATAGGAGTCCCAGGATTCCTGTGGCACGTGGAAAGGGACCCTTGGTCTCCCGCCTCAGCTGGAGAGGCGTCCCAATTGCCTTGCCAAGCCTCGAGGAGAATCCCGAGTTGTGTCTCGCAACTAGGCAAGAGTCCTGACGTGGCTGAACAAACACGTGTGTGGAAGGGCCATCCCCGTCGTACCTCGAGAATATACCCCAGGTTCCCGCGGCAACTCGAGAAAAACCATGAGACTACCCCCTCGCCGCGAGATGAGGCCCGATTCCCCTGCACTGCGTGCAGAGCAATTCCGTGTTGCACATCACACATGAAAGGAGCCTTGATTTCCTTCATGGCACTCCAGAGAAACCCCAAGAACACTGTTTCAAGGCTAGAGGGATCCTGAGGTCACTGTAGCAACACGAAAGAGCTCCTTGGACCAAAAATCAACTCGAGATGAGAGGTTAGTCCCTGCCTTCGACTCCAGAGGAATACCACCTTACCACAAGCACCTCAAGAGGAGGCTTCTCTCAGCTCTAGGTATGTGAGAGGGACCCTGAGTTTGCGGCCTCAAGTGGAATGGACACCGCGATGCCCTGACTCGAAATAAGGCCGGATATCCCTGCAGTGACTGGAATGCAGGCTCGTCTTGCATCTCCCAAGACGAAAGGGTGTCTGAATCCCCTGTGGAGACCACAGAGAAAGACCTAGTTCCCCACCTCATCGCGACCGGAGGCCTCACATCCTTTGAAAACTCCAGAGGTACGCGGAGATCAGTGCCTCCAAAGGAGACGATGCCTGACTCCTTGTGAAACTTGATAGGAGTCCCAGGATTCCTGTGGCACGTAGAAAGGAACCCTTGGTCTCCCGCCTCAGCTGGAGAGGCGTCCCAATTGCCTTGCCAAGCCTCGAGGAGAATCCCGAGTTGTGTCTCGCAACTAGGCAAGAGTCCTGACGTGGCTGAACAAACACGTGTGTGGAAGGGCCATCCCCGTCGTAACTCGAGAATATACCCCAGGTTCCCGCCGCAACTCGAGAAAAACCATGAGACTTCCCTCTCGCCTTGAGATGAGGCCCGATTCCCCTGCACTGCGTGCAGAGCAATTCTGTGTTGCACATCACACATGAAAGGAGCCTTGATTTCCTTCATGGCACTCCAGAGAAACCCCAAGAACACTGTTTCAAGGCTAGAGGGATCCTGAGGTCACTGTAGCAACACGAAAGAGCTCCGTGGACCAAAAATCAACTCGAGATGAGAGGTTAGTCCCTGGCTTCGACTCCAGAGGAATACCACCTTACCACAAGCACCTCAAGAGGAGGCTTCTCTCAGCTCTAGGTATGTGAGAGGGACCCTGAGTTTGCGGCCTCAAGTGGAATGGACACCGCGATGCCCTGACTCGAAATAAGGCCGGATATCCCTGCAGTGACTGGAATGCAGGCTCGTCTTGCATTCCCCAAGACGAAAGGGTGTCTGAATCCCCTGTGGAGACCACAGAGAAAGACCTAGTTCCCCACCTCATCGCGACAGGAGGCCTCACACCCTTTGAAAACTCCAGAGGTATGCGGAGATCAGTGCCTCCAAAGGAGACGATGCTTGACTCCTCGTGAAACTTGATAGGAGACCCAGGATTCCTGTGGCACGTGGAAAGGGACCCTTGGTCTCCCGTCTCAGCTGGAGAGGCGTCCCAATTGCCCTGCAAAGCCTCGAGGAGAATCCCGAGTTGTCCCTCCCAAGTAGGCAGGAGTCCTGACGTCGCTGAAGAAACACGTGGGTGGAAGGGCCATCCCCGTCGTAACTCGAGAATATACCCCAGGTTCCCGCCGCAACTCGAGAAAAACCATGAGACTTCCCCCTCGCCGCGAGATGAGGCCCGATTCCTCTGCACTGCGTGCAGAGCAATTCCGTGTTGCACATCACACATGAAAGGAGCCTTGATTTCCTTGATGGCACTCCAGAGAAACCCCAAGAACACTGTTTCAAGGCAAGAGGGATCCTGAGGTCACTGTAGCAACACGAAAGAGCTCCGTTGACCAAGAATCAACACGAGATGAGAGGTTAGTCCCTGGCTTCGACTCCTGAGGAATACCACCTTACCACAAGCACCTCAAGAGGAGGCTTCTCTCAGCTCTAGGTATGTGAGAGGGATCCTGAGTTTGCGGCCTCAAGTGGAATGGACACCGCGATGCCCTGACTCGAAATAAGGCCGGATATCCCTGCAGTGACTTGAATGCAGGCTCGTCTTGCATCTCCCAAGAAGAAAGGATGTCTGAATCCCCTGTGGAGACCACAGAGAAACACCTAGTTCCCCACCTCATGGCGACCGGAGGCCTCACATCCTTTGAAAACTCCAGAGGTATGCGGAGATCAGTGCCTCCAAAGGAGACGATGCCTGACTCCTCGTGAAACTTGATAGGAGTCCCAGGATTCTTGTGGCACGTGGAAAGGGACCCTTGGTCTCCCGCCTCAGCTGGAGAGGCGTTCCAATTGCCCTGCCAAGCCTCGAGGAGAATCCCGAGTTGTCCCTCGCAACTAGGCAGGAGTCCTGACGTGGCTGAACAAACACGTGGGTGGAAGGGCCATCCCCGTCGTAACTCGAGAATATACCCCAGGTTCCCGCCGCAACTCGAGAAAAACCATGAGACTTCCCCCTCGCCGCGAGATGAGGCCCGATTCCCCAACACTGCGTGCAGAGCAATTCCGTGTTGCACATCACACATGAAAGGAGCCTTGATTTCCTTGATGGCACTCCAGAGAAACCCCAAGAACACTGGTTCAAGGCTAGAGGGATCCTGAGGTCACTGTAGCAACACGAAAGAGCTCCGTGGACCAAAAATCAACTCGAGATGAGAGGTTAGTTCCTGGCTTCGACTCCAGAGGAATACCACCTTACCACAAGTACCTCAAGAGGAGGCTTTTCTCAGCTCTAGGTATGTGAGAGGGACCCTGAGTTTGCGGCCTCAAGTGGAATGGACACCCCGATGCCCTGATGCGAAATAAGGCTGGATATCCCTGCAGTGACTTGAATGCAGGCTCGTCTTGCATCTCCCAAGATGAAAGGGTGTCTGAATTCCCCTGTGGACACCACAGAGAAAGACCTAGTTCCCCACCTCATCGCGACCGGAGGCCTCACATCCTTTGAAAACTCCAGAGGTACGCGGAGATCAGTGCCTCCAAAGGAGACGATGCCTGACTCCTCGTGAAACTTGGTAGGAGTCCCAGGATTCCTGTGGCACGTGGAAAGGGACCCTCGGTCTCCCGCCTCAGCTGGAGAGGCGTCCCAATTGCCTTGCCAAGCCTCGAGGAGAATCCCGAGTTGTGTCTCGCAACTAGGCAAGAGTCCTGACGTGGCTGAACAAACACGTGTGTGGAAGGGCCATCCCCGTCGTAACTGGAGAATATACCCCAGGTTCTCGCCGCAACTCGAGAAAAACCATGAGACTTCCCCCTCGCCGCGAGATGAGGCCCGATTCCCCTGCACTGCGTGCAGAGCAATTCCGTGTTGCACATCACACATGAAAGGAGCCTTGATTTCCTTGATGGCACTCCAGAGAAACCCCAAGAACACTGTTTCAAGGCTAGAGGGATCCTGAGGTCACTGTAGCAACACGAAAGAGCTCCGTGGGCCAAAAATCAACTCGAGATGAGAGGTTAGTCCCTGGCTTCGACTCCAGAGGAATACCACCTTACCACAAGCACCTCAAGAGGAGGCTTCTCTCAGCTCTAGGTATGTGAGAGGGACCCTGAGTTTGCGGTCTCAAGTGGAATGGACACCGCGATGCCCTGACGCGAAATAAGGCTGGATATCCCTGCAGTGACTTGAATGCAGGCTCGTCTTGCATCTCCCAAGATGAAAGGATGTCTGAATCCCCTGTGGAGACCACAGAGAAAGACCTAGTTCCCCACCTCATCGCGACCGGAGGCCTCACATCCTTTGAAAACTCCAGAGGTACGCGGAGATCAGTGCCTCTAAAGGAGACGATGCCTGACTCCTCGTGAAACTTGATAGGAGTCCCAGGATTCCTGTGGCACGTGGAAAGGGACCCTTGGTCTCCCGCCTCAGCTGGAGAGGCGTCCCAATTGCCTTGCCAAGCCTCGAGGAGAATCCCGAGATGTGTGTCGCAACTAGGCAAGAGTCCTGACATGGCTGAACAAACACGTGTGTGGAAGGGCCATCCCCGTCGTAACTCGAGAATATACCCCAGGTTCCCGCCGCAACTCGAGAAAAACCATGAGACTTCCCCCTCGCCGCGAGATGAGGCCCGATTCCCCTGCACTGCGTGCAGAGCAATTCCGTGTTGCACATCACACATGAAAGGAGCCTTGATTTCCTTCATGGCACTCCAGAGAAACCCCAAGAACACTGTTTCAAGGCTAGAGGGATCCTGAGGTCACTGTAGCAACACGAAAGAGCTCTGTGGACCAAAAATCAACGCGAGATGAGAGGTTAGTCCCTGGCTTCGACTCCAGAGGAATACCACCTTACCACAAGCACCTCAAGAGGAGGCTTCTCTCAGCTCTAGGTATGTGAGAGGGACCCTGAGTTTGCGGCCTCAAGTGGAATGGACACCGCGATGCCCTGACTCGAAATAAGGCCGGATATCCCTGCAGTCACTGGAATGCAGGCTCGTCTTGCATCTCCCAAGACGAAAGGGTGTCTGAATCCCCTGTGGAGACCACAGAGAAAGACCTAGTTCCCCACCTCATCGCGACAGGAGGCCTCACATCCTTTGAAAACTCCAGAGGTATGCGGAGATCAGTGCCTCCAAAGGAGACGATGCCTGACTCCTCGTGAAACTTGATAGGAGACCCAGGATTCCTGTGGCACGTGGAAAGGGACCCTTGGTCTCCCGTCTCAGCTGGAGAGGCGTCCCAATTGCCCTGCAAAGCCTCGAGGAGAATCCCGAGTTGTCCCTCGCAAGTAGGCAGGAGTCCTGACGTCGCTGAAGAAACACGTGGGTGGAAGGGCCATCCCCGTCGTAACTCGAGAATATACCCCAGGTTCCCGCCGCAACTCGAGAAAAACCATGAGACTTCCCCCTCGCCGCGAGATGAGGCCCGATTGCCCTGCACTGCGTGCAGAGCAATTCCGTGTTGCACATCACACATGAAAGGAGCCTTGATTTCCTTGATGGCACTCCAGAGAAACCCCAAGAACACTGTTTCAAGGCTAGAGGGATGCTGAGGTCACTGTAGCAACACGAAAGAGCTCCGTGGACCAAAAATCAACTCGAGATGAGAGGTTAGTCCCTGGCTTCGACTCCAGAGGAATACCACCTTACCACAAGCACCTCAAGAGGAGGCTTCTCTCAGCTCTAGGTATGTGAGAGGGACCCTGAGTTTGCGGCCTCAAGTGGAATGGACACCGCGATGCCCTGACTCGAAATAAGGCCGGATATCCCTGCAGTGACTTCAATGCAGGCTCGTCTTGCATCTCCCAGGACGAAAGGATGTCTGAATCCCCTGTGGAAAGCACAGAGAAAGACTTAGTTCCCCACCTCATCGCGACCGATAGCCTCACATCCTTTGAAAACTCCAGAGGTACGCGGAGATCAGTGCCTCCAAAGGAGACGATGCCTGACTCCTCGTGAAACTTGATAGGAGTCCCAGGATTCCTGTGGCACTTGGAAAGGGACACTTGGTCTCCCGCCTCAGCTGGAGAGGCGTCCCAATTGCCCTGCCAAGCCTCGAGGAGAATCCAGAGTTGTCCCTCGCAACTAGGCAGGAGTCCTGACGTGGCTGAAGAAACACGTGGGTGGAAGGGCCATCCCCGTCGTAACTCGAGAATATACCCCAGGTTCCCGCCGCAACTCGAGAAAAACCATGAGACTTCCCCCTTGCCGCGAGATGAGGCCCGATTCCCCAACACTGCGTGCAGAGCAATTCCGTGTTGCACATCACACATGAAAGGAGCCTTGATTTCCTTGATGGCACTCCAGAGAAACCCCAAGAACACTGGTTCAAGGCTAGAGGGATCCTGAGGTCACTGTAGCAACACGAAAGAGCTCCGTGGACCAAAAATCAACTCGAGATGAGAGGTTAGTTCCTGGCTTCGACTCCAGAGGAATACCACCTTACCACAAGTACCTCAAGAGGAGGCTTTTCTCAGCTCTAGGTATGTGAGAGGGACCCTGAGTTTGCGGCCTCAAGTGGAATGGACACCCCGATGCCCTGATGCGAAATAAGGCTGGATATCCCTGCAGTGACTTGAATGCAGGCTCGTCTTGCATCTCCCAAGATGAAAGGGTGTCTGAATTCCCCTGTGGAGACCACAGAGAAAGACCTAGTTCCCCACCTCATCGCGACCGGATTCCTCACATCCTTTGAAAACTCCAGAGGTACGCTGAGATCAGTGCCTCCAAAGGAGACGATGCCTGACTCCTCGTGAAACTTGGTAGGAGTCCCAGGATTCCTGTGGCACGTGGAAAGGGACCCTCGGTCTCCCGCCTCAGCTGGAGAGGCGTCCCAATTGCCTTGCCAAGCCTCGAGGAGAATCCCGAGTTGTGTCTCGCAACTAGGCAAGAGTCCTGACGTGGCTGAACAAACACGTGTGTGGAAGGGCCATCCCCGTCGTAACTGGAGAATATACCCCAGGTTCTCGCCGCAACTCGAGAAAAACCATGAGACTTCCCCCTCGCCGTGAGATGAGGCCCGATTCCCCTGCACTGCGTGCAGAGCAATTCCGTGTTGCACATCACACATGAAAGGAGCCTTGATTTCCTTGATGGCACTCCAGAGAAACCCCAAGAACACTGTTTCAAGGCTAGAGGGATCCTGAGGTCACTGTAGCAACACGAAAGAGCTCCGTGGGCCAAAAATCAACTCGAGATGAGAGGTTAGTCCCTGGCTTCGACTCCAGAGGAATACCACCTTACCACAAGCACCTCAAGAGGAGGCTTCTCTCAGCTCTAGGTATGTGAGAGGGACCCTGAGTTTGCGGTCTCAAGTGGAATGGACACCGCGATGCCTTGACGCGAAATAAGGCTGGATATCCCTGCAGTGACTTGAATGCAGGCTCGTCTTGCATCTCCCAAGATGAAAGGATGTCTGAATCCCCTGTGGAGACCACAGAGAAAGACCTAGTTCCCCACCTCATCGCGACCGGAGGCCTCACATCCTTTGAAAACTCCAGAGGTACGCGGAGATCAGTGCCTCCAAAGGAGACGATGCCTGACTCCTCGTGAAACTTGATAGGAGTCCCAGGATTCCTGTGGCACGTGGAAAGGGACCCTTGGTCTCCCGCCTCAGCTGGAGAGGCGTCCCAATTGCCTTGCCAAGCCTCGAGGAGAATCCCGAGTTGTGTCTCGCAACTAGGCAAGAGTCCTGACGTGGCTGAACAAACACGTGTGTGGAAGGGCCATCCCCGTCGTACCTCGAGAATATACCCCAGGTTCCCGCGGCAACTCGAGAAAAACCATGAGACTACCCCCTCGCCGCGAGATGAGGCCCGATTCCCCTGCACTGCGTGCAGAGCAATTCCGTGTTGCACATCACACATGAAAGGAGCCTTGATTTCCTTCATGGCACTCCAGAGAAACCCCAAGAACACTGTTTCAAGGCTAGAGGGATCCTGAGGTCACTGTAGCAACACGAAAGAGCTCCTTGGACCAAAAATCAACTCGAGATGAGAGGTTAGTCCCTGCCTTCGACTCCAGAGGAATACCACCTTACCACAAGCACCTCAAGAGGAGGCTTCTCTCAGCTCTAGGTATGTGAGAGGGACCCTGAGTTTGCGGCCTCAAGTGGAATGGACACCGCGATGCCCTGACTCGAAATAAGGCCGGATATCCCTGCAGTGACTGGAATGCAGGCTCGTCTTGCATCTCCCAAGACGAAAGGGTGTCTGAATCCCCTGTGGAGACCACAGAGAAAGACCTAGTTCCCCACCTCATCGCGACCGGAGGCCTCACATCCTTTGAAAACTCCAGAGGTACGCGGAGATCAGTGCCTCCAAAGGAGACGATGCCTGACTCCTTGTGAAACTTGATAGGAGTCCCAGGATTCCTGTGGCACGTAGAAAGGAACCCTTGGTCTCCCGCCTCAGCTGGAGAGGCGTCCCAATTGCCTTGCCAAGCCTCGAGGAGAATCCCGAGTTGTGTCTCGCAACTAGGCAAGAGTCCTGACGTGGCTGAACAAACACGTGTGTGGAAGGGCCATCCCCGTCGTAACTCGAGAATATACCCCAGGTTCCCGCCGCAACTCGAGAAAAACCATGAGACTTCCCTCTCGCCTTGAGATGAGGCCCGATTCCCCTGCACTGCGTGCAGAGCAATTCTGTGTTGCACATCACACATGAAAGGAGCCTTGATTTCCTTCATGGCACTCCAGAGAAACCCCAAGAACACTGTTTCAAGGCTAGAGGGATCCTGAGGTCACTGTAGCAACACGAAAGAGCTCCGTGGACCAAAAATCAACTCGAGATGAGAGGTTAGTCCCTGGCTTCGACTCCAGAGGAATACCACCTTACCACAAGCACCTCAAGAGGAGGCTTCTCTCAGCTCTAGGTATGTGAGAGGGACCCTGAGTTTGCGGCCTCAAGTGGAATGGACACCGCGATGCCCTGACTCGAAATAAGGCCGGATATCCCTGCAGTGACTGGAATGCAGGCTCGTCTTGCATTCCCCAAGACGAAAGGGTGTCTGAATCCCCTGTGGAGACCACAGAGAAAGACCTAGTTCCCCACCTCATCGCGACAGGAGGCCTCACACCCTTTGAAAACTCCAGAGGTATGCGGAGATCAGTGCCTCCAAAGGAGACGATGCTTGACTCCTCGTGAAACTTGATAGGAGACCCAGGATTCCTGTGGCACGTGGAAAGGGACCCTTGGTCTCCCGTCTCAGCTGGAGAGGCGTCCCAATTGCCCTGCAAAGCCTCGAGGAGAATCCCGAGTTGTCCTTCCCAAGTAGGCAGGAGTCCTGACGTCGCTGAAGAAACACGTGGGTGGAAGGGCCATCCCCGTCGTAACTCGAGAATATACCCCAGGTTCCCGCCGCAACTCGAGAAAAACCATGAGACTTCCCCCTCGCCGCGAGATGAGGCCCGATTCCTCTGCACTGCGTGCAGAGCAATTCCGTGTTGCACATCACACATGAAAGGAGCCTTGATTTCCTTGATGGCACTCCAGAGAAACCCCAAGAACACTGTTTCAAGGCAAGAGGGATCCTGAGGTCACTGTAGCAACACGAAAGAGCTCCGTTGACCAAGAATCAACACGAGATGAGAGGTTAGTCCCTGGCTTCGACTCCTGAGGAATACCACCTTACCACAAGCACCTCAAGAGGAGGCTTCTCTCAGCTCTAGGTATGTGAGAGGGATCCTGAGTTTGCGGCCTCAAGTGGAATGGACACCGCGATGCCCTGACTCGAAATAAGGCCGGATATCCCTGCAGTGACTTGAATGCAGGCTCGTCTTGCATCTCCCAAGAAGAAAGGATGTCTGAATCCCCTGTGGAGACCACAGAGAAACACCTAGTTCCCCACCTCATGGCGACCGGAGGCCTCACATCCTTTGAAAACTCCAGAGGTATGCGGAGATCAGTGCCTCCAAAGGAGACGATGCCTGACTCCTCGTGAAACTTGATAGGAGTCCCAGGATTCTTGTGGCACGTGGAAAGGGACCCTTGGTCTCCCGCCTCAGCTGGAGAGGCGTTCCAATTGCCCTGCCAAGCCTCGAGGAGAATCCCGAGTTGTCCCTCGCAACTAGGCAGGAGTCCTGACGTGGCTGAACAAACACGTGGGTGGAAGGGCCATCCCCGTCGTAACTCGAGAATATACCCCAGGTTCCCGCCGCAACTCGAGAAAAACCATGAGACTTCCCCCTCGCCGCGAGATGAGGCCCGATTCCCCAACACTGCGTGCAGAGCAATTCCGTGTTGCACATCACACATGAAAGGAGCCTTGATTTCCTTGATGGCACTCCAGAGAAACCCCAAGAACACTGGTTCAAGGCTAGAGGGATCCTGAGGTCACTGTAGCAACACGAAAGAGCTCCGTGGACCAAAAATCAACTCGAGATGAGAGGTTAGTTCCTGGCTTCGACTCCAGAGGAATACCACCTTACCACAAGTACCTCAAGAGGAGGCTTTTCTCAGCTCTAGGTATGTGAGAGGGACCCTGAGTTTGCGGCCTCAAGTGGAATGGACACCCCGATGCCCTGATGCGAAATAAGGCTGGATATCCCTGCAGTGACTTGAATGCAGGCTCGTCTTGCATCTCCCAAGATGAAAGGGTGTCTGAATTCCCCTGTGGAGACCACAGAGAAAGACCTAGTTCCCCACCTCATCGCGACCGGAGGCCTCACATCCTTTGAAAACTCCAGAGGTACGCGGAGATCAGTGCCTCCAAAGGAGACGATGCCTGACTCCTCGTGAAACTTGATAGGAGTCCCAGGATTCCTGTGGCACGTGGAAAGGGACCCTCGGTCTCCCGCCTCAGCTGGAGAGGCGTCCCAATTGCCTTGCCAAGCCTCGAGGAGAATCCCGAGTTGTGTCTCGCAACTAGGCAAGAGTCCTGACGTGGCTGAACAAACACGTGTGTGGAAGGGCCATCCCCGTCGTAACTGGAGAATATACCCCAGGTTCTCGCCGCAACTCGAGAAAAACCATGAGACTTCCCCCTCGCCGCGAGATGAGGCCCGATTCCCCTGCACTGCGTGCAGAGCAATTCCGTGTTGCACATCACACATGAAAGGAGCCTTGATTTCCTTGATGGCACTCCAGAGAAACCCCAAGAACACTGTTTCAAGGCTAGAGGGATCCTGAGGTCACTGTAGCAACACGAAAGAGCTCCGTGGGCCAAAAATCAACTCGAGATGAGAGGTTAGTCCCTGGCTTCGACTCCAGAGGAATACCACCTTACCACAAGCACCTCAAGAGGAGGCTTCTCTCAGCTCTAGGTATGTGAGAGGGACCCTGAGTTTGCGGTCTCAAGTGGAATGGACACCGCGATGCCCTGACGCGAAATAAGGCTGGATATCCCTGCAGTGACTTGAATGCAGGCTCGTCTTGCATCTCCCAAGATGAAAGGATGTCTGAATCCCCTGTGGAGACCACAGAGAAAGACCTAGTTCCCCACCTCATCGCGACCGGAGGCCTCACATCCTTTGAAAACTCCAGAGGTACGCGGAGATCAGTGCCTCTAAAGGAGACGATGCCTGACTCCTCGTGAAACTTGATAGGAGTCCCAGGATTCCTGTGGCACGTGGAAAGGGACCCTTGGTCTCCCGCCTCAGCTGGAGAGGCGTCCCAATTGCCTTGCCAAGCCTCGAGGAGAATCCCGAGATGTGTGTCGCAACTAGGCAAGAGTCCTGACATGGCTGAACAAACACGTGTGTGGAAGGGCCATCCCCGTCGTAACTCGAGAATATACCCCAGGTTCCCGCCGCAACTCGAGAAAAACCGTGAGACTTCCCCCTCGCCGCGAGATGAGGCCCGATTCCCCTGCACTGCGTGCAGAGCAATTCCGTGTTGCACATCACACATGAAAGGAGACTTGATTTCCTTCATGGCACTCCAGAGAAACCCCAAGAACACTGTTTCAAGGCTAGAGGGATCCTGAGGTCACTGTAGCAACACGAAAGAGCTCTGTGGACCAAAAATCAACGCGAGATGAGAGGTTAGTCCCTGGCTTCGACTCCAGAGGAATACCACCTTACCACAAGCACCTCAAGAGGAGGCTTCTCTCAGCTCTAGGTATGTGAGAGGGACCCTGAGTTTGCGGCCTCAAGTGGAATGGACACCGCGATGCCCTGACTCGAAATAAGGCCGGATATCCCTGCAGTCACTGGAATGCAGGCTCGTCTTGCATCTCCCAAGACGAAAGGGTGTCTGAATCCCCTGTGGAGACCACAGAGAAAGACCTAGTTCCCCACCTCATCGCGACAGGAGGCCTCACATCCTTTGAAAACTCCAGAGGTATGCGGAGATCAGTGCCTCCAAAGGAGACGATGCCTGACTCCTCGTGAAACTTGATAGGAGACCCAGGATTCCTGTGGCACGTGGAAAGGGACCCTTGGTCTCCCGTCTCAGCTGGAGAGGCGTCCCAATTGCCCTGCAAAGCCTCGAGGAGAATCCCGAGTTGTCCCTCGCAAGTAGGCAGGAGTCCTGACGTCGCTGAAGAAACACGTGGGTGGAAGGGCCATCCCCGTCGTAACTCGAGAATATACCCCAGGTTCCCGCCGCAACTCGAGAAAAACCATGAGACTTCCCCCTCGCCGCGAGATGAGGCCCGATTCCCCTGCACTGCGTGCAGAGCAATTCCGTGTTGCACATCACACATGAAAGGAGCCTTGATTTCCTTGATGGCACTCCAGAGAAACCCCAAGAACACTGTTTCAAGGCTAGAGGGATCCTGAGGTCACTGTAGCAACACGAAAGAGCTCCGTGGACCAAAAATCAACTCGAGATGAGAGGTTAGTCCCTGGCTTCGACTCCAGAGGAATACCACCTTACCACAAGCACCTCAAGAGGAGGCTTCTCTCAGCTCTAGGTATGTGAGAGGGACCCTGAGTTTGCGGCCTCAAGTGGAATGGACACCGCGATGCCCTGACTCGAAATAAGGCCGGATATCCCTGCAGTGACTTCAATGCAGGCTCGTCTTGCATCTCCCAGGACGAAAGGATGTCTGAATCCCCTGTGGAAAGCACAGAGAAAGACTTAGTTCCCCACCTCATCGCGACCGATAGCCTCACATCCTTTGAAAACTCCAGAGGTACGCGGAGATCAGTGCCTCCAAAGGAGACGATGCCTGACTCCTCGTGAAACTTGATAGGAGTCCCAGGATTCCTGTGGCACTTCGAAAGGGACACTTGGTCTCCCGCCTCAGCTGGAGAGGCGTCCCAATTGCCCTGCCAAGCCTCGAGGAGAATCCAGAGTTGTCCCTCGCAACTAGGCAGGAGTCCTGACGTGGCTGAAGAAACACGTGGGTGGAAGGGCCATCCCCGTTGTAACTCGAGAATATACCCCAGGTTCCCGCCGCAACTCGAGAAAAATCATGAGACTTCCCCCTCGCCGCAAGATGAGGACCGATTCCCCTGCACTGCGTGCAGAGCAATTCCGTGTTGCACATCACACATGAAAGGAGCCTTGATTTCCTTGATGGCACTCCAGAGAAACCCCAAGAACACTGTTTCAAGGCTAGAGGGATCCTGAGGTCACTGTAGCAACACGAAAGCGCTCCGTGGGCCAAAAATCAACTCGAGATGAGAGGTTAGTCCCTGGCTTCGACTCCAGAGGAATACCACCTTACCACAAGCACCTCAAGAGGAGGCTTCTCTCAGCTCTAGGTATGTGAGAGGGACCCTGAGTTTGCGGCCTCAAGTGGAATGGACACCACGATGCCCTGTCGCGAAATAAGGCTGGATATCCCTGCAGTGACTTGAATGCAGGCTCGTCTTGCATCTCCCAAGACGAAAGGGTGTCTGAATCCCCTGTGGAGACCACAGAGAAAGACCTAATTCCCCACCTCATCGCGACAGGAGGCCTCACATCCTTTGAAAACTCCAGAGGTATGCGGAGATCAGTGCCTCCAAAGGAGACGATGCCTGACTCCTCGTGAAACTTGATAGGAGACCCAGGATTCCTGTGGCACGTGGAAAGGGACCCTTGGTCTCCCGTCTCAGCTGGAGAGGCGTCCCAATTGCCCTGCCAAGCCTCGAGGAGAATCCCGAGTTGTCCCTCGCAACTAGGCAGGAGTCCTGACATGGCTGAACACACACATGTGTGGAAGGGCCATCCCCGTCGTAACTCGAGAATATACCCCAGGTTCCCGCCGCAACTCGAGAAAAACCATGAGACTTCCCCCTCGCCGCGAGATGAGGCCCGATTCCCCTGCACTGCGTGCAGAGCAATTCCGTGTTGCACATCACACATGAAAGGAGCCTTGATTTCCTTCATGGCACTCCAGAGAAACCCCAAGAACACTGTTTCAAGGCTAGAGGGATCCTGAGGTCACTGTAGCAACACGAAAGAGCTCCGTGGACCAAGAATCAACACGAGATGAGAGGTTAGTCCCTGGCTTCGACTCCTGAGGAATACCACCTTACCACAAGCACCTCAAGAGGAGGCTTCTCTCAGCTCTAGGTACGTGAGAGGGATCCTGAGTTTGCGGCCTCAAGTGGAATGGACACCGCGATGCCCTGACTCGAAATAAGGCCGGATATCCCTCCAGTGACTTGAATGCAGGCTCGTCTTGCATCTCCCAAGAAGAAAGGATGTCTGAATCCCCTGTGGAGACCACAGAGAAACACCTAGTTCCCCACCTCATCGCGACCAGAGTCCTCACATCCTTTGAAAACTCCAGAGGTACGTGGAGATCAGTGCCTCCAAAGGAGACGATGCCTGACTCCTCGTGAAACTTGATAGGAGTCCCAGGATTCTTGTGGCACGTGGAAAGGGACCCTTGGTCTCCCGCCTCAGCTGGAGAGGCGTTCCAATTGCCCTACCAAGCCTCGAGGAGAATCCCGAGTTGTCCCTCGCAACTAGGCAGGAGTCCTGACGTGGCTGAACAAACACGTGGGTGGAAGGGCCATCCCCGTCGTAACTCGTGAATATACCCCAGGTTCCTGCCGCAACTCGAGAAAAACCATGAGACTTCCCCCTCGATGCGAGATGAGGCCCGATTCCCCTGTACTGCGTTCAGAGCAATTCCGTCTTGTACATCACACATGAAAGGAACCTTGATTTCCTTGATGGCACTCCAGAGAAACCCCAAGAACACTGTTTCAAGGATAGAGGGATCCTGAGGTCACTGTAGCAACACGAAAGAACTCTGTGGACCAAAAATCAACTCGAAAAGAGAGGTTAGTCCCTGGATTCGTCTCCAGAGGAATACCAACTTACCACAAGCACCTCAAGAGGAGGCTTCTCTCAGCTCTACGTATGTGAGAGGGACCCTGAGTTTGCGGCCTCAAGTGGAATGGACACCGCGATGCCCTGACTCGACATAAGGCCGGATATCCCTGCAGTGACTGGAATGCAGGCTCGTCTTGCATCTCCCAAGACGAAAGGGTGTCTGAATCCCCTGTGGAGACCACAGAGAAAGACCTAGTTCCCCACCTCATCGCGACAGGAGGCCTCAAATCCTTTGAAAACTCCAGAGGTATGCGGAGATCAGTGCCTCCAAAGGAGACGATGCCTGACTCCTCGTGAAACTTGATAGGAGACCCAGGATTCCTGTGGCACGTGGAAAGGGACCCTTGGTCTCCCGTCTCAGCTGGAGAGGTGTTCCAATTGCCCTGCCAAGCCTCGAGGAGAATCCCGAGTTGTCCCTCGCAACTAGGCAGGAGTCCTGACGTGGCTGAACAAACACGTGGGTGGAAGGGCCATCCCCGTCGTAACTCGAGAATATACCCCAGGTTCCCGCCGCAACTCGAGAAAAACCATGAGACTTCCCCCTCGATGCGAGATGAGGCCCGATTCCCCTGTACTGCGTGCAGAGCAATTCCGTCTTGCACATCACACATGAAAGGAGCCTTGATTTCCTTGATGGCACTCCAGAGAAACCCCAAGAACACTGTTTCAAGGATAGAGGGATCCTGAGGTCACTGTAGCAACACGAAAGAACTCTGTGGACCAAAAATCAACTCGAAAAGAGAGGTTAGTCCCTGGATTCGTCTCCAGAGGAATACCACCTTACCACAAGCACCTCAAGAGGAGGCTTCTCTCAGCTCTAGGTATGTGAGAGGGACCCTGAGTTTGCGGCCTCAAGTGGAATGGACACCGCGATGCCCTGACTCGAAATAAGGCCGGATATCCCTGCAGTGACTTCAATGCAGGCTCGTCTTGCATCTCCCAGGACGAAAGGATGTCTGAATCCCCTGTGGAAAGCACAGAGAAAGACTTAGTTCCCCACCTCATCGCGACCGATAGCCTCACATCCTTTGAAAACTCCAGAGGTACGCGGAGATCAGTGCCTCCAAAGGAGACGATGCCTGACTCCTCGTGAAACTTGATAGGAGTCCCAGGATTCCTGTGGCACGTGGAAAGGGACCCTTGGTCTCCCGTCTCAGCTGGAGAGGCGTCCCAATTGCCCTGCCAAGCCTCGAGGAGAATTCCGAGTTGTCCCTCGCAACTAGGCAGGAGTCCTTACGTGGCTGAACAAACACGTGGGTGGAAGGGCCATCCCCGTCGTAACTCGAGAATATACCCCAGGTTCCCACCGCAACTCGAGAAAAACCATGAGACATCCCCCTCGATGCGAGATGAGGCCCGATTCCCCTGCACTGCGTGCAGAGCAATTCCGTGTTGCACATCACACATGAAAGGAGCCTTGATTTCCTTGATGGCACCCCAGAGAAACCCCAAGAACACTGTTTCAAGGCTAGAGGGATCCTGAGGTCACTGTAGCAACAGGAAAGAGCTCCGTGGACCCAAAATCAACTCGAGATGAGAGGTTAGTCCCTGGCTTCGACTCCAGAGGAATACCACCTTACCACAAGCACCTCAAGAGGAGGCTTCTCTCAGCTCTAGGTATGTGAGAGGGACCCTGAGTTTGCGGCCTCAAGTGGAATGGATACCGCGATGCCCTGACTCGACATAAGGCCGGATATCCCTGCAGTGACTGGAATGCAGGCTCGTCTTGCATCTCCCAAGACGAAAGGGTGTCTGAATCCCCTGTGGAGACCACAGAGAAAGACCTAGTTCCCAACCTCATCGCGACAGGAGGCCTCAAATCCTTTGAAAACTCCAGAGGTATGCGGAGATCAGTGCCTCCAAAGGAGACGATGCCTGACTCCTCGTGAAACTTGATAGGAGACCCAGGATTCCTGTGGCACGTGGAAAGGGACCCTTGGTCTCCCGTCTCAGCTGGAGAGGCGTCCCAATTGCCCTGCCAAGCCTCGAGGAGAATCCCGAGTTGTCCCTCGCAACTAGGCAGGAGTCCTGACATGGCTGAACACACACGTGTGTGGAAGGGCCATCCCCGTCGTAACTCGAGAATATACCCCAGGTTCCCACCGCAACTCGAGAAAAACCATGAGACTTCCCCCTCGCCGCGAGATGAGGCCCGATTCCCCTGCACTGCGTGCAGAGCAATTCCGTGTTGCACATCACACATGAAAGGAGCCTTGATTTCCTTCATGGCACTCCAGAGAAACCCCAAGAACACTGTTTCAAGGCTAGAGGGATCCTGAGGTCACTGTAGCAACACGAAAGAGCTCTGTGGACCAAGAATCAACACGAGATGAGAGGTTAGTCCCTGGCTTCGACTCCTGAGGAATACCACCTTACCACAAGCACCTCAAGAGGAGGCTTCTCTCAGCTCTAGGTATGTGAGAGGGATCCCGAGTTTGCGGCCTCAAGTGGAATGGACACCGCGATGCCCTGACTCGAAATAAGGCCGGATATCCCTGCAGTGACTTGAATGCAGGCTCGTCTTGCATCTCCCAAGAAGAAAGGATGTCTGAATCCCCTGTGGAGACCACACAGAAACACCTAGTTCCCCACCTCATCGCGACCAGAGTCCTCACATCCTTTGAAAACTCCAGAGGTACTTGGAGATCAGTGCCTCCAAAGGAGACGATGCCTGACTCCTCGTGAAACTTGATAGGAGTCCCAGGATTCTTGTGGCACGTGCAAAGGGACCCTTGGTCTCCCGCCTCAGCTGGAGAGGCGTTCCAATTGCCCTGCCAAGCCTCGAGGAGAATCCCGAGTTGTCCCTCGCAACTAGGCAGGAGTCCTGACGTGGCTGAACAAACACGTGGGTAGAAGGGCCATCCCCCTCGTAACTCGAGAATATACCCCAGGTTCCCGCCGCAACTCGAGAAAAACCATGAGACTTCCCCCTCGATGCGAGATGAGGCCCGATTCCCCTGTACTGCGTGTAGAGCAATTCCGTCTCGCACATCACACATGAAAGGAGCCTTGATTTCCTTGATGGCACTCCAGATTAACCCCAAGAACACTGTTTCAAGGATAGAGGGATGCTGAGGTCATTGTAGCAACACGAAAGAACCCTGTGGACCAAAAATCAACTCGAAAAGAGAGGTTAGTCCCTGAATTCGTCTCCAGAGGAATACCACCTTACCACAAGCACCTCAAGAGGAGGCTTCTCTCAGCTCTAGGTATGTGAGAGGGACCCTAAGTTTGCGGCCTCAAGTGGAATGGACACCACGATGCCCTGTCGCGAAATAAGGCTGGATATCCCTGCAGTGACTTGAATGCAGGCTCGTCTTGCATCTCCCAAGATGAAAGGATGTCTGAATCCCCTGTGGCGACCACAGAGAAACACCTAGTTCCCCACCTCATCGCGACCGAAGGCCTCACATCCTTTGAGAACTCCAGAGGTACGCCGAGATCAGTGCCTCCAAAGGAGACGATGCCTGACTCCTCGTGAAACTTGATAGGAGTCCCAGGATTCCTGTGGCACGTGGAAAGGGACCCTTGGTCTCCCGCCTCAGCTGGAGAGGCGTCCCAATTGCCTTGCCAAGCCTCGAGGAGAATCCCGAGTTGTGTCTCGCAACTAGGCAAGAGTCCTGACGTGGCTGAACAAACACGTGTGTGGAAGGGCCATCCCCGTCGTAACTCGAGAATATACCCCAGGTTCCCGCCGCAACTCGAGAAAAACCATGAGACTTTCCCCTCGCCGCGAGATGAGGCCCGGTTCCCCTGCACTGCGTGCAGAGCAATTCCGTGTTGCACATCACACATGAAAGGAGCCTTGATTTCCTTCATGGCACTCCAGAGAAACCCCAAGAACACTGTTTCAAGGCTAGAGGGATCCTGAGGTCACTGTAGCAACACGAAAGAGCTCCGTGGACCAAAAATCAACTCGAGATGAGAGGTTAGTCCCTGGCTTCGACTCCAGAGGAATACCACCTTACCACAAGCACCTCAAGAGGAGGCTTCTCTCAGCTCTAGGTATGTGAGAGGGACCCTGAGTTTGCGGCCTCAAGTGGAATGGACACCGCGATGCCCTGACTCGAAATAAGGCCGGATATCCCTGCAGTGACTGGAATGCAGGCTCGTCTTGCATCTCCCAAGACGAAAGGGTGTCTGAATCCCCTGTGGAGACCACAGAGAAAGACCTAGTTCCCCACCTCATCGCGACAGGAGGCCTCACATCCTTTGAAAACTCCAGAGGTATGCGGAGATCAGTGCCTCCAAAGGAGACGATGCCTGACTCCTCGTGAAACTTGATAGGAGACCCAGGATTCCTGTGGCACGTGGAAAGGGACCCTTGGTCTCCCGTCTCAGCTGGAGAGGCGTCCCAATTGCCCTGCCAAGCCTCGAGGAGAATCCCGAGTTGTCCCTCGCAACTAGGCAGGAGTCCTGACATGGCTGAACACACACATGTGTGGAAGGGCCATCCCCGTCGTAACTCGAGAATATACCCCAGGTTCCCGCCGCAACTCGAGAAAAACCATGAGACTTCCCCCTCGCCGCGAGATGAGGCCCGATTCCCCTGCACTGCGTGCAGAGCAATTCCGTGTTGCACATCACACATGAAAGGAGCCTTGATTTCCTTCATGGCACTCCAGAGAAACCCCAAGAACACTGTTTCAAGGCTAGAGGGATCCTGAGGTCACTGTAGCAACACGAAAGAGCTCCGTGGACCAAGAATCAACACGAGATGAGAGGTTAGTCCCTGGCTTCGACTCCTGAGGAATACCACCTTACCACAAGCACCTCAAGAGGAGGCTTCTCTCAGCTCTAGGTACGTGAGAGGGATCCTGAGTTTGCGGCCTCAAGTGGAATGGACACCGCGATGCCCTGACTCGAAATAAGGCCGGATATCCCTCCAGTGACTTGAATGCAGGCTCGTCTTGCATCTCCCAAGAAGAAAGGATGTCTGAATCCCCTGTGGAGACCACAGAGAAACACCTAGTTCCCCACCTCATCGCGACCAGAGTCCTCACATCCTTTGAAAACTCCAGAGGTACGTGGAGATCAGTGCCTCCAAAGGAGACGATGCCTGACTCCTCGTGAAACTTGATAGGAGTCCCAGGATTCTTGTGGCACGTGGAAAGGGACCCTTGGTCTCCCGCCTCAGCTGGAGAGGCGTTCCAATTGCCCTACCAAGCCTCGAGGAGAATCCCGAGTTGTCCCTCGCAACTAGGCAGGAGTCCTGACGTGGCTGAACAAACACGTGGGTGGAAGGGCCATCCCCGTCGTAACTCGTGAATATACCCCAGGTTCCTGCCGCAACTCGAGAAAAACCATGAGACTTCCCCCTCGATGCGAGATGAGGCCCGATTCCCCTGTACTGCGTTCAGAGCAATTCCGTCTTGTACATCACACATGAAAGGAACCTTGATTTCCTTGATGGCACTCCAGAGAAACCCCAAGAACACTGTTTCAAGGATAGAGGGATCCTGAGGTCACTGTAGCAACACGAAAGAACTCTGTGGACCAAAAATCAACTCGAAAAGAGAGGTTAGTCCCTGGATTCGTCTCCAGAGGAATACCAACTTACCACAAGCACCTCAAGAGGAGGCTTCTCTCAGCTCTACGTATGTGAGAGGGACCCTGAGTTTGCGGCCTCAAGTGGAATGGACACCGCGATGCCCTGACTCGACATAAGGCCGGATATCCCTGCAGTGACTGGAATGCAGGCTCGTCTTGCATCTCCCAAGACGAAAGGGTGTCTGAATCCCCTGTGGAGACCACAGAGAAAGACCTAGTTCCCCACCTCATCGCGACAGGAGGCCTCAAATCCTTTGAAAACTCCAGAGGTATGCGGAGATCAGTGCCTCCAAAGGAGACGATGCCTGACTCCTCGTGAAACTTGATAGGAGACCCAGGATTCCTGTGGCACGTGGAAAGGGACCCTTGGTCTCCCGTCTCAGCTGGAGAGGTGTTCCAATTGCCCTGCCAAGCCTCGAGGAGAATCCCGAGTTGTCCCTCGCAACTAGGCAGGAGTCCTGACGTGGCTGAACAAACACGTGGGTGGAAGGGCCATCCCCGTCGTAACTCGAGAATATACCCCAGGTTCCCGCCGCAACTCGAGAAAAACCATGAGACTTCCCCCTCGATGCGAGATGAGGCCCGATTCCCCTGTACTGCGTGCAGAGCAATTCCGTCTTGCACATCACACATGAAAGGAGCCTTGATTTCCTTGATGGCACTCCAGAGAAACCCCAAGAACACTGTTTCAAGGATAGAGGGATCCTGAGGTCACTGTAGCAACACGAAAGAACTCTGTGGACCAAAAATCAACTCGAAAAGAGAGGTTAGTCCCTGGATTCGTCTCCAGAGGAATACCACCTTACCACAAGCACCTCAAGAGGAGGCTTCTCTCAGCTCTAGGTATGTGAGAGGGACCCTGAGTTTGCTGCCTCAAGTGGAATGGACACCGCGATGCCCTGACTCGAAATAAGGCCGGATATCCCTGCAGTGACTTCAATGCAGGCTCGTCTTGCATCTCCCAGGACGAAAGGATGTCTGAATCCCCTGTGGAAAGCACAGAGAAAGACTTAGTTCCCCACCTCATCGCGACCGATAGCCTCACATCCTTTGAAAACTCCAGAGGTACGCGGAGATCAGTGCCTCCAAAGGAGACGATGCCTGACTCCTCGTGAAACTTGATAGGAGTCCCAGGATTCTTGTGGCACGTGGAAAGGGACCCTTGGTCTCCCGTCTCAGCTGGAGAGGCGTCCCAATTGCCGTGCCAAGCCTCGAGGAGAATTCCGAGTTGTCCCTCGCAACTAGGCAGGAGTCCTTACGTGGCTGAACAAACACGTGGGTGGAAGGGCCATCCCCGTCGTAACTCGAGAATATACCCCAGGTTCCCACCGCAACTCGAGAAAAACCATGAGACATCCCCCTCGATGCGAGATGAGGCCCGATTCCCCTGCACTGCGTGCAGAGCAATTCCGTGTTGCACATCACACATGAAAGGAGCCTTGATTTCCTTGATGGCACCCCAGAGAAACCCCAAGAACACTGTTTCAAGGCTAGAGGGATCCTGAGGTCACTGTAGCAACACGAAAGAGCTCCGTGGACCAAGAATCAACACGAGATGAGAGGTTAGTCCCTGGCTTCGACTCCTGAGGAATACCACCTTACCACAAGCACCTCAAGAGGAGGCTTCTCTCAGCTCTAGGTATGTGAGAGGGACCCTGAGTTTGCAGCCTCAAGTGGAATGGACACCGCGATGCCCTGACTCGAAATAAGGCCGGATATCCCTGCAGTGACTGGAATGCAGGCTCGTCTTTCATTCCCCAAGACGAAAGGGTGTCTGAATCCCCTGTGGAGACCACAGAGAAAGACCTAGTTCCCCACCTCATCGCCACCGATAGCCTCACATCCTTTGAAAACTCCAGAGGTACGCGGAGATCAGTGCCTCCAAAGGAGACGATGCCTGACTCCTCGTGAAACTTGATAGGAGTCCCAGGATTCCTGTGGCACGTGGAAAGGGACCCTTGGTCTCCCGCCTCAGCTGGAGAGGCGTCCCAATTGCCTTGCCAAGCCTCGAGGAGAATCCCGAGTTGTGTCTCGCAACTAGGCAAGAGTCCTGACGTGGCAGAACAAACACGTGTGTGGACGGGCCATCCCCGTCGTAACTCGAGAATATACCCCAGGTTCCCGCCGCAACTCGAGAAAAACCATGAGACTTCCCCCTCGCCGCGAGATGAGGCCCGATTCCCCTGCACTGCGTGCAGAGCAATTCCGTGTTGCACATCACACATGAAAGGAGCCTTGATTTCCTTGATGGCACTCCAGAGAAACCACAAGAACACTGTTTCAAGGCTAGAGGGATCCTGAGGTCACTGTAGCAACAGGAAAGAGCTCCGTGGACCCAAAATCAACTCGAGATGAGAGGTTAGTCCCTGGCTTCGACTCCAGAGGAATACCACCTTACCACAAGCACCTCAAGAGGAGGCTTCTCTCAGCTCTAGGTATGTGAGAGGGACCCTGAGTTTGCGGCCTCAAGTGGAATGGACACCGCGATGCCCTGACTCGACATAAGGCCGGATATCCCTGCAGTGACTGGAATGCAGGCTCGTCTTGCATCTCCCAAGACGAAAGGGTGTCTGAATCCCCTGTGGAGACCACAGAGAAAGACCTAGTTCCCAACCTCATCGCGACAGGAGGCCTCAAATCCTTTGAAAACTCCAGAGGTATGCGGAGATCAGTGCCTCCAAAGGAGACGATGCCTGACTCCTCGTGAAACTTGATAGGAGACCCAGGATTCCTGTGGCACGTGGAAAGGGACCCTTGGTCTCCCGTCTCAGCTGGAGAGGCGTCCCAATTGCCCTGCCAAGCCTCGAGGAGAATCCCGAGTTGTCCCTCGCAACTAGGCAGGAGTCCTGACATGGCTGAACACACACGTGTGTGGAAGGGCCATCCCCGTCGTAACTCGAGAATATACCCCAGGTTCCCACCGCAACTCGAGAAAAACCATGAGACTTCCCCCTCGCCGCGAGATGAGGCCCGATTCCCCTGCACTGCGTGCAGAGCAATTCCGTGTTGCACATCACACATGAAAGGAGCCTTGATTTCCTTCATGGCACTCCAGAGAAACCCCAAGAACACTGTTTCAAGGCTAGAGGGATCCTGAGGTCACTGTAGCAACACGAAAGAGCTCTGTGGACCAAGAATCAACACGAGATGAGAGGTTAGTCCCTGGCTTCGACTCCTGAGGAATACCACCTTACCACAAGCACCTCAAGAGGAGGCTTCTCTCAGCTCTAGGTATGTGAGAGGGATCCCGAGTTTGCGGCCTCAAGTGGAATGGACACCGCGATGCCCTGACTCGAAATAAGGCCGGATATCCCTGCAGTGACTTGAATGCAGGCTCGTCTTGCATCTCCCAAGAAGAAAGGATGTCTGAATCCCCTGTGGAGACCACACAGAAACACCTAGTTCCCCACCTCATCGCGACCAGAGTCCTCACATCCTTTGAAAACTCCAGAGGTACTTGGAGATCAGTGCCTCCAAAGGAGACGATGCCTGACTCCTCGTGAAACTTGATAGGAGTCCCAGGATTCTTGTGGCACGTGCAAAGGGACCCTTGGTCTCCCGCCTCAGCTGGAGAGGCGTTCCAATTGCCCTGCCAAGCCTCGAGGAGAATCCCGAGTTGTCCCTCACAACTAGGCAGGAGTCCTGACGTGGCTGAACAAACACGTGGGTAGAAGGGCCATCCCCCTCGTAACTCGAGAATATACCCCAGGTTCCCGCCGCAACTCGAGAAAAACCATGAGACTTCCCCCTCGATGCGAGATGAGGCCCGATTCCCCTGTACTGCGTGTAGAGCAATTCCGTCTCGCACATCACACATGAAAGGAGCCTTGATTTCCTTGATGGCACTCCAGAGAAACCCCAAGAACACTGTTTCAAGGATAGAGGGATGCTGAGGTCATTGTAGCAACACGAAAGAACCCTGTGGACCAAAAATCAACTCGAAAAGAGAGGTTAGTCCCTGAATTCGTCTCCAGAGGAATACCACCTTACCACAAGCACCTCAAGAGGAGGCTTCTCTCAGCTCTAGGTATGTGAGAGGGACCCTGAGTTTGCGGCCTCAAGTGGAATGGACACCGCGATGCCCTGACTCGAAATAAGGCCGGATATCCCTGCAGTGACTTCAATGCAGGCTCGTCTTGCATCTCCCAGGATGAAAGGATGTCTGAATCCCCTGTGGAAAGCACAGAGAAAGACTTAGTTCCCCACCTCATCGCGACCGATAGCCTCACATCCTTTGAAAACTCCAGAGGTACGCGGAGATCAGTGCCTCCAAAGGAGACGATGCCTGACTCCTCGTGAAACTTGATAGGAGTCCCAGGATTCCTGTGGCACTTGGAAAGGGACACTTGGTCTCCCGCCTCAGATGGAGAGGCGTCCCAATTGCCCTGCCAAGCCTCGAGGAGAATCCAGAGTTGTCCCTCGCAACTAGGCAGGAGTCCTGACGTCACTGAAGAAACACGTGGGTGGAAGGGCCATCCCCGTCGTAACTCGAGAATATACCCCAGGTTCCCGCCGCAACTCGATAAAAACCATGAGACTTCCCCCTCGCCGCGAGATGAGGCCCGATTCCCCTGCACTGCGTGCAGAGCAATTCCGTGTTGCACATCACACATGAAAGGAGCCTTGATTTCCTTGATGGCACTCCAGAAAAACCCCAAGAACACTGTTTCAAGGCTAGAGGGATCCTGAGGTCACTGTAGCAACACGAAAGAGCTCCGTGGGCCAAAAATCAACTCGAGATGAGAGGTTAGTCCCTGGCTTCGACTCCAGAGGAATACCACCTTACCACAAGCACCTCAAGAGGAGGCTTCTCTCAGCTCTAGGTATGTGAGAGGGACCCTGAGTTTGCGGCCTCAAGTGGAATGGACACCGCGATGCCCTGACGCGAAATAAGGCTGGATATCCCTGCAGTGACTTGAATGCAGGCTCGTCTTGCATCTCCCAAGATGAAAGGATGTCTGAATCCCCTGTGGAGACCACAGAGAAAGACCTAGTTCCCCATCTCATCGCGACCGGAGGCCTCACATCCTTTGAAAACTCCAGAGGTACGCGGAGATCAGTGCCTCCAAAGGAGACGATGCCTGACTCCTCGTGAAACTTGATAGGAGTCCCAGGATTCCTGTGGCACGTGGAAAGGGACCCTTGGTCTCCCGCCTCAGCTGGAGAGGCGTCCCAATTGCCTTGCCAAGCCTCGAGGAGAATCCCGAGTTGTGTCTCGCAACTAGGCAAGAGTCCTGACGTGGCTGAACAAACACGTGTGTGGAAGGGCCATCCCCGTCGTAACTCGAGAATATACCCCAGGTTCCCGCCGCAACTCGATAAAAACCATGAGACTTCCCCCTCGCCGCGAGATGAGGCCCGATTCCCCTGCACTGCGTGCAGAGCAATTCCGTGTTGCACATCACACATGAAAGGAGCCTTGATTTCCTTGATGGCACTCCAGAGAAACCCCAAGAACACTGTTTCAAGGCTAGAGGGATCCTGAGGTCACTGTAGCAACACGAAAGAGCTCCGTGGACCAAGAATCAACACGAGATGAGAGGTTAGTCCCTGGCTTCGACTCCTGAGGAATACCACCTTACCACAAGCACCTCAAGAGGAGGCTTCTCTCAGCTCTAGGTATGTAAGAGGGATCCTGAGTTTGCGGCCTCAAGTGGAATGGACACCGCGATGCCCTGACTCAAAATAAGGCCGGATATCCCTCCACTGACTTAAATGCAGGCTCGTCTTGCATCTCCCAAGAAGAAAGGATGTCTGAATCCCCTGTGGAGACCACAGAGAAACACCTAGTTCCCCACCTCATCGCGACCGGAGGCCTCACATCCTTTGAAAATTCCAGAGGTACGTGGAGATCAGTGCCTCCAAAGGAGACGATGCCTGACTCCTCGTGAAACTTGATAGGAGTCCCAGGATTCTTGTGGCACGTGGAAAGGGACCCTTGGTCTCCCGCCTCAGCTGGAGAGGCGTTCCAATTGCCCTGCCAAGCCTCGAGGAAAATCCCGAGTTGTCCCTCGCAACTAGGCAGGAGTCCTGACGTGGCTGAACAAACACGTGGGTGGAAGGGCCATCCCCGTCGTAACTCGAGAATATACCCCAGGTTCCCGCCGCAACTCGAGAAAAACCATGAGACTTCCCCCTCGATGCGAGATGAGGCCCGATTCCCCTGTACTGCGTTCAGAGCAATTCCGTCTTGCACATCACACATGAAAGGAACCTTGATTTCCTTGATGGCACTCCAGGGAAACCCCAAGAACACTGTTTCAAGGATAGAGGGATCCTGAGGTCACTGTAGCAACACGAAAGAACTCTGTGGACCAAAAATCAACTCGAAAAGAGAGGTTAGTCCCTGGATTCGTCTCCAGAGGAATACCAACTTACCACAAGCACCTCAAGAGGAGGCTTCTCTCAGCTCTACGTATGTGAGAGGGACCCTGAGTTTGCGGCCTCAAGTGGAATGGACACCGCGATGCCCTGACTCGAAATAAGGCCGGATATCCCTGCAGTGACTTGAATGCAGGCTCGTCTTGCATCTCCCAGGACGAAAGGATGTCTGAATCCCCTGTGGAAAGCACAGAGAAAGACTTAGTTCCCCACCTCATCGCGACCGATAGCCTCACATCCTTTGAAAACTCCAGAGGTACGCGGAGATCAGTGCCTCCAAAGGAGACGATGCCTGACTCCTCGTGAAACTTGATAGGAGTCCCAGGATTCCTGTGGCACTTGGAAAGGGACACTTGGTCTCCCGCCTCAGCTGGAGAGGCGTCCCAATTGCCCTGCCAAGCCTCGAGGAGAATCCAGAGTTGTCCCTCGCAACTAGGCAGGAGTCCTGACGTCGCTGAAGAAACACGTGGGTGGAAGGGCCATCCCCGTCGTAACTGGAGAATATACCCCAGGTTCCCGCCGCAACTCGAGAAAAACCATGAGACTTCCCCCTCGCCGCGAGATGAGGCCCGATTCCCCTGCACTGCGTGCAGAGCAATTCTGTGTTGCACATCACACATGAAAGGAGCCTTGATTTCCTTGATGGCACTCCAGAGAAACCCCAAGAACACTGTTTCAAGGCTAGAGGGATCCTGAGGTCACTGTAGCAACACGAAAGAGCTCCGTGGACCAAAAATCAACTCGAGATGAGAGGTTAGTCCCTGGCTTCGACTCCAGAGGAATACCACCTTACCACAAGCACCTCAAGAGGAGACTTCTCTCAGCTCTAGGTATGTGAGAGGGACCCTGAGTTTGCGGCCTCAAGTGGAATGGACACCCGCGATGCCCTGACTCGAAATAAGGCCGGATATCCCTGCAGCGACTGGAATGCAGGCTCGTCTTGCATCTCCCAAGACGAAAGGGTGTCTGAATCCCCTGTGGAGGCCACAGAGAAGGACCTAGTTCCCCACCTCATCGCGACAGGAGGCCTCAAATCCTTTGAAAACTCCAGAGGTATGCGGAGATCAGTGCCTCCAAAGGAGAGGATGCCTGACTCCTCGTGAAACTTGATAGGAGACCCAGGATTCCTGTGGCACGTGGAAAGGGACCCTTGGTCTCCCCTCTCAGCTGGAGAGGCGTCCCAATTGCCCTGCAAAGCCTCGAGGAGAATCCCGAGTTGTCCCTCGCAACTAGGCAGGAGTCCTGACATGGCTGAACACACACGTGTGTGGAAGGGCCATCCCCGTCGTAACTCGAGAATATACCCCAGGTTCCCGCCGCAACTCGAGAAAAACCATGAGACTTCCCCCTCGCCGCGAGATGAGGCCCGATTCCCCTGAACTGCGTGCAGAGCAATTCCGTGTTGCACATCACACATGAAAGGAGCCTTGATTTCCTTGATGGCACTCCAGAGAAACCCCAAGAACACTGTTTCAAGGCTAGAGGGATCCTGAGGTCACTGTAGCAACACGAAAGAGCTCCGTGGACCAAGAATCAACACGAGATGAGAGGTTAGTCCCTGGCTTCGACTCCTGAGGAATACCACCTTACCACAAGCACCTCAAGAGGAGGCTTCTCTCAGCTCTAGGTATGTGAGAGGGATCCTGAGTTTGCGGCCTCAAGTGGAATGGACACCGCGATGCCCTGACTCAAAATAAGGCCGGATATCCCTCCAGTGACTTAAATGCAGGCTCGTCTTGCATCTCCCAAGAAGAAAGGATGTCTGAATCCCCTGTGGAGACCACAGAGAAACACCTAGTTCCCCACGTCATCGCGACCGGAGGCCTCACATCCTTTGAAAATTCCAGAGGTACGTGGAGATCAGTGCCTCCAAAGGAGACGATGCCTGACTCCTCGTGAAACTTGATAGGAGTCCCAGGATTCTTGTGGCACGTGGAAAGGGACCCTTGGTCTCCCGCCTCAGCTGGAGAGGCGTTCCAATTGCCCTGCCAAGCCTCGAGGAGAATCCCGAGTTGTCCCTCGCAACTAGGCAGGAGTCCTGACGTGGCTGAACAAACACGTGGGTGGAAGGGCCATCCCCGTCGTAACTCGAGAATATACCCCAGGTTCCCGCCGCAACTCGAGAAAAACCATGAGACTTCCCCCTCGATGCGAGATGAGGCCCGATTCCCCTGTACTGCGTTCAGAGCAATTCCGTCTTGCACATCACACATGAAAGGAACCTTGATTTCCTTGATGGCACTCCAGAGAAACCCCAAGAACACTGTTTCAAGGATAGAGGGATCCTGAGGTCACTGTAGCAACACGAAAGAACTCTGTGGACCAAAAATCAACTCGAAAAGAGAGGTTAGTCCCTGGATTCGTCTCCAGAGGAATACCAACTTACCACAAGCACCTCAAGAGGAGGCTTCTCTCAGCTCTACGTATGTGAGAGGGACCCTGAGATGGCGGCCTCAAGTGGAATGGACACCGCGATGCCCTGACTCGAAATAAGGCCGGATATCCCTGCAGTGACTTGAATGCAGGCTCGTCTTGCATCTCCCAGGACGAAAGGATGTCTGAATCCCCTGTGGAAAGCACAGAGAAAGACTTAGTTCCCCACCTCATCGCGACCGATAGCCTCACATCCTTTGAAAACTCCAGAGGTACGCGGAGATCAGTGCCTCCAAAGGAGACGATGCCTGACTCCTCGTGAAACTTGATAGGAGTCCCAGGATTCCTGTGGCACTTGGAAAGGGACACTTGGTCTCCCGCCTCAGCTGGAGAGGCGTCCCAATTGCCCTGCCAAGCCTCGAGGAGAATCCAGAGTTGTCCCTCGCAACTAGGCAGGAGTCCTGACGTCGCTGAAGAAACACGTGGGTGGAAGGGCCATCCCCGTCGTAACTGGAGAATATACCCCAGGTTCCCGCCGCAACTCGAGAAAAACCATGAGACTTCCCCCTCGCCGCGAGATGAGGCCCGATTCCCCTGCACTGCGTGCAGAGCAATTCTGTGTTGCACATCACACATGAAAGGAGCCTTGATTTCCTTCATGGCACTCCAGAGAAACCCCAAGAACACTGTTTCAAGGCTAGAGGGATCCTGAGGTCACTGTAGCAACACGAAAGAGCTCCGTGGACCAAAAATCAACTCGAGATGAGAGGTTAGTCCCTGGCTTCGACTCCAGAGGAATACCACCTTACCACAAGCACCTCAAGAGGAGGCTTCTCTCAGCTCTAGGTATGTGAGAGGGACCCTGAGTTTGCGGCCTCAAGTGGAATGGACACCGCGATGCCCTGACTCGAAGTAAGGCCGGATATCCCTGCAGTGACTGGAATGCAGGCTCGTCTTGCATCTCCCAAGACGAAAGAGTGTCTGAATCCCTTATGGAGGCCACAGAGAAGGACCTAGTTCCCCACCTCATCGCGACAGGAGGCCTCAAATCCTTTGAAAACTCCAGAGGTATGCGGAGATCAGTGCCTCCAAAGGAGACGATGCCTGACTCCTCGTGAAACTTGATAGGAGACCCAGGATTCCTGTGGCACGTGGAAAGGGACCCTTGGTCTCCCGTCTCAGCTGGAGAGGCGTCCCAATTGCCCTGCAAAGCCTCGAGGAGAATCCCGAGTTGTCCCTCGCAACTAGGCAGGAGTTCTGACATGGCTGAACACACACGTGTGTGGAAGGGCCATCCCCGTCGTAACTCGAGAATATACCCCAGGTTCCCGCCGCAACTCGAGATAAACCATGAGACTTCCCCCTCGCCGCGAGATGAGGCCCGATTCCCCTGAACTGCGTGCAGAGCAATTCCGTGTTGCACACCACACATGAAAGGAGCCTTGATTTCCTTGATGGCACTCCAGAGAAACCCCAAGAACACTGTTTCAAGGCTAGAGGGATCCTGAGGTCACTGTAGCAACACGAAAGAGCTCCGTGGACCAAGAATCAACACGAGATGAGAGGTTAGTCCCTGGCGTCGACTCCTGAGGAATACCACCTTACCATAAGCACCTCAAGAGGAGGCTTCTCTCAGCTCTAGGTATGTGAGAGGGACCCTGAGTTTGCGGCCTCAAGTGGAATGGACACCGCGATGCCCTGACTCGAAATAAGGCCGGATATCCCTGCAGTGACTTGAATGCAGGCTCGTCTTGCATCTCCCAAGAAGAAAGGATGTCTGAGTCCCCTGTGGAGACCACAGAGAAACACCTAGTTCCCCACCTCATCGCGACCGGAGGCCTCACATCCTTTGAAAACTCCAGAGGTACGCGGAGATCAGTGCCTCCAAAGGAGACGATGCCTGACTCCTCGTGAAACTTGATAGGAGTCCCAGGATTCTTGTGGCACGTGGAAAGGGACCCTTGGTCTCCCACCTCAGCTGGAGAGGCGTTCCAATTGCCCTGCCAAGCCTCGAGGAGAATCCCGAGTTGTCCCTCGCAACTAGGCAGGAGTCCTGACGTGGCTGAAGAAACACGTGGGTGGAAAGGCCATCCCCGTCGTAACTCGAGAATATACCCCAGGTTCCCGCCGCAACTCGAGAAAAACCATGAGACTTCCCCCTCGATGCGAGATGAGGCCCGATTCCCCTGTACTGCGTGCAGAGCAATTCCGTCTTGCACATCACACATGAAAGGAGCCTTGATTTCCTTGATGGCACTCCAGAGAAACCCCAAGAACACTGTTTCAAGGATAGAGGGATCCTGAGGTCACTGTAGCAACACGAAAGAACTCTGTGGACCAAAAATCAACTCGAAAAGAGAGGTTAGTCCCTGGATTCGTCTCCAGAGGAATACCACCTTACCACAAGCACCTCAAGAGGAGGCTTCTCTCAGCTCTAGGTATGTGAGAGGGACCCTGAGTTTGCGGCCTCAAGTGGAATGGACACCGCGATGCCCTGACTCGAAATAAGGCCGGATATCCCTGCAGTGACTTCAATGCAGGCTCGTCTTGCATCTCCCATGAAGAAAGGATGTCTGAATCCCCTGTGGAAGGCACAGAGAAAGACTTAGTTCCCCACCTCATCGCGACCGATAGCCTCACATCCTTTGAAAACTCCAGAGGTACGCGGAGATCAGTGCCTCCAAAGGAGACGATGCCTGACTCCTCGTGAAACTTGATAGGAGTCCCAGGATTCCTGTGGCACTTGGAAATGGACCCTTGGTCTCCCGCCTCAGCTGGAGAGGCGTCCCAATAGCCCTGCCAAGCCTCGAGGAGAATCCCGAGTTGTCCCTCGCAACTAGGCAGGAGTCCTGACGTCGCTGAAGAAACACGTGGGTGGAAGGGCCATCCCCGTCGTAACTCGAGAATATACCCCAGGTTCCCGCCGCAACTCGAGAAAAACCATGAGACTTCCCCCTCGATGCGAGATGAGGCCCGATTCCCCTGCACTGCGTGCAGAGCAATTCCGTGTTGCACATCACACATGAAAGGAGCCTTGATTTCCTTGATGGCACTCCAGAGAAACCCCAAGAACACTGTTTCAAGGCTAGAGGGATCCTGAGGTCACTGTAGCAACACGAAAGAGCTCCGTGGACCAAGAATCAACACGAGATGAGAGGTTAGTCCCTGGCTTCGACTCCTGAGGAATACCACCTTACCACAAGCACCTCAAGAGGAGGCTTCTCTCAGCTCTAGGTATGTGAGAGGGACCCAGAGTTTGCGGCCTCAAGTGGAATGGACACCGCGATGCCCTGACGCGTAATAAGGCTGGATATCTCTGCAGTGACTTGAATGCAGGCTCGTCTTGCATCTCCCAAGATGAAAGGATGTCTGAATCCCCTGTGGAGACCACAGAGAAAGACCTAGTTCCCCACCTCATCGCGACCGGAGGCCTCACATCCTTTGAAAACTCCAGAGGTACGCGGAGATCAGTGCCTCCAAAGGAGACGATGCCTGACTCCTCGTGAAACTTGATAGGAGTCCCAGGATTCCTGTGGCACGTGGAAAGGGACCCTTGGTCTCCCGCCTCAGCTGGAGAGGCATCCCAATTGCCTTGCCAAGCCTCGAGGAGAATCCCGAGTTGTGTCTCGCAACTAGGCAAGAGTCCTGACTTGGCTGAACAAACACGTGTGTGGAAGGGCCATCCCCGTCGTAACTGGAGAATATACCCTAGGTTCCCGCCGCAACTCGAGAAAAACCATGAGACTTCCCCCTCGCCAGTAGATGAGGCCCGATTCCCCTGCACTGCCTGCAGAGCAATTCCGTGTTGCACATCACACATGAAAGGAGCCTTGATTTCCTTGATGGCACTCCAGAGAAACCCCAAGAACACTGTTTCAAGGCTAGAGGGATCCTGAGGTCACTGTAGCAACACGAAAGAGCTCCGTGGGCCAAAAATCAACTCGAGATGAGAGGTTAGTCCCTGCCTTCGACTCCAGAGGAATACCACCTTACCACAAGCACCTCAAGGGGAGGCTTCTCTCAGCTCTAGGTATGTGAGAGGGACCCTGAGTTTGCGGCCTCAAGTGGAATGGACACCGCGATGCCCTGACTCGAAATAAGGCCGGATATCCCTGCAGTGACTTGAATGCAGGCTCGTCTTGCATCTCCCAAGAAGAAAGGATGTCTGAATCCCCTGTGGAGACCACAGAGAAACACCTAGTTCCCCACCTCATCGCGACCGGAGGCCTCACATCCTTTGAAAACTCCAGAGGTACGCGGAGATCAGTGCCTCCAAAGGAGACGATGCCTGACTCCTCGTGAAACTTGATAGGAGTCCCAGGATTCTTGTGGCACGTGGAAAGGGACCCTCGGTCTCCCGCCTCAGCTGGAGAGGCGTTCCAATTGCCCTGCCAAGCCTCGAGGAGAATCCCGAGTTGTCCCTCGCAACTAGGCAGGAGTCCTGACGTGGCTGAACAAACACGTGGGTGGAAGGGCCATCCCCGTCGTAACTCGAGAATATACCCCAGGTTCCCGCCGCAACTCGAGAAAAATCATGAGACTTCCCCCTCGCCGCGAGATGAGGCCCGATTGCCCTGCACTGCGTGCAGAGCAATTCCGTCTTGCACATCACACATGAAAGGAGCCTTGATTTCCTTGATGGCACTCCAGAGAAACCCCAAGAACACTGTTTCAAGGCTAGAGGGATCCTGAGGTCACTGTAGCAACACGAAAGCGCTCCGTGGGCCAAAAATCAACTCGAGATGAGAGGTTAGTCCCTGGCTTCGACTCCAGAGGAATACCACCTTACCACAAGCACCTCAAGAGGAGGCTTCTCTCAGCTCTAGGTATGTGAGAGGGACCCTGAGTTTGCGGCCTCAAGTGGAATGGACACCGCGATGCCCTGACACGAAATAAGGCCGGATATCCCTGCAGTGACTTGAATGCAGGCACGTCTTGCATCTCCCAAGATGAAAGGATGTCTGAATCCCCTGTGGAGACCACAGAGAAAGACCTAGTTCCCCACCTCATCGCGACCGATAGCCTCACATCCTTTGAAAACTCCAGAGGTACGCGGAGATCAGTGCCTCCAAAGGAGACGATGCCTGACTCCTCGTGAAACTTGATAGGAGTCCCAGGATTCCTGTGGCACGTGGAAAGGGACCCTTGGTCTCCCGCCTCAGCTGGAGAGGCGTCCCAATTGCCTTGCCATGCCTCGAGGAGAATCCCGAGTTGTGTCTCGCAACTAGGCAAGAGTCCTGACGTGGCTGAACAAACACGTGTGTGGAAGGGCCATCCCCGTCGTAACTCGAGAATATACCCCAGGTTCCCGCCGCAACTCGAGAAAAACCATGAGACTTCCCCCTCGCCGCGAGATGAGGCCCGATTTCCCTGCACTGCGTGCAGAGCAATTCTGTGTTGCACATCACACATGAAAGGAGCCTTGATTTCCTTCATGGCACTCCAGAGAAACCCCAAGAACACTGTTTCAAGGCTAGAGGGATCCTGAGGTCACTGTAGCAACACGAAAGAGCTCCGTGGACCAAAAATCAACTCGAGATGAGAGGTTAGTCCCTGGCTTCGACTCCAGAGGAATACCACCTTACCACAAGCACCTCAAGAGGAGGCTTCTCTCAGCTCTAGGTATGTGAGAGGGACCCTGAGTTTGCGGCCTCAATTGGAATGGACACCGCGATGCCCTGACTCGAAATAAGGCCGGATATCCCTGCAGTGACTGGAATGCAGGCTCGTCTTGCATCTCCCAAGACGAAAGGATGTCTGAATCCCCTGTGGAGACCACAGAGAAAGACCTAGTTCCCCACATCATCGTGGCAGGAGGCCTCAAATCCTTTGAAAACTCCAGAGGTATGTGGAGATCAGTGCCTCCAAAGGAGACGATGCCTGACTCCTAGTGAAACTTGATAGGAGACCCAGGATTCCTGTGGCACGTGGAAAGGGACCCTTGGTCTCCCGTCTCAGCTGGAGAGGCGTCCCAATTGCCCTACAAAGTCTCGAGGAGAAACCCGAGTTGTCCCTCGCAACTAGGCAGGAGTCCTGACATGGCTGAACACACACGTGTGTGGAAGGGCCATCCCCGTCGTAACTCGAGAATATACCCCAGGTTCCCACCGCAACTCGAGAAAAACCATGAGACTTCCCCCTCGCCGCGAGATGAGGCCCGATTGCCCTGCACTGCGTGCAGAGCAATTCCGTATTGCACATCACACATGAAAGGAGCCTTGATTTCCTTGATGGCACTCCAGAGAAACCCCAAGAACACTGTTTCAAGGCTAGAGGGATCCTGAGGTCACTGTAGCAACACGAAAGAGCTCCGTGGACCAAGTATCAAAACGAGATGAGAGGTTAGTCCCTGGTTTCGACTCCTGAGGAATACCACCTTACCACAAGCACCTCAAGAGGAGGCTTCTCTCAGCTCTAGGTATGTGAGAGGGACCCTGAGTTTGCGGCCTCAAGTGGAATGGACACCGCGATGCCCTGACTCGAAATAAGGCCGGATATCCCTGCAGTGACTTGAATGCAGGCTCGTCTTGCATCTCCCAAGAAGAAAGGATGTCTGAATCCCCTGTGGAGACCACAGAGAAACACCTAGTTCCCCACCTCATCGCGACCGCAGGCCTCACATCATTTGAAAACTCCAGAGGTACGCGGAGATCAGTGCCTCCAAAGGAGACGATGCCTGACTCCTCGTGAAACTTGATAGGAGTCCCAGGATTCTTGTGGCACGTGGAAAGGGACCCTTGGTCTCCCACCTCAGCTGGAGAGGCGTTCCAATTGCCCTGCCAAGCCTCGAGGAGAATCCCGAGTTGTCCCTCGCAACTAGGCAAGAGTCCTGACGTGGCTGAAGAAACACGTGGGTGGAAAGTCCATCCCCGGCGTAACTCGAGAATATACCCCAGGTTCCCGCCGCAACTCGAGAAAAACCATGAGACTTCCCCCTCGCCACGAGATGAGGCCCGATTCCCCTGCACTGCGTGCAGAGCAATTCCGTGTTGCACATCACACATGAAAGGAGCCTTGATTTCCTTGATGGCACTCCAGAGAAACCCCAAGAACACTGTTTCAAGGCTAGAGGGATCCTGAGGTCACTGTAGCAACACGAAAGAGCTCCGTGGGCCAAAAATCAACTCGAGATGAGAGGTTAGTCCCTGGCTTCGACTCCAGAGGAATACCACCTTACCACAAGCACCTCAAGAGGAGGCTTCTCTCAGCTCTAGGTATGTGAGAGGGACCCTGAGTTTGCGGCCTCAAGTGGAATGGACACCGCGATGCCCTGACTCGAAATAAGGCTGGATATCCCTGCAGTGACTTGAATGCAGGCTCGTCTTGCATCTCCCAAGATGAAAGGATGTCTGAATCCCCTGTGGAGACCACAGAGAAAGACCTAGTTCCCCACCTCATCGCGACCGGAGGCCTCACATCCCTTGAAAACTCCAGAGGTACGCGGAGATCAGTGCCTCCAAAGGAGACGATGCCTGACTCCTCGTGAAACTTGATAGGAGTCCCAGGATTCTTGTGGCACGTGGAAAGGGACCCTTGGTCTCCCGCCTCAGCTGGAGAGGCGTCCCAATTGCCTTGCCAAGCCTCGAGGAGAATCCCGAGTTGTGTCTCGCAACTAGGCAAGAGTCCTGACGTGGCTGAACAAACACGTGTGTGGAAGGGCCATCCCCGTCGTAACTCGAGAATATACCCCAGGTTCCCGCCGCAACTCGAGAAAAACCATGAGACTTCCCCCTCGATGCGAGATGAGGCTCGATTCCCCTGCACTGTGTGCAGAGCAATTCCGTGTTGCACATCACACATGAAAGGAGCCTTGATTTCCTTGATGGCACTCCAGAGAAACCCCAAGAACACAGTTTCAAGGCTAGAGGGATCCTGAGGTCACTGTAGCAACACGAAAGAGCTCCGTGGACCAAAAATCAACTCGAGATGAGAGGTTAGTCCCTGGCTTCGACTCCAGAGGAATACCACCTTACCACAAGCACCTCAAGAGGAGGCT